>NC_133618.1:617432186-617751036 GCF_048593235.1 Sminthopsis crassicaudata | reverse complement strand
ATGATGATAAGAGGAAGAGGCGATTTGTCTCAAAGTCGAGTGTTCTTTCTACTTTATCCTCCTGGGGAGAGAGAGGTCACCAGGTCCTTTTGCACTTCCCTCCAAGGTTTTTATACCTGGGTGGAGAAAATACAGATGTGGTCTCTAAGAGGATGAGAGCAGAAAAAATGTTGGATTGCTTTTGTAGAGCAAGTTCCTTGCTGAATGAAATTATCTGGGAAAACACACGAATGCAATAAACCACTTGTGCTAACTGGCCTTATCGTTCCAGTTTCTAATTGCCTTGGGAGTCAAGATAAAAAAAAAAAAAAAAAGAAAAAAGAAAAAAAGAAAGGATTCAAAATTCATTTCTGAATTCAGAAATAATTTGAGGCTAAATATAGGGGGGGGAAACAGCTGTCATTTCACTCAAAACACTCTAAATCCCTATTTTATCTGTTAAACTATTTATTGCTTTTTTTGTGTGTTAAATAACCTTTGGGCCAATAAGCTCAGTGATCAGAGCATGAAATTAGTAAAATTCAGGTAATAGACATTCAAATAGGTCAGGGAGTTATATTCATAGAAATTCTATTCCTTGGCCATCGAGTACCCCCTTGAGAAAACTGAGGGTTAGCCAGGAGATGGCAAATGGACTGGTTTCTTAGTGTTTGGGACTTAATCTTTGGACTTGAAAAGAAGAGGGTAGCACATGCTACGGGAACGTGACAATCAGTTATATTCCTTCTCTTTTTGCTTTGGGGTTCAGTCTCTATGCTTGGGCCAGCCCCTTTTCTGCCTATCCTAGCTAATATCTTCCCTCCTACTGGAAGTATTGTGCTGCTATAGAGTTGAAGGAGGGAAGTGATTAGGGGGAAGGGGTAGTTCTTGCCAGTGTGGGGGGTGTATCTGTCTCCACATGCCTTTGTGGGGATGTAGACATGAACATTCTTGCATTAGTTAAATCACGGGGAAAAAATTTGATAGTGTTACTGGAATGATATTTTTGTATTCTTATTATCTCTATTCTGATTAGTTATGGGAGAATTCTGTGTTTGGGATGTGTGTCTATCTGTGATCTCAGTGTATCGATCCATCTGTATGGGAACCTTATAGAGCTCACTCCTCCATTCAAGACTGGGTTGCTCTGTCTCCCTTTCTCTCAGTACTTCTAGATTAATCACTGAGAGGGTATCCGTAGTCTTTTCTTTTTCTGTTATATTTCAATAGGTTTTTCCCAGGGGAGAAGAGGGAGTAGACTCTAGAAACTCATGCTGACTGGGTCTTTTTAAGTTTTTTTTCCCTTAATAGTATAATATTTTTCTAATTACATATAAAGATAGTTTTAAATATTCATTTTTGTAAGGTTTTGAGTTGCAAATATTTTTCTCTCTCCCTTCTTCTCCTTCTTCCTCAGACAGCAGGCAGTCTGATATAGATTACATATGTACAATCATTTAAAACATATTTCCATATTAGTCATGTTGTGAAAGAAAAATCAGAACAAAAGGAAAAAAACATAAGAAAAATCAATCAAACAAAAAAAATTAAAATAGTATGCTTCAATCTGCATTGTCTCCATAGTTCTTTCTCTGGATGCAGATGGCATTTTCCATCCCAAGTCTATTGGAATTGTCTTGGATCACTACATTGTTGAAAAGAGCTAATCTTGTTGATCATAGCTAATCATCACATAATCTTGCTGTTATAGTGTGCAATGTTTTCCTGGTTCTGCTCACTTTACTCAGCATCAGTCTTTCCTGGCTTTTCTGAAATTAACCTGTTCACCATTTCTTATAGAACAATAATATTCCATAATATTCATATACCATAACTTATTCATCCATTCCCCAATTTATGGGCATCTGCTCAATTTCCAGTTCTTTGCCACTACGAAAAGAGCTGCTACAACCATTTTTGCAAATGTGAGTCCTTTTCCCTCTTTTGTGATCTCTTTAGGATACAAATCTAGTAAAGTAAGTCTTAAGAGAACTTTAGCCCAAACAGACTGAAGAAATCAGTTTCATTGAAAACCTCAGATGTGATTAGAGCCAATTTGCAGACTTCTCCAGTTAGATCCATTTGGATCATAAGATCAGAGATTTAGAGCTGGAAGCGGTGTTAGGGTCAAATGAGTCCAATCCTCTCGTTTTACAACTGAAGAAACTTAGACAGGGTGGTTAAGCAAGCCACTTGTTCATGTTGGCTTCTCTGCAGGCCTCTTTTTTGAAGATGTTTGAAGTGGTCCTGATGACCAGTCAACAATCTGTGCTGATGCAGACATAGCAAGAATTAAAATCCTCACTAAGGATTTCCTTCTGTTTCCAAGCCATAAATTGATTCCCAACCCCAACTACAGGTTTATTTTTCAAAGTCTTGCCTTGTGGATATTGGCATTGACAAAATTTTTCTCTCTTTTTTCTGGCTGTTCCACTCTTTCCAAAGCTTTCTCCCTGCAATACAGTAGGCATTGCCACTTTGATTATGCAAGTGTTTTTCTACAATGAAAGTGAATCTCCGGCGCAAAATCTTTGCAGGTGAAGTGAATTACAGTACCTCAGGTACTGACTCACTCAAGTTTGAAATATCAGAAACACAGGAATATAGATTCTCTTACTAGTATCAAATCTGACTCCCCTAAATTTATAAATGGGGATCCTGGAGACTGTAGAAGGCTAGTGGCTGAATCAGAATTAGGACTAGAATTTCCCTTATCTTTGTCTGCCTATATGATGTTCAACACTCACTTAATCTCTCAGGTTTCTCATCTCTAAAATGGGGGATTGAACTAGATTTCTGGGATCCCATTTAGCTCTAAAACATGTTATTCTGTATACCTGGCTCTAAATCAGGCCTTCTTTATACTATACCTACTACACTGTCACTTCATTTTCTTCTGGGATCTTTATTTTATCCCTCTTCTAATCTGTTGTTGCTTTCCAGTGGATCTTTGAAATTATTGCCCTCTCTTGCTAGTTTACCCTTTTTTTCCAGCTTTCTACCCTGGCTGACTCATATGTTTCAACTCCTTAAGTCCATAGAGAAACAGGGTCCTTTTTTCCCTTTGGGTTCCAAGTATACTTTGCAGGTCAGTTCATGTTGTACACACACACACACACACACACACACACACACACACACACACACATACACACACACACACGGAGGGAGGGAAGGAGGGAGAGAAAGAGAGAGAGAGAGGAGAGGAGAGAGGAGAGAAACCCAATTAACTCCAGTGGCTCCATGTTACCTCTCAAATCAAATATAAAAAATCTATAAAATCTAAGATTGTGTGATTCTGTCATTTCTTCTTTCCCTCGCCTCTCACACTGACGGTTTCTAAGTCTTCTTGTTTTTTCCATCACACTGTCATCTTTCATCTCTTCTTTCTCTTCTTATTCTCCCACCACTTTATCCCAGATCTTTATTCCCTTTCACCAACAACTTCCTAACTATTTTTTCCTAAGATCCCTTCCAACTCTGAGAGTCCCCTTTCTCTCCAATCTATCCTTCACAGTGTTGCCAAAATAATCTTTTTAAGGCCTGGCTGTATCACTTAATGGCTCAAGCTTTACTGACAGCCTTGTGCCTTGAAGGTAAATTACAAACCTCTTAGATTATTATTTAAGACCCTACATATTTTACCTCCAGCCTATTTTTCCAATCTCATTTAACATTGTTCTCCTTCACATATTCTTTCTTTTTCCTGTCAGACGACTAGCTGTTACTCCCCCTCTCCTGGATTCAGACAACTAGCTGTTACTCCCCCTCTCCTGGAATCCCTCTGTTCCTGACAGCTGAATTTTCTTTCTCCCTCCTCAAATTTTCTTTTAGAACTTTGTTTCCATTTCTGTTTGGTCTGTGTAACATTTTGTATTTATTTGTTGTTTTATTCCTCCTATCAGATTATCTATGTCTCTGAAAGCAGGAACTATGTACTTTTTAATATTTTTGTATCCATAGCTAGCACATTGACATCTTGATTTTGCTAAGTTGTTTCAGTAGAACCTAACTCATTGTGATCCCATTTGGGGTTTTCTTGGCAAAGATACTGGAGTGGTTTGCCATTCATTTCCTTTCCAACCCCACTTTACAGATGAGGAAACTGAGGGGTACGTGACTTGCTCAGAGTCACATAGTTAGTGTCTGAGACCACATTTGAATTCAAGTCTTTTTGACTCCAGGCCCAGCACTCTAATTCACTGTGCCACTTAGCTGCCCTCATTGACATTTATCAGGGATTTAATCAATGTTCAATTGAATTGAATTAAATATATGTTCCTTAAATAGTAGATAACAATCAAAGCAAATGCATGTATTAGTAAGCTTCTGAAGTTTTCTATAACAACAGATTTTCCCCCCTGTTTTTCATATCAAACATCTATTGTTTACCCTGCCTTCTATATGCCAGTGATTCTCAGCTTAGAGAAATGGCATGTCTGTCCATCTGTGTGTGCCTCATTCCAAGTGGTGGTGGTCCCAGGAAACTACTGGCGTCAGGTTGGGGACGCTGGGCCCATAGTTATTTTATGGGATATAGTATATACCCATTATATACCCTTATAGTATAGAGTATATACCCATACTTATCAACCTTCCCACAAAAACTCAGGAATGAAAGGGTTTCTGAGGACTTGGAGCCGCAGAGAAAGGGCATAAGACAAGGTAGGGAGGAGACTTGATCAAGAGATATCTGTGGCTTTCTTTGTCCTGAAGGCACTAGCTTTTTTTTTTTTTTTTTCTTTCTAATACAGATTTGCCTTAACTAAAGTTATTGTTTCTCAAAAAGATGCTAAAGTAGATGAGACAATGTTACTGGGTCAGTCACTTCCAACAACAGAGAGATGACTATGTTATATTAATTAATGGCTTAATTTTTTAACTGCCATGCTCCTAGTCCCTCTTTCTGGCAGAAGGAATTTTAGGCAATATTAACAGGTTCACGGGTATTCAGCTGAACTTGAGGTCTCAAAGTGATTAGAGACTCCTCCAGAGCCAAGCTAAAACAAGTGGTGTATGTACTCAGGCACAGGAAGAAAATCCCTTCCCCTGCTCTTCCTGCCCCAACCTCTGCTGCACCAGCAGAGAACATTGATAGCCAATGAAAAAAGAAAACATCTGGGAGTCTAAGACTTCCATGGTGATGTAGCCTTGACGTAACCTCCTTGGCTGCTCCCTCTCATTCCACACTATTGCTTCATAAACAATGAACATAGTTTCAAATTGCTTCTCCTTAAATATACTCAGAGAATAAAGATGGTGTGTGGGTAGACATATCTGTATAATCTTAAAGAACAATGAATCCTCTGCTCCCTTCCTACTCCTGTGGTCCAACTGATATAATTTCTAGTGGTTCAGAACAAATCTTAGGCAGGATAAAGTGTTACAGGGCATACTTCGGCCAAAAAAAAAAAATTGTATAATTTTAATGTATCTTTAAGGAGAAATTAGAGCATTCTGGTTCTAGGAATTGTTTTTTGGATCATTCTTGCCAATAAAGAAAATTCAGTGTTTGTAATAACACCTTTCTTAGGTATTTAGTTGGCTCTGTAATTTCATGGTGTAGTGTTTTATAAATCTGATGTGGTGTCAGCCCCAAGATTTATGTGCACCAGCATTTCTATGGATTACAAGATGTAAAGCAAACCAAGGAGAGAGAGAAGCTCAGTTCCTCAGTCTCTTGATACCCAAGTCCATTCCTCCCTCTTCTCCATCCATGTCATCCTATTGATCTTGATGGCACACTTTCAAGCTCTCCACTGACTTTAATAGTAGCATTAAGGTTTTCCTCTTCACTCCATCACCTATACCATCTTTGATGACTTCATCATCAAGAACCCTATTAATTATTAACCCTAATTCCAGACTTATTTTCCCATTTTTAGATAGCTATCTGCTCCAAATTCCATTTCTGTCCCCTGCCTTGCTTCTGTCCTGGTGCCCGGACAAAAATCTGGCTGGGACCGGCAAGTTGAATACAACCCAGATATGCTCTTATCTTCTGGAACATTCCCCTGAACTTATAAAATGACTTTTGCTGATAAGCATCTTTTTTTTACTTTCTTGTCTCCCAAAGGTCTTGGACGGGCCTCATAGTTCTTTGACCTTTTCAGTTACCATGGTCTTCATCTCTACTTTAGTTACTACCAAGCATGGTCATCTTGGACTCCATCAACTCCTGGAACTACTCCACCTCTGTCTCAGACTCTGACCTGATCTTCAATCCTTTTCCTTCTCCTTTACTCATAATGACCCTGTTCCACCTTCTCATCCTAACTTCCAGTGTTTTGACCCTCCCTATTCTAATCTATCTATCCCCTTCTAACTTTATTCATGTCACTATCAGCCTAGACCCCAATGGGGGGTTTTAAATTTTAATCTTGTTAGCATTTAAAAATTAAAAAATTAAAAAAAAATTAGAAATGTAAAAATCTTTTGCTCTTATTCTGTTGTTATTGCTTGTTTTCTTTCTCAGTTTTTCTTTTCCTTCTTGATATCATTTTTCTTTTGCAGCAAGATAACTGTATAAATATGTAAACATATATTGGATTTAACAATATATTTCAATATATGTAACATGTATCAGGCTACCTGCTACTAGGGGAGAGAATGGAGGTAAGGTGGGGAAAATTTGGAACAAAAGGTTAGAAAAATCACCCATGAATATGCTTTGTAAATAAACAAATTATTTTTAAAAAATCTTTTGGCCCCTTAATCTTCCTCTGTAAACACATTAACATTCTCAGCCTTGACACCTCCTTTCATGCATTTATTTCTTCTGCTTCTGAACTGCTAAAGATTGTTGGAAAAGTCCACAAAGTCAACCTAATCCAGTATAAATTCATATTTTTTTTTTTTATTTTTAGCCAGGTTCTTTCTATTACTTAGATATTATGGACCCATTGGATTCTAAGAAGCAATCAAGTCAAGGGGATGGATATTTATATTTGAGTGGTTATATGACATTGTAGATGAGTTCTGGATGGTAAATTCACATTTACCTTTGAGTCTTATTAGCTGTGGACCTTTGGACAATCACTTACTTCACCTCTCTGTACTTTAGGTTGCTTATCTGTAAGGAGGGAAAAAAGAATACATGTAGTACCTAATTCATAAGCTCAGGTGACACAATGTATGTAAAGTACTTGTTAAACTTTAAAATGTTAATAATAATAACAAATTTAACTTTTTAACACATGTAAGAATCTTAACAAATAATCATCTGAATTTTGCTTGAACACTTTCAGCGATAAGGAAATTAGTACTTCACACAGCAGACCATTAACATTGTATGAAGTTCCAGCTTTGTAGTAAGCTAAAATTTGCTTTTATCCAGTGGTCCTGGTCATGCATCCTGGAATTCCACAGCAATTAATCTGTACTCCTACGTGCCAAATATTTGATGATGTCTAGCATATCTTCTGCTAAATCGTTTCTTCTGTAGCATAAGCCTCCTTAGTTCCTCCACCTGTTCCTCCTGTGACATGGTTTCAAGACCCCTTCCAATTCCCATTGCCCTCCTCTTATGATCTAGTTTGTCAGTGCCCTTTTTAGATTTTGTTCAGGATTGAAGACAAATTCCAGATGTAGCATAATCTGTGCATAGCCCTGAAGGAGAGTTATGATCTTTTTCTGGAAATAATAATAGTAACAATAATAATAAGTACTGAAATTTTTTTTGTAGTGCAGATCTAAGTCATTCTCTTATTCAATAAATTCCTGTGCCTCCTTTATGCCTCCGAGATCAGATAGAAAGCCCTTTGTCTGACTTTTAAAGCTTTTTTTACAACCTGGGCCCAACCTATCCTTTCAGGCTCTTTGCACCTTGTTCCCCCATTGGCCCTCATTTTCCATATGATACTTTATGCCTTTAGACAAGCTAACATCCAAATATGGAATTCTACCCCTCATTCTCTATCTCAGAGAATTTCTCACTTTCTTCAAGTACCTCTTACACAGAGCCCATCCTAATTTAATCTTCTTCCTCTAATGACTACTTGTTGCTGTCTTCCCCTCCCAGATTGATGTCTTTTTAAATTCCTTTTCTTTCCTTCCTTTCCTCCCTCTTTCCCTCTTTGTTTCTTTTTCTTATTTAAAAAAAAAAAAAAAAAAAAAGGCCATTCTTTGCTTAATTTTTTTCTTACCTTTCTCACTGAATGGGTGTTGCCTCAGTTAAATTGGGACCTGAAAAGGACTTTAGCTTAAAAAGACCAAGGCCTCCCACGGCATCCAGGGCCATCTCCAGTTGTCCTGATCTATATCTTGCCACTGGACCCAAATGGCTCAAGAGGAGAAAGTAAAGTTGGTGACTTTGCACAACCTTCCCTTACTCAAATACAGGTCAAACCACAACACAAAGTCCATCCTAATTTAACTTTCCTCTCCAACTGTTAGTAGTTTCCCTTTCAAACCACTTGGTATTTTAAATTTATTTTGTATATAATTGTTTTGTGTACTCATATAGGTACATAATATCTCTCCCAATAAAGTAGAAGCTGCTTTAGAATAAGATTATTTCATTTCTTGTCTTCATGTTTCCAATGCTTAGAACAGTGCCTAGTATATAAGTCACTTAATACAGGTCTTCTTAAACTTTTTCCACTCACAACTCTTTTTCACCCAAGAAATTTTTACTTGATCCTGGGTATATAGCTATATAAAATAGGTTTAGATATCAAACATTTACAGATAATAAATCATAATTTTGCAACCCCCACATTCAATTACAAGACCCTATATGGTATCATGATCCATAGTTTAAGAAGCTAGGACTTAATACATGATTTCTGTTTAGTAATATATTACAGATTATTTAACTCCCATTTGTGTGTTCCTATCATCCTTTGGGTTACCTGCAATCAATCAACAAGATTTAGTTAATGCTTTCTGCATGTCAGGCACATTGTTAAATGCCAAGGATATAAATACAAGTAGAAAGAAAGCCAGTTCCTAACCTCAAGAACTTTACATTCGAATAGGGAAAAAAGAAAAAAAAAAAAAAAAAAAAACAACTATGAAGGAAACTGAAAAGTGTGGTTAGGGATAAGGAGGAAGACTTGGCTGACCTGGATGTCCTTCAACAGAGTTTCTGGGAGGAGCCAGTCAGTCACTGGGAGAGGCAACTGGGGTGGAAGGCTCTTCTATTGTCTGGATTCCTCAGACTGAAGCGTTGGAGCATGGTAGAAGAATATTGGATGTCAGTCTGGAGAAGAAAGTTAATTCTTTAGAGTCGCCATTACTTTATTGATTCTTTAGAGATCAATGTATTTTATGACTTGTGAATAGGTTGGAACCACACTGTATCTGAAGAAAGAAAAAAAAAGATTGTCTTTTGTGCTAGGGAATTGCATGGGAATATTGAAGGTGACATGTAGATTTCCAAGTGCCATCCCATTATTAAATGCCCAAGAATTGACATTAAAAATAGGAGCAGGGATGGTGGCAAGGACTTTTACTTGTATTTTCATCTGTATAAGGACATCCCAGGGGAGTAAACTCCCTTTTGGAATTCAGGTCAGCTCTTCTCTGCAATTTCTAGTCTTAGAAGGTAAAAGACTTGCTCAAGATCCTGCAGTCAGTATGTATTAGAGATACAACTTGAATTCAGATCTTCCTGCTTTCATAACCAGCTCTCTATCTGCCACACCATGCTGCTGCTTCTCACTATAAAGTATATCTTTCAGGAGTCATGCAATCAGGAGAAGTGGTCTGGTCACACAGCAGGAATTTGGGGCTAACTGATGGCCAGAGTGCCTAGGTATTATGTTGGGCCAGTATCTATGCAGTGTCTAATGGCAATCATCTCCATAATAGGGATAGGGTGAGGAGAGGGGGAAAAAAGGGGGGAAAGTTACATGATAACTTTACTATATATTTTTTATTTTATTTTCTGAGGCTGGGTTAAGTGACTTGCCCAAGGTCACACAGCTAGGAAGTGTTAAGTGTCTGAAACCAGATTTGAACTCTGGTCCTCCTGAATTCAGGGCTGGTGCTCTATCCACTGCGCCACCTAGCTGCCCCCTATATATTTTTTAAAAAGAGCAAACTGTATGTAACAAACAGATTTACAGTTTTGTTTCCATTTTTCTTTACTATATAATGAAAATGCTTGTTTTATTTCTTAAAGTTCAGAATAAATAATAAAATTTAAAATAAAAAAGTAGATCTAGAGTAAAGCCTCCTTTAGTGGATTGGCTCTACCTTCAGCAGAAGATTTATGAGGGGACATTGAAAAAGAATTACCTTGATAAAAAGGTGTTGAAAGATTATGATCTGTGCCAGGTTGGGTTGGGGCGAGGCACATTGATGAGATAATATATCATTGAAAGATGTAATTATATGCTCATACAGCACCAGCTTTTGCAGCCTAAGCTTACTCTTACTTTATTTATTTTTTTTTTTTGGGGGGGGGAAAGGGGATGGGGTGGAAATGGGAGAAGACTTTCAATTTTATTGATAGAAAAAGTTGCCCAGTGTTGGGCTGTGGGAAGTCTCTTCACTGAAGCAACTGAGTTTGTGCCTTTAACAGTTATGATTCTTCAGCTACACCCAGAGAGAGAACTATGGGAAAAGAGTTCTACTCTTTCGGTTGTTTACTTACATTTTTGTTTTCCTTCTCAGGTTTTTCTACCTTTTTTCTAGATCAGATCTTTCTTGTGCAGCAAGATAACTGTATAAATATGCATACATATATTGTATTTAACATATACTTTAACATATTTAACATGTATGGGACTGCCTGCCATCTAGGAAAGGGAGTGGGGGGGAAAGAGAGGAAAAATAGAACAGAAAATTTTGTAGGGGTCAATGCTGAAAAATTACCCATGCATATGTTTTGTAAATAAAAAGCTATAATAAAAGAAAAAGGAAAAGAAAAACACTTAACACTTCTTAAAAAGATGACTTGGAGCATTGAGAGAGAAGTGTGATGGGCTTGCCCATGGCCACTGAGGCTGGCTCTCCAGCTGCTAGTGCCAAGCTGTCTCTCTTATTAGTTTTTGTTTGTTTGTTTGGAAAGAAGCCATATCATGCAAGTAGTTTCATTTTGCACTTTCAACCCAGCACCTGACAGACACATCAGTAGACACGTAATAAAAGGCTTATTGAATTACAGTCATCTTTTTCGTAAGAACCTCTATTAAATTTGTCCTCTCCTATCTTATATGTGTAAAGTTGATTTATTGAACTCAAGTGCTTGACTTTATCCCTATGACAATTTTTAGAGCCCTATTAAATTTCACTATTTTCATGTTAGAGAGGGAGGCTCCCAGTGCACATGCTGGAGCTGTCCGCCTAGCCTACCCACCCCAGGTTCCCCTATCCATTAACAGTAGGCATACCAGGGATCAGACCCAGTAGTGAGGACTCTGGGTAGGCAAAAGAATGGGACACAGACAAAGGAATTCTTTTCTTTCATTCCAGCTGTCTTCCTATCACATTACTCCCAGCAGCTGTTCTAAACTTTTTTGTTTGAGTCCCAAGCTCTTAGTTGCCCTGCCCCGCTGCCCCACTTATTCCTAGCAAGTGACTGAGATAATTTTAGTCTTTTATGGAAGGAAACCATATTAGATACAGGGAATAATATGAACAGAAACTGAGGCAGAAAGTCTGGGGCCATATTCTAAAGAGAGTTTTGTCTAAAGCATAGAATACATGGAGAGAAGTAGGTGAGGTTGGAAAGGTAGATTGGGACCATATTTTGAAGGCCATGCTAAGGAGCCTGGATCTTCTGTGGTAGTTAATGGAGATGTGTTCTTCAGAATTGGAGAATGACATAATAGGAACATGGATTAGCTCACAGTAGCTATTTATTACAGCACTTAAAGGTTTGTGAGAAGTTTGCGTGTCATCTCATTGGAGCCTCACAATATCCCTGGGATGAAGGATATTATCACCATTTTTACAGGTGAAAAAGTGGAATTTGAGAGAGGTTATACAGTCCTAAGTATCCATAGCAGAACTTGAGTTTATTTTCTTGACTCTAAGTTCAGTATTCTATCCACTGTGTCACATTGCTGCCATGAGTAATCGAACCTCGTAGTGTATAGAATGTGTTGGGGAAAGGAAAGAATCATAGCAGGAAGATTCATTGAAGCTACTGAAATAGACCAGAAAAGAAGTAATAAGAATCTGAACCAGGGTAGTTTTAATGCCAGGGCCCTCTTTTATTTCTCATTATTCCTTCATTAATTTTACATCCATATCTCACATTCCACTACCACCACCCAGAATGTGGAAGGCTCTAAAAGTCAAACAGAGCAATTGGTACTTTATCCTGGGAGCAAAAGGGAGCCACTGAAATTTCTTGAGTAAGGGAGTAATCTCTGTTTTAGGAATATCAATTTGGCAATTAAATAATGAGTAGAATGAAGAAAGGAGGATTTGGAGACAGAGAAATCAATTAAGTTATTGCAATATCCCAGGTAAGATTTGGGCCTGGAGTAGAGTGGTAGTTGTGTGATTAAAGAGAAAGAAAGAGGATGGATATAAAGTATATCATGTAGGTAATTGATTAAATATGGGAGATGAGGGAGAATTATCTTGAAACTATAAACCAGGTTGACTAGAGGGATGAAGGTATTCTCAATAAAAACAGGGAAGTTAGAGAAGGGGGGGGAGGTTATGGAAAGGTGTCACTCTGAGCCTCAGTTTCCTCATCTGTAAAAATGAAGATCTTGCTTAAATGGACCTATTATGAGGAAAGTGCTTTGTAAATGAATTGATAACTTATGAAATTGGGGAGGCAGGCTAGTCTGGGTTCTTTAGGAAGGCTGCAATCACACTTTGGTAGGGCACAGATGGTGAAAGGACAAATATCCCTGGAAGTATAGAGATAAGCAGCGAAAACGGTTAAAGGATGAGGTTGGGGGATAGGATGATGGAGGAAGGCAGGCAGCAATGGAAAGGGAGAGAGGCATTTATCACTCAAATAAATTGGCATCATAGACCTTAGGAAATGGAAGATGCCCTTTTGGGAGGCAGGGGTGAGGTCTCATTTTATAGGATTTTGGAGGGTTATGTGTGTCACTTTGGGGTCATTCATTAACATATCTAGATTATTGCAGAATTGTTAGTAAAACTTTAAACTTAACATGTCCATATCTTCTCAAAGTTATGGGTAATTTTTGATATTACTTCGGATAAATCGATCTTATTTCCAGAGTATATGTCATGGGGCCAGAAGACATTGATAGCAAAGCCTACATGACTTTCTCTGATTCAGCACATATATTTAATACATGTTTAATATATGATACAATTGGCAAATTATGCTTCTTTGATCTTTGGGATGGTTTATAGGTGACTTCTAGGTTCCCCTTTGTAATCTTACTTTTTGCTACTGCTCCTTTATATGGATTATTTAAAAATAGGCAGAAGGATCCTAGCAAGATACAATCTTAACACAGTCAACTTTCAAACTATATAAATATGACTGATACTTCCAGTTTGGAGTGTTCTATTTTTCTTTTTCTTTTTTTTTTTTTTTTCTTTTGCTGAGGCAACTGGGATTAATTGACTTGTCCAGGATCACACAGCCAGGAAGTGTTGAGTTAAGCTGATGCTCTATCCATTGCACCACCCAGCTGCCCCTGAATGTTCTATTTTTCAAGACTATTAACAAGTTGGGGCACATCCTGAGAATAGATAAGGGGTTCAAAGCCATGCCTAAAGAAGAGGAAACTTGAGGGGGCCTAGCTTTAAGCATTTGAAAGACTCTCATGAAAGGATAGTATCTTTGGACCTAGGCACAGAAATGAGGGTTTCTGCTTGATAAGAGGAAAAAATTACCTACAACTAGAGCTGCTAAAAATGGAAGTGGGAGGGGCAGTATCTGTTCTTATCAGTTCTTATCTGCTAAATCCTGTCAACAGAAGATGATGCAAGTCTTTGGTGTTTGGAATGAGGTGAGTAGTTGCCAGACTGGTGCTTTGAAGTGAAGAGATGAGCTTCCAGAAAGGGGAGGGGAGGAACTGATATCTGCTGTAAAGGCTACGTTGCAACCTCATTTGTATACTGGTGCTGAATGGGTAGGTGGGGTCTATTGCATGGGAAATGGTATTACTATTGAAATACAGGTATGACTGGGTAGGGAGGCAGAATTCAGAACCAGGCGCTATATATATATATATTTACTTAGAGCTACCCACTGCTTCTCTGGAGCTTCTTGACCCAATTCTGGGTTTGCTTTTGATTTGATTTAGTTCCATGCCTCAGGTTGGCTTTCAGCATTCAGGCCAGGATAGAAGCAGGGAGGTTTGCTTGGGGTGGAACAGAGCCTTTGTGGGTGGATTGTATTCTATTCAGGTTCTAAACTTTGTGTAGGTAGATCTGTGAGCTCATCTGCTTGGCTTGCGGTTCTGCAAGCTCCTCATCTGAGCTCTCTCTGCTTTAAGCTCCAATTCTTTGTAGACACTTTTTTCTTTTTCCTTATTGTTATTGTTTTCAGTCTGTTTTTAATTGGGTCTGACTATGTGACCCCATTTGACATTTTCTTGGCACAGATACAAGAATGATTTGCCATTTCCTTCTCCAGCTCATTTTACAGATGAGGAAACTGAGGCAGAGTCAGGTGACTTGCTCAGGGTCACACAGCCTGATTTGAACTTTGGGAGATCAGTGTTCCTCACTTCAAGGCTTGGAATCTATTCACTATGCCACCTAGTTACCTCTTCTTGTTCTTTAGTCCCTCAGAGTCTTACTTTTTCCATTAGGCTCCTGAGAAGATGTCTATGTTGGAAGGTCAGAAGAGATGACCACTTGTTAGAGGTGTTGTAGATGGATTAGACCAGGTGACCTCTAAAGTCACTTTGAACTCTGAGACACTAGCATCCATTGACTATCCATTAACAAACCATGTCATGGGAACCTAGGAGTTATTTAGAGTTAGAAGTAGCCTCAGATCTAGTCAGTTCCTTCATTTTACAGAGGAGGAAACTGAAGGCCTAAATGATAAAGTTACCTGTCCAACTTAACATGAACTGATGCTAAGTGAAATGAGCAGAACCAGGAGAACATTATGCATGGCAACAGCAGGATCATACAATGATGAGAGTCATGTCCATCAGAATTGATCAACAATGAGATGATTCAGGTTCCAGTGGTCTTATGATGGAGAGACCCATCTGTACCAGAGAGAGACTATGGAGAATGAATGTGGACCATATCATAGTGTTTTCACTCTCTCTGGTGTTGTTTGCTTGCATTTTGTTTTCTTTCTCAATTTTTTTTGTGCAGCATGCTTTGTAGAAATATTATAGAAGCATTGCATATGTTTAACATATAGTGGATCACTTGCCAGGTAGGGCAGTGGAGGGAACGAGGGAAAAATTAGAACACAAGGTTTTGTAAGGGTGAATGTTGAAAATTATCTGTCTGTATATTATGAAAATAAAAAGCTTTAAAGAAAATAAACCTACATGACACATGCAATGCAAATGGGAAAAAGGTTATCTGTCCAAGGTCACGGAGATAGTAAATGAGTAAGATGGAGTGAGGATAGCCTTTTCTGAAGGATGAGTCTTGGCCCATCTCCCAGACTTCAGAGAGGTTTACTGATGAGTTGGCTTCAGGAATCTCTTTTATGGGTCTGAATTACAATGAAGTGTTATAAACCTATAGAATCAACTGACGGTGGGGGTGAGTCATTCATTTAATAAATATTTGAGTACCTAATGTATGTATATAGTATACTCTGTTAAGTGCTGTTGGGTGACAAGATGAATAAACCAATATCCGTGTTCCAGGAATTTGCACTCTAGTGGGGAACAGTAAGGCTTGTATGTGTAAAAAAAAAAAATGACTACAGTACAAATTGTAATATAATACAGGAGTGACAAACCAGTGGAGTGGGAGGAAATTCTGAAGAAAAGCAGAGCTTAAAGGGACAGATGACTCCATTCTTTATCATGTCACAGCCCGAGTGGGGGCCTGATATCCCAGATCCTTGACCGCTTGGAGCAAGCCATGGGCCAATTCAGGGGCTGCTGTATCACAGAAGTAGGTCTTCCCTTTGACAAATACTCTCCTTCCCCCACACCCACTTCCATCCCCTCATCTGGAATGGATGTGGCAAATGTAAGACAGGAAGGGGGGGCATGGTGCCTCCCTTGTCTTGTGTTTTTAAATGGATTTTGTCTCCTGCCTATAAAATTAGGCAGCTGCCCCCAGAGGTTGTGTTTGTGATACTATCTCACCTTTAAGTCATGCTCTATGGTTTTTAAAGTTTGCCATATACATCTTCTCATTTGGTGACCCTACGACATTGACAACTTGGCATAGGTAACAACCACAGCTGTCCAAAAGTGGAATGGAATTCCTTGGAAGACAGAGGGTTTCCTGTCTCCTGAGGTCTTGAGACCTCAGAGGCAGGTGATCATTTATCAAGGATACCACAGAATAGTGCAGTAAAGTTGACAGATGCTAAGCTTGGAGTCAGGAAGTCCTGGATTCAAATTTCATCTCTGGTATTTCCTAGCTAGATGACTTAGTAAGCCCCGACAGTTTCCTAAATTGTCAGTTTGATGATCGGAGTTCCCTGCTCTGTGGAAATCACAGGACCTTTAGGGTGTTTATATGTGAAATTTGTAGGATGTGAATTATTTCCATTTTACAGATGTGGAAACGGAAAGAGTTAAATGTTCTGCTCAAAGACATGGAGCCACTGAGATTAACAGCAGAATGAGAAGGAGGAAAAAACCTAAGTTTTCTGCTTCCTCATACCATCTCTTTCATGATCCTGCCACAGAGAAGTCAGTTTCCCCGCATCCAACCCTCTCAGAAAGAAAATGCTCCTGGGAGGTTGGAAGATAGCCTAGGAAGTTCCCCATCATAGCCCAGGCTTCTGTCCTTGCCCCTGTGAGACCCATGATGTTTTGATGAGTGGCTAAGCCCTGCTTCCCTCCTGTTTGCTCTCAGCGTCAGGAAGGCAGACAGACAGCTCAGGATGACAGTGACTTTTTATTTCCCCAATGAATGTGGGATTCATGTGTGCAGACTTGAATGGCCAGCTCCTCGCCTGGAAACATAGCTGAGGCTCTCAGAGACCTCTGATCAGAAGCCACATCAGTATGTGGTCCAAAAAAAAGACTCTGTGTAAGTCGGTTCACGTGGCCCTGGCCACAGATCCCCTCCTCCTCTGCTCATCAGGCTGTGGTCGAGTTCTAGCTAGGCTGGCTGCTTCTGGGAGTTTGGGGGAGCAGCACATGTAGTTTATTCTGTTTGTGTCCATTGCCTTGTTATTCTGTTTGCCGTTGCCTTGTTAATTAAGCTTCCTGAAGAGCCTTAGTGCCAGTTTCCTCCTGTGTCAGTCATTAGGAATGTCCCATTTCCTAAAGCTGGCTTACGCTCAGAAGCAAAGGAATATGGTATCAGTCTCTGCCCAGCCCCCTCTGTATCCCCACAGGCATTTCTCTGTGGCCAGTCATGCTGTTTCCTTATGTTAGAAAGAAAAGCATCTGTGTACTTAAGGCAGAAAAAAAATATGAAGCCTTTGTTCATTTCCCATCATGGTCCAGAGCCTACTGTTCCCCTGGAGTGGTGTTTCCCAGTAGTGTCCTAGTGTGACCTGAGCGTCTGTGCCAATGAGAAGGCTTTGGGGGCTGGTATGACTGGAGAGGGGGCCAAGCCCATCCATTTTTCTTTGCTTGTGCCAGTGTATGTGTAGCAAGGGCAGGGAAGTAGTGGAAAATGTGGGGTTAGTAGGCAGGTGAGCTGTGTCACTCCCGACATTGTGGAGACACACAGATCCTCAGTTAGGTATTCAGAGCAAATGATAAACTGCATTTTGTAGTAGGTTTAAGGAAATGCATTTCTCATCACCCTGTGAGGTACTGATTAGTATTGTCATCATGGAAGCCAGTTGAGGCTCAGAAAGGCTAAGTTAACTATCTGACTGGTCACACTGCTAGAAAGTGGATGAGGTAGGGATTCAGTATTTGTGGGAACTAGTGGTGAGGAAGCAGTCCACTGTGTTCGAAACTATTGGCTACAAATACCTAGACCAGAGATTCTCAGACTCTTTGGTCTTGGGATCATTTATATTCTTCTTCTTTTTTTAATGGTGCTTTATTTTTCTGAATATATGCAAAGATTGCTTTCAACATTCATCTTCACAAAACCTTGTATTAAAAAATTTTCTCCCTTTTCCCCCCTCTCCTTTCCCCAAGATAGTAAGCAATCTGATATAGTTTAAACTTGTGTAATTCTTCTAAAGATATTTCCATATTCATCATGCTGAACCAAAAAAAAAAAAAAATCAGATCAAAAGAGATAAAAAACATGAGAAAGAAAAAAAAAAACCAAGCAAGCAAACAACAACAAAAAAAATGAAAATACTATGCTTTTAGGATTCTTTACATTCTTAAAGATTATTGAGGGTCCTTCCCCAGAGAGTTTTTGTTTATGCGAGTTTTAGCTACTGATACTTATCATGTAAGAAATGAAAATACCTTCATATTATTATAAAAATGGTTTTAATCTCATAGATTCCCTGAAAGGATCTCTGGGCATGGACCACACTTTGAGAAACACTTATCCAAACTATGCCAGGACTCAAGGATCCAGCAATTCTAAAACTAGAAGGAACTTTAAAGGTCATGTTAGTCAACTTTCTCATTTTATAGATGAAGAAACTGACCCCCAGAGAACTTGTGCTCTGTCCAAAGTTGCTCAGGTAACTTGGATCCTGTGACTCTAAGTTGAGGGCTCTTTCTGTTGCACACTGTTGTCCTTTATTTCAGTGAATTCTTTATTCTGACCTTACACTGCCCACCCCAACCTTCCTTTAGCTCTCAGGGGATGTAGGGGCATGGGTAGCCAGTCAATAAGACTGTGGAAAAGTCATCTCTTCACTCAGAATCAAAAATGAGTGCTAGGGCAGCTAGGTGGTACAGTGGATAGAGCACCAGCCCTGAAGTCAGGAGGACCTGAGTTCAAATTTGATCTCAGACACTTAACACTTCCTAGCTGTGTGACCCTGGCAAGTCATTTAACCCCAATTGCCTCAGCAAAAACAAGCAAACAAAAAAAAGAGTGCTAGTAGGAACTGCAGCCCAACTACTCTTGGGTGACAGCTGAAATGGGATAAGATATATTATAACCATTCTCTCATTCTAATTTGATTTTTAAAAAATCACTAAATCTGCTTAAAGCTGCAATGGAGGTTAGAAATCAACTAGGCCTATTCTCTCATTTTTTAATACGTTAGGAAATAGAACTTCAAAGGAATAAAATAACTTAAATGGGATTCATAGCAAGCCAGTGGTACAGCCAAAATTATAACCTATATCAGTTTGAACACTAGTCCAGGACTCTGGAAATACTGAAAGTAGCTTTGACTGTAATTATATGGTAATCATGTTTGCCCGTCCCTCCCTTTGGAACGAACAGAATTGACCACTGACCACAAGGGGTTATCAATCTTCTGAGACAAAGATGACTACAGACCTCACTGCTGACGGCCCCTTCCCCCCAAACCTGCATAGGTAGTGGCTCCTCTGAGGGAGATGTGGATGTGGGCACTCAGTGACCTTCCTCTCTGCGCCATCCTGCTTCTTGGGGCTAAGAGGGAGGGAGGGAGAAAACTATGTTTGTGGAGAATCTGCCCTAATTTCCTGGGACATTTGGTGATAGTCTTCCTATAGTCTATCTTGCTTAGATATAAGAGTACTTGTGCTCATCGCTCTGGATGCTATCTATCTATCTGTCTATCTATCTATCTATCTATCTATCTATCTATCTATCTATCTATTTATACAGATATATATATTTTTCTTTTAAGAAAATTAACATCTATTTAGAGGGTCACCAGCATAATAAGACAGCCAGGACAGAAGGTAACATTTGTTGCTTTATGGTCTTTTTGGTTTTGTTTTTTTATGAACCATGGTGCCCAGAGGTTGTTCCAGGTGTTAAATCATAAACTACAGCATTAGCACATCATCATTGGCAGGGCACAATCTAGATGCTTCTGGACATTTATTTAGGACAGAAGGAGCGTTATCTTTATTCAGCAGGAGGCATGCCTTCTGCTTTCCAGAATAAGGGGATGGATCAGGAAACATGTGAGGGTTCCATGTGACAAAAAACATAAAATCATTAGGGGGCTGGTTTGAACTAGGAACACAAAAGAATCATGGGGTTTCCTGAAGCTTATACTGCATCAGGTGTGGTTGTGAGTGTGTGGGTGCTCCCCTGTGGGCTGGACCAATTGCTGAGTTCCTATGGAAACTGATCATTTTACATATTGAAATGTCTTTGTTGCAGCTGTTTGATCTGATTCTAAGCTAGGAGAAGAAGATTTTCAATGAGCTGGGGATAAGACAAAGATGAAGAAGGCAGGAAGAGGAAAAGGAGGAGAATCCTAAGTCCTTGGGTAGGCACAACATGGTTGAGAGAGAAGTAGGAATAGGACATAAATCCTGACTGGGCTTTTATCTAGTCCAATGGAGTTAATCTTCCTCTTCTAGTAATAGATATAACTAATGATCTACTAATAGTTCTTAAATATCCGTGAATAGCTCTCTTGGGATGGGAATATAATCAGGAAGTAGCATGTACACGTATAAGGATGGGAACTTGGATAATGTATAGGACTGAGGAGATAGAAACATTGAGTGACATCTTGTGACTGAAAAATTGGTGTAATATCTTCAGGATTTATTTTATTTCTATTTATTTTTAATTAATTTTTTATTAATTGTATAATTATAACATTTTTTGACAGTACATATATATAGGTAATTTTTTTTACAATATTATCCCTTATACTCCCTTCTGTTCCCAATTTTCTCCTCCTTCCCTCCACCCCCTCCCCTAGATGGCAGGCATCAGGATTTATTTTAATAAGGGAATACCTTTGTGATGTTATTTGATATGCACCCAAACTACTATACCATATCCACTATATGTGTAAGATAATATATCCACTTTTTGTGATCCCTGAATTCCCCCCCCCCCCAGAGCTTCATTCATTTGAATCCACAAGGTTTTTTCTCTCTCCAAGAGTCCCTTATGATCCTGAAAATGTTCCTCAGAAAGATAGGGCTTATTACAAAAGATAAAATAGATAATTTTGATTATATGATATGGAAAGCAAACAAAAAATCAATATACCCAGGATAAGAAGAGAAGTGGGTAAATGGAAAAAATTGTATTTTATTTCAAAAAATTTTCTATTAAATATCTCTGAAAAAAGTTTGATTTCCAAAATATATAAAGGATTAATATAAAACTAATACCCATTCCCCAATAAATAAGTGGTCAAAGGATATGAACAAATAGTTATCAAAAGAAGAATTGAAAAGTTATCACAATCACTTGAAAAAAATCACTAATAATAAGAGAAATACACATCAAAACAAACCTTAGGTTTTACCTCCTACCCTGAAAAGATGACCAAAAAAATGGCAATACTCAATTGTTGAAGAGATTGGGAGAGCTGTGAAATGGTACAACCAATAAACAAAATGAATTTTTAGGGGGAGGGGGTTTGTGAGGCAATTGAGGTTAAGTATCTCATCCAAGGTCACACTGCTAGTAAGTGTTAAGCTTCTGGGTCACATTTGAACACAGGTCCCCTTGACTTCAGGGCCTGTATTCTATGTACCTTGACCTCTAGCTGCCTTGTTGTCTATGAACAAGAGACTCTATTATCTACTCCTGACTTATCTACTCCCAAGGAAGCAATTGATAAAAATAAATATTTATAGCAGCACTTCTTTGCTATAGTAAATAATTGGAAACAGAGTAAATAAATGCCCATTGATGGGGAAATAGCTAAACAAACTATGCTACATGAATGGAATAGAAATTACTGTGCTATTAAATTTGTGATGAATAGAGAAGCATGGAAATATTTACATAAAATGATGCAGAGTGAAGCAAATAAAGCCAAGAAAACAATATGCACAGTAACTACAATATGCAAAAAACAACAAACATTCACCTCCCCTGCTAAAAAATCAAAATGATGTAACAAAATAGTAAAGTTCAAACAGGATTCACATGAAGAAAAATTAGGACATCCCCAAACCAGCTCCTTCATGGAAGTAGGTGGTTCACAGACATTTTCATGAACTTTTTCAATGTATTGATTTTTTCCTGTCTTTAAAAAAACAAAAACAAAAACAAAAAACTATCTCTTATATGGAATGGCTCTCTGGGAAAGGAGAAAAGATCTTGGGGGTAGTTATGATAATGGTAGAATGCCAGGTGTGAATGTGATCCAGTATTCAAATTACTTAATCTCTGTTTGCTTCCGTTTCCACATCTGAAAAATGGGGATAATAATAGTACCTTCCCTCTCAGGGTTATTGTGAGAATCAAATGAGATAATAATTGTAAAGTGCTTATCATTCTGACTGTCACATAGTGAGCACATATATAAGCATTAGTTATTATAATGTAAGGAACAGAAGACATCAATTAAGAAGTTTCAAAAAAGAAAGAAAACTGCTCCCTGGAGGGTTCACAGCTTTTCCAATCGTTAAAGCACAGCTTATTTAAAGCAGGACTGTTAGGAATGAGGGGAAGGGAAGGGAGAGGATGTCAGGAGAGTGGAGATCCCAGGGCTACATTAATTCTTTAAAAACTAGCAGATCATATCTTTACCCTCTCTGTGTGAGCTCTTTCTTTAACTCAAAGCTCTCCCCAGACGGGTTCTGTCTCTGTAGCTGCCTTTCCTACATAGACTTTCCTAGGAGCCAGAGAATAGGGGGAACTTTTCTGTGGTTTCCCATTAAGTGCCTACTCCCCCTTTGTTCCCCATTCCAAAGACTACTGTGTTAAGGATCGAGGATACGGAGGCAAGTTTTCATCTAATGCACTGGTGATGTAGAGAAGAGCTTTTCTCTTCTGACCCCTGCTCTGAAGCAGGCGGGATTAGGTGGAGGATTTGTGACCTAAACTGCTTCTAATCTGTAGCTAAATTTAGAAATGGGATTGACATCCACATGATTTTCTTTTCTTCTCTAAAAGGGAGGTTCCTAGATGGAAGTCTCACAGTAGTGAGTGTGTGGGGGGGAATAGAGAAAAGGGGTCAACTAGAAGAAGGGATAAAGAGAGAAAAAAGAGAAAGAAAGAGGGGTGTGGGAGAGACTTGGGCAGGAAAGGAGGCCTATCCAGACATAGATTTGATGATGTGGCTGGTGTTACATGTGAAATATTTGTAGCCCCTGAACTGTAAATAAAATACTGGGGGCAGATCAGCAGATAGAGCACTGGTCCTGGAGTCAG
The DNA here is from genome assembly GCF_048593235.1 of Sminthopsis crassicaudata. Lineage (NCBI taxonomy): Eukaryota > Metazoa > Chordata > Mammalia > Dasyuromorphia > Dasyuridae > Sminthopsis > Sminthopsis crassicaudata. The sequence goes on along the minus strand of NC_133618.1, from coordinate 617,727,825 downwards.
GAGGACCTGAATTCAAATCCAACCTCAGACACTTAACATTTCTTAGCTGTGTGACCCTAAGCAAATCACTTAACCCCAATTGCCTCAGAAAAATGAAACAAAGGAATAAATTCCTCTTCCCCTCAATCTAATGCCAGCCACATTACTCAGAGGCAGGACAAGTTGATGGGGAAAGCTAAATTGCTTCATAGGGCTCAGGGAGCTTAGATCATCATAACACAGAAGCCTTCCTGCTCTGTCTCAATTCTAGACTTTCCCTCACCCCCAAATTCCAACACAGCCATGGCCACCTGCCAATTCTCCTCTTTCAGCTCTAGATCAGGCAGCTGGATAGCACAGCAGATGGAGCACTTGGCCTGGAGTCAGGAAGAACTACTTTAAAATCAGCCTCAGAGATTTACTAGCTTGGGTGATCCTGGGCACAGTGTAACCACTCAACTTCTGTTTGCCTCAGTTTCCTCAACTATAAAATGGATAATTAATAGCACCTACTTTGAAGGGTTGTTCTAAAGATCAAATGGGATAATAATTGTAAAAGCAGAAGTATTTAGTAAATGTTATATGAATGTTATTAGGAGTTTTTAACTTGGGCTCTATGGGCTTTTAAAAAAAATTACATCTCAGTATAATTGGTTTCTTTTGTAATCCTACATATTTTGTTTTAAGGGATTGAGGGACTTCATCAGCCATTGCCACAAGGGTGCAGGGCACAAAAAGGATTAAGAACCCCTAACCTCAACCTAAGTAAGATTTTATGCTCCTTCCAGGGCAATGACACCATCATTATAGTGGTCCTCACTCCCAGGACTGCCTGAATTTGATACAATTTCCTATTTACACTTGCGTTGCAAACTCACAAGGAATTCAGTGTCCAGCCTCCCATCAATTAAATGTATTTTGTGTTTCAGATCATATGCCCTGTATTTTTGTTTTGAGATGACTTCCTGAAATGCAATCTTTTGGTTTCTTGGGCAGCTAGCAGGCAGGAACAGAAAGAAGAGTTAGAGGGAATACTGCTGTGCTAGTGAGCACAGTCATTTCAGTTGTGTCTAACTCTTGGCAAACCCATTTGGGGTTTTCTTGGCATTTCTTTCTCTAGATCATTTTACAGATGAAAAAAACTGAGGCAAATTAAGTTAAGTGATTTGCCCATGGTCACACAGCTAGTAAGTGTCTGAAGCCAGATTTGAATTATGGAAGATGAATTTTCCTGACTCAGGTCTAGCACTCGATCCACTATGGCACCACTTAGCTGCTCCAACATTCCTTTAGTCAAGCAGTATTTTAAATCTACTGGAGTCCTTAGTTAGGGCTTGTCAAGGTGAGAGAAGAAGAAACATGGTCTTGATTTTAGGGAGCTTATCATTTGGTTGAGGAAACTGAGCAGGGGATAAACATTGAATGAACTAAGGTTGACAAGATGAAATGATCAAATTCAAGTACTTTGAGAAAAAGTCTCCCTCACTGTCCCTTAAATGCCCAGGCTTCTTCATACTGGAAAAGGGAACTGACTGTTGCTTGCTGTAAGAGGGGATATAAAATGACCCTACAGTGTCCAGTTCTGGAACCCCTTATTGAGAGAAAATGATCATCTAGAACCTATCAATGAATAGATTTCAGAGGGTCTATAAATTTAGATAAGGGGGAAATTACATATTCATTTTCATTAATCTCTAACTGAAATTTAACTTTTCTTTCATTATTCTGAGAAAAGCTCCATAGGTTTCACCACATTGCCAAAGGGATCCATGACATACAAAAAGGTTAAGGCCTTCTGGTCTAGAACTAATTCAGAACAATGTTCTTTGAAAATGAAGGAATTAAGTATGTTCTTAACACAGAGAAGAAAAGACTTAGGGGGACATGTTTAATTACCTTCAGTTTTTTTGAAGTGTGGTCAGAGGGAATCAGACTTAGTATGGCTTCATAGGGGAAAACTAGACTATTAATTGAAATATAGAGGAGAGGGATTTTAGTTCAGTTTTGTATGGGTGTTGTTTTTTAAACAAAGTAACGTGAATCACTTTCTTTGAAGATGGGTTCCTCGTTACTGGAAGTATTCAGACAAAGACCTGTGTGATTATTTGTCGGGACTGTTACTGGAGGGGATTCAGGCTTTGGTGGGGGGTGAGTTTTGGACCAGATATTCTCTAAGATCTCTTTCAGTGGTGTGATTTATTCCTAGAATGGAAGGGGAGGAGTAGCTAACAGGAAGACTGTTCCAAAAGGAGAGCCCCCAGTTCCTTAAGGTCCCCTTGCATAAGAAGGATGCTAAAATAACTCATTAAAAAACAAAAACAAAAACCTCTGACTGGTTAGATAGACAGTTTATATGACACCCAGGAAGATGACTCTGATTTTTAAGCAGGAGGGTTTTCTGTCTTTGAGAAGCCAGGCTTAGATACCGACTGGCCCGGAGGCTGTGTGAGTTTAGAGAAGCTTAGTTCTCCTCCTGGCTGTGGCCCGGCTCCCTCACAGGGGACCAAGGACAGAGTGAGCCTACTGTGGTTTCTCTGGCTGTCCTTGCCGAGTCTTTCCCTGCCAGCAGTTGACAATGGCCTGTTTCAGAGCAGCAGGGGCCAGCCTCTCACTTTCTTGGCTCCAGGCTCGCTGGCAGCTCGGCTCTCTAGGTGGCTGCTTGGGGGAGGAATTCCTGCCTCGGGCCTCTAACTAGGACACCTCCCCCACCCCTCTCTAATCCAGGTAAATCTCAGTGGGACGGACCAGCGGGGAAGGGAAAGTTGTGTGAGACCTCAGCCTTAAATGTTGAGGAAAATTTCCGTGACCTCTGGGTTTGGGATCTTTGCAGCAGGGGCCAAGCAGGAGCTAGAGGGGAAAATGGGGCCTTCCTCGGAAGGAGGAAGGACTGGGACAGGTCTAGTTAGGAGACAGGGCCAGTGGAACAAAGTTCAGCCAGACTGATTCACTTCATTTTGGAAAACTATTTGTTAAGACGGTTTTCCTATATCTGAGGTAAACTTTGCTTCCCTCGTTTTCTCTCTCCCTATTCCTTAGGTTAATTCCATTTCTCACTCCCAGTTTCCCACCATGGAGAGACAATGAAGTCTGATCTCTTCCAATATTTAAACAGTCATCCTGTCTTCCTAAATTGTTTCTTTTCTATGCTTAGTTACTCCAGAGCCTCTCAAACTGTCTTTTCCTTTCTCTAGTCCCTCCTTTATTTTTCTTAGCTGTTTGTGTCTATCTACCTCTCCCCCTCTCTCAACATTATTTTGTCTTTTTTCATCATCTGCCTGCCCCTGATGCCGTGTTGTACAGCTGGCTTCTGCTGAGAATCAAACCGATTTCTTCTGGTTCTTTGTTCAGTGGAGATAGGGTCAGCTGATGGCCCTGCAGATCCTCGGATGCAGCCATTGTTCTGCTGTTGTCATAATCTAGTCATTCTATTAAACTTTTGAATATTGCAAATGACAGAATGCAAAAGTTAGTCTCTGGAGAATTATTGAGTTTAGAAGGGAATTTTCCTCTTTCCATGATCATTTTCTCACTTCCCCTTTCCTAATTAAGCATATGTTTAGGCCATATATTCATTACTGATTCTTCTAGCCATTCTCAGTGTGAAATAAACTGGGGTGAAATCTTTATGGAAATAATCCACTACTGCATAGTGAATTAGGGCAGGTTTTTGGTATCAGGAAGACCCAGTTCAAATTCTGCTTTTGTCACATATGAGCTGGGGGAGCCTGAACCCAATCTCTCGGTGTCTCAGTTAGCTCTCTAAGCCTCTAAATTAGAAATTAATGACTGATTGGTGTTGGTAGAGGGCGTTTCCACATTGGTATTTCTCACAACAGATGAAATTACAATTCCCCATCCCCTTTTCTTCCATTATCTTTGCCATCTCTATATACTATACTCAGTATTACTAGTCTGTTATCAGGATCTGTTGACTCATGAGGTCATGAAGCTTTTGTGTGTGTGTGTGTGTGTGTGTGTGTACTGCTGTTCTTTCTTTTACCTGTCTGAATGGATATTACACAACTATGAAACCACATTAATCAAAGATTAATATATTAAAGTTAATATAAAATAAATATAAATTATATTTGACAAAATTTTTAAATAAAATCATTCAACAATGGTTCTCAATTTTTATTGTTGTTGTTCATGGCATGGCATTTTTTTGCTTGAAGATGAACATTTAAATTGACAACGAATGAGCGTCCTTAGGAGTCCTGCCTCCAGACCTATTATTCAGGTTTTGATATTCCTTCTTCTTCTTCTTCTTCTTTTCCTCCTCCTCCTCCTCATCCTCCTCCTCCTCCTCCTCCTCCTCCTCCTCCTCCTCCTCCTCCTCCTCCTCCTCCTCCTCCTCCTTCTTCTTCTTCTTCTTCTTTCTTCTTCTTTCTTCTTCTTTTCCTGAGGCTGGGGTTAAGTGACTTGCCCAGGGTCACACAGCTAGGAAGTGTTAAGTGTCTGAGATCACATTTGAACTCAGGTCCTCCTGAATTCAAGGCTGCCCCTAGATATTCCTTCAATCTCTCTTTCTCCCTTCACCCTGCACCCTCTTCTTTCTTTACTTCAGAGGAGGCAGCTTTGTGCCTTTTCTCATTAAGCTGCCATTGTGTCCCTCCTGACATCTTCCTCAAATCCAGCTTCAAACACTACTTGTGTAACCCTGGTCAAGTTACTTAACCATGTTTGCCTTAGTACCCCTATACAGATCTCATATCTAGAGAAGGAAGTGACAAACTCTATTATCCTTGCTAACAGTATATCATGAAGAGTCAGACGTGACTGAAAACAACAGAACACCACCACTGCCAATACCAAACTGGGTAGTCGCTGAGAAATATGCAATTCATTCACTGAAGTGAAATGAAAATGTAAAGACTTACAATTCAGACTTTGAGAATACAGGTTTGAGGAAATGAGGCTAGGCTATAGTCCATGTGAAAAAGACCTAGAAGTTTAGCAGTGGACTTTAACAGCAGGATGCAGGATGATTTGGCAGCCAAAAAAATTAAGTCGAATTTAGACAATATTAATTAGAAATCTAGTGTCCAGGAAAGGAAAGGTCATGGTCCTACTGTATTCTGCCCCAGTCAGCTTACATCTAAGAAACTGCACACTTGTGGTGACCACGTTTTGGAAAGAATATTGACAAGATAGAATGTGCCCAGAAGGACTTGAGACAGTGCCATAACTATCAGGAGTGAGAAGGACATGTGAACAGTTTAAAAGTATTTGAAGGGCTGTCACGTGGAAGGATTACATCTGTTTTGCTTGGTCTCAGAGTATAGATCTAGTAAAAATACAAACAGATATTAAAAAAATGCAAACAAATAACCCTTATAAGGGTTCATGTCTACTTCTGTTTTCTGCTAGTACCTTTTTCAAACTCCCTCAGTTCATGCCATTTGGCGTATAGCTAGCAACCCATTATAGTTCTTAATTCTTATGGGGTCCTCTCCCCTCCCCCTCTCCTTGCTTAAGTAAATATTCCCAGGACTCTCTTTAAAACAACAACAACAACAACAAAAAAAGAGCAAAGCAAAACTATGGTAAAGGAATTGATTTTACCCTTTTCCCATCGTATTCTCTGTTCTCTGCAAATCATAGGAGCTGGTCTAATGGGAAAAGATGGTGACCTAGACCCCATCCCAGCAACAACTTGCAGCCTAATTTTCCTATATAATTAATCTCTTCATTGTATGGCAGCATGTACTTCTAAAATATTTTAAAAAGATTGTTCTTAAATTGTCTGTTCACTTTCCAGTGAACCTTTCCAGGAGCTTCCACTGCAGTCCCAGTGGAATGTAAGCTTCTTGAAGATGGGGATTATTTTTGTCATTATATCAATAGTGTCCATCATAGTGGAAGCAATTCATAAATTTTAATTGAATTGCATCTTGTTAATACTATTAATTTACTAAATAAAATATTCATGGAAAGAACAAAGGAAAATTTTCACCAATGATTTGATTCAAATGGCTTCAATTAATGATGTTTGACTCTCATCTTTCGTTTTATTAATAGTAGTGGTTTACATTTATTTAGCACTTTAAACTTTGCAAAATACTCTCCTCTTAACAACTGTATGAGGTATTATCTCCATTTTATACAGATGAGGAAATTGAGATTCAGACAGTTAAATGATTATAGAGGACAAAAGAGTAAATGGCTACAGAATGGTACAATGGAAAGAACCTTGGTTCTGGAGACAGAGGGCTTGAGTTCAAATTCCACATCTGTGACTTTGGACAACCTCAGCCTTCTCACGTGTGAAATGAGGGTAGTTAGACTTTAATCTCTTCCAGCTCTAGACCTATAATTCTATGAATGTGGATTTAAACCCAATTCTTCTGACTCTAATATTAATTATACCAGATTATTTTCAACTTTATTGTTTGTTCAAAAGTCCAATATTTTTTTTTCTTTCCTTTAACTCTTACTCTTTACCCCAAATGGAAGTGAAGTTACCAAGAAGGTAAAAATCCTTGGACAAATTACTTTTCTGAATCATTTCCTCATCTGTAAAATGAATAAGTTTGTTAGATTAGATCTCTAATATTTCTTCCCATCTAACATTCTCTGCATGACTCTTATCATTAATGCTTCAGGGTCCATATCAACTCCTACCTTTTCCTTGAAGCCTTCTTTGGCTACCCAACTCACATTGCTCTAGTCCTTCAATGTTAGATCTTCTGTCTATACCTCACATCAATACTTAATCATTATAACTCCCTATATCTATGTAGCACTTTTAACTTTATCTGAAGTGTTTAATCTATTAGTTTGTCCTTACATTATAAGGAAGGGAGATCCTTTCTTGTCTGTGTGTAAATGTTACTTCTCCGAGATGTCATCAAAGTATATAAATGGTGTCTTCTCTGTGACCCAACATCCTGATTATCCTCATGAAGGACTTAATATATTAAAGAGGAGTAAAAAAACATAATGCATTAATAAACTGGAATATCTCCAAAGTCCTTCCTCAGTTCTGATATTCTACGAATTTATTACATTACTTGAGTAAAGGGAAGTTTATCGCTTGTCTGAGTTACATTATTGAACATGGCCTAGCATTTGCAACTCTCAAGTCCCAAGTTTCTTTCTTATCTACTGGGACACATTTGTGTTCCTATTTATTATCACTGCAAATGTTTCTTTTCCAGCCTTGTGAAAAAAATTTGGCCAACTTTCTGGGCCTGAGTAGTTGGTTCCCAAGAGTTTTTAATCTTAGGTGATGAGTGGCAGGTTCCCCATCCTCCTTCCCTCCCAAACCAATCCTCTGCCACAGTGCCTGGCTTGGCAGTCACACAATAACCCTGCCTGTTTATTCTGGGGCCTGGACAGACCACACTATCTCAAGGGCATACTAAAAAACAAAGCAAAACAAAAAACCCTAACCACAAGAGCTAATCAGGATGCAGTTTCCCTGAGGTGGAAAGTACAGTAGGCACCCAGGATCCTAAAAAGCAATGATTCCTATTCTATTCCATTCTTTTGTAAAACAAAAAATTCAATTCTTAAAAAATTTTGAGTTATAAATTTCCTCCTTCCTACCTCTTAATTCTAATTTTTAATTTGTCAGGAAAAATAAAACTCATTATAAATATGTATTGTCAAGCAAAACAAATTCTTGCATTAGATATGTTAAGGAAAGGAGAGAGAAGGGAAGGAAGAAGGAAGTGAAAGAGGGAGGGAAGAAAGGAGAGGGGAAGTAAAGGAAGGAGGGAGGAAAGAAGGAAAAAAAAAAACATGCTTCATTCTTCACTCTTGAGCCTCGCTCTACCTGGAGATAAATAATGTTTCATCTTAAGTCTTTTTTTTTTTTTTTTTTGCTGAGGCAATTGGGGTTAAGTGACTTGCCCAGGGTCACACAGCTAGGAAGTGTTAAGTGGCTGAGGACAGATTTGAACTCAGGTTCTCCTGACTTAGGGCTGGTGCTCTATCCATTGCACCACCTAGCTGCCCCCTCATCTTAAGTCTTTTGAAATTGTGCTAGTTCATTGTGTTGATTAGAGTTTCAAAGTCTGTTGAAGTGGTTTATTTACTTATTTATTTTTTGCAATATTATTGTTACTGTATAAATTATTTTCTTGGTTCTGGTCATTTCATTTTGGATCAACTCATACAAGTATTTCCAGGTTTTTATGAAACAATTATTTTCTCTTCACCATTTCTTTTGGAATAACAGTATTCCATCACATTTATATACTATAACTTGTTCAATCATTCCCATTTTTGTGGGCATTCTTCAGCTTCCAATTCTTTGCCCCCACAAAAAGAACTGCTATAATTATTTTTGTATAGATGGGTCCTTTTTATCTTTCTTTTATCCCTTTAGGATATAGACCTAGTAATGGAATAGTAATGGGTCAAAAGGAATGCAAATTGCTTTCCAGAATAGTTGGATCCATTCACAGTTCCATCAACAATGCATTCATGTACCTGCTTTCCAACAGTCTTTCCTTGTCTATGACCCTTTCTGGGGCCTAGCCTCAAACAATAATTCTTTCATAAGAATCTGTCCCAAAGAAATTTTCTGATCTCAACATGAGCAAAGTACATGGTTCCATTCTTGCAGTTATGCCCTCCCTCTGATGATACTCCATGAGCTGGAACAGAATTACCATTACACCACTTTGGCCTGGAATCTTGCTCCCTACTTTCTTGGGATAGGGTAGGAAGTCCTATTCTGTCTTGGAATTCTCTGAGACTCAACAAGTCCCATGGATGTAGGCCTTCTTGTTCCATTCCTTTCTTTGCTCCATTTTGGGAATCATTGATACAAAGACCATAGACAAGATTTGAACTCTAGGGAATCTTCATGAAAAGCCTAAAAATGATTTGTATATCCCAGGCCAAAATTCCAGAGTAGGAAGCCACCAAGGTAGAATCATCTTATATGCATTTTGGCCCAAAGTAACCCAGTCTTTGAAATGCAGATATGTTTTATAAGCTATTTCCTGGTTTTATGGGGTTTCAGATGTCTTACTGCCCTTTTTGAGGATAGCCTTGATGCTCTGAAGGATCACTAATCCTCTTCCAGAAGAAAGAATCTTTCCTAAAAAATTCCATCCTCAAATTCTATTTCCCATCAGAGTTCAGATCCCTTCCCCACCAAAAGAAGTACATTGGTGATGTGTTTTATATGGTGAGGATTTATGGCTCTAAAGTCTCACAGGTAGGAATTTACCTGCTAAGCTCCTTGGCAATTGGGAGTTGGTCTTTTACACAGCTATTATCTGCATTTGATAAGTCAGGTATATCAACAAGCACTCTTTCTGAGTTCTGTGATGAGACATTTATAGGAATATGTTCTTGACTTCCTTGAAACACTTAGCTTTTATTTTCAATATGAAGTGAAAATACAGTGAGGATAGCCTGTCCCTGAAGACCATCAGAATGACCTAATCAACCTCAGGGACTCTGACTCTGGACAAGAGGTAGGAATAGCCCAAAGTGATAAAGAGCAACAAATCCAAAGGAGACAATGATCTTCAAGTTAAGCCACATAAAGTGCTTTGACAGTCAATTACTATATCTACATACTGCTATTTATATTGGACTTACGGTCAATGGTAAAATCATCATCATTTTACATTTAACATTTGAGAACCTAGAACATGTTATTATTGGCCCTTATTACAAAGTAATTTTCTGTGATTCAGACCTCTCCTCATTCCATATTTAACGTATTTTCTATATAATAGAGATGGGGAAAGTACCATATTTCTTCAAAGAAAGGACCGAGTATGCCATCCCTTCAGAGTGAGGATAAGAGCTAAACTATTCACTCTTTGAGATTCTATATAACATTTGTTGAACTGAATTGAATTGCCCACACAAAGACCTTTTTTTTTTCTTCCAACAGAAGAATACTGGAATACCCTCAATAAACTTCTATTTCCAGCTTTGCAATTTGGAAAGACTAATACAAGGCTCTAAGTGCCTGCCATCATCTCCCAGTGTGAAGAAGGTTCATCATTAGAAGGCTGTCCACAAGGTAATTATCATCATTATTATTATTATTGTTTATGTACCTAAAAACCCAGATAAAACCATAAAATGACCTGCATGTAGCCCCATTTTGCATCTACAATGATAATATTGGAAATATTAAGGTAGAAGGTACTAAGAATCACCAGATTCTCCCTTTCACTTACTAGTGTTGTATTTCTTTCCAATTGCATATAAAAATGGCTTTCAACATATATTTTTATAAGATTTTTTTTTTTTTTTTTGAGGCTGGGGTTAAGTGACTTGCCCAGGGCCACATAGCTAAGAAGTGTTAAGTGTCTGAGATCAGATTTGAACTCGGGTCCTCCTGAATTCAGGACTGGTGCTCTATCCACTGCACCACCTAGCTGCCCCCCTTTTATAAGATTTTAATTTCAAAATTTTTCCACTCCCTTTTTCCCTTTCTTCCCCCCCTCCCAAGATAGCAAACAATCTGATATAGGTAATACATATATAATCACATTAAACCTATTTCTACATTAGTTATGTCGTGAAAGAAGAATCAAAATAAAAGAGAAAAACCACAAGGAAGAAAAAACAAAAATAAAGTGAAAATAATATAATTCCATTTGCATTTAGACACCATAGTTCTTTCTCTGAATGGAATCACACAATTTTTAAACTATCTAAATTCATTAATTTAATTGTTGGTTTTCTTGGTATTAGATTTTTATGCAAAGACCAATGATCTATTCCTGATTGAAATTCCATCTAGAAAGAAGGGCAACTGTTCTTGGAGAAGTTAATAAAGAAGCAAACACAGAAGCAAAAAAGAATTATCAGTCCAAGGTATAAATGGACTAGATAAGTTGTCAAAGGATATGAAGCAATATTAGTTCCCAAAAGAATCGCTAACTATTAACAATTATATGCTCCAAATCATGAATAATAAGACAGATGCAAATCAAAACAACTCTGGATTTTGTGTCATACCCAGCAAGTTGGTGAAGATGAGAAAAAATAGAAATGACAAAAAAATAGCCAATACTGAAGAGGCTGTTGAAAGACAAATACACAGATACACTATTAGCAGAGCTATGAATTGATCCAACATTTCTGAAAAGTAATTTGGATTTATGCTAAAAGAGTAAGTAAATTGTTCAGGTTCTTCAACATAGATATATACTCCAAGGTAGTTAAAGACAGAAAGAAAGATCCCATATACATCAAACTATAGCAGAATTTTGGGAGGGTGTAGCTAAGAACTAGAAAAAGTAGCTGCCAATCAACTGGGTAATAGGTAAACAAATTGTGGTGCATGAACATAATACAATTTCACTGCGTCATTTAAAAAAATATGAAGAATTCAAAGATGTATGAAAAGACTTATATAAACTGGTACTAAGAGAAATAAGCAGAGGCAGTAAATCAATATACACAATAAATATAACAATGTAAGAAGAAATTAAGCAACAATAAAAACAACAAAAACCCTGAACAACTATGTAATTATATTGGGGGCAGCTAGGTGGCACAGTGGATAGAGCACCAGCCTTGAATTCAGGAGGACCCGAGTTAAAATCTGGTCTCAGACACTTCCTAGCTGTGTGACCCTGGGCAAGTCACTTAACCCCAATTGCCTCAGCAAAAAAAACCCCAAAAAACAAAAAAACAAAAAAGAAACAAAAACCCCAAAACAAACAAAAAACACCTATATAATTATAATGGTTGTTTGGTCCTGAAAAAGAGTTCAGAAACTTCCTTCTCTCTTTGCAGAATATGACATTCTATCAAATAATAACTGATGCCTTGATTAGTTTTCCTGAATTTCTTCTTTCTTTTTAAAAACCTTTTTATAAAGATTAGATAGTTGGATAGGGGAAGGGTGAGGTATATAATTGGAAATGAAAGTGTTATTTTTAAAAATGAGACTTAAGTGTAATAAAAAAGGAATCAAGATGCATATAGATAGTCACTGAAAATGGAAGTTAATCAATACTATATGAGGATCAATTCTGATGGAAGTGGCTCTCTTCAACAATGAGAGATCCAAATCAGTTCCAACTGATCAGTAATGAACAGAATCAGCTACACCCAGAGAAAGAACTCTGGGAAATGAGTGTGGACCACAACATAGACAGCATTTACACTCTTTCTGTTATTGTTTGCTTGCATTTTTGTTTTTCTTCCCAGGTTTTTCTACCTTCTTTCTAGATCAGATCTTTCTCATGCAGCAAGATAACTGTAGAAATATGCATACATATACTTTAACATATTTAATATGTATGGGACTATCTGCCATCGAGGAGAGGGGGTGGGGAGAAGGAGGGGAAAAGTTAGAACAGAAAGTTTTTCAGGGGTCAGTGCTGAAAAATTACCCATGCATATGTTTTGTCAATAAAAAGCTATAATTAAAAAAAGAAAATGGAAGTTAATTCTGTAATATTATTTGCTATTTATCAAAATAGCTGCATTTGAAAAAAAAAAAGAAAGAGAATATGTCATTATGACTCTTAAGTATTCACAGTGGGCATGGGCTGATAGAGCTAATTTGGGAGTCAGGAAGATGCAGGTTCAAATCTTGCTGCTTAAAATCCTGGCCACATGATTCTAGGCAAAGCACCTAACCTCAGCAACACTCAGAAGACCACAAGTTACAGAAGAGTTATAGATTTGAATTACCTCACTGAGTTTCCTCATTAAAATTTATATATTTCAATATAATCACAGTTTTAGACCAAAGGAAAAAATAGATCTCCTGCCATGTTTTATGACTTGAAGAAAGTGGCTGTTTTGGTAGAACAAAATACTACATTTGTAAGGATTCTCTACTGATGTTGACTTTATACTAATTATATATATCCCTGAATACTATGAAGCCTTTTTCTTTTTTTCTTTTTTTTTTTTTTTTATTCATTTTTCCAAATTATCCCCTCCCTCCCTCCACTCCCTCCCCCCGATGGCAGGTAATCCCATACATTTTACATGTGTTACAATATAACCTAGATACAATATATGTGTGTAAATACCATTTTATTGTTGCACATTAATTATTAGCTATGAAGCCTTTTTCATTGACATTTATATTTCTCATTTACAACAATGAGAAAGAGATCAATACAGTCTTCCATGATGAAAACATAGAGTGGACACAAAAAAAGCATCTTGCCCAAGCTACAACATGCTGCTCTCAATTTCAGTGGCATTGCAGAGATGAACAATGGATCTGGGCTAAGAACTGAATAGTAGAAAGCAGGCAATCTGTATTGCATTGGGGAACTTGAACAAATGCAGAGTTATAAAGCTAAAGTTGTATCCTCTATAAAAAAGAATGGTTAGAGAGGAAGCATGAGGCAGGGCTAAGTCCAAAGATGCTATTAATACAATGTAGAATCCAGTACAACTATGAAGATACAGATGTTGCAAAAATATATCTCTTTTTTCTTACCATTCCCGCCTCCCCCTCCTCTATATATCCATTTTCTACCTTTTGTTCTAGACTCTTTTGCATGTACTGTCACTTATTGGAGGGTTTCAGAGCAGCTAATGGAAGCTAGTAGTGATTTGGGAGGGGAGGAAGACTTAGCAAGATGGCTGATTACTTGTTAGGATGCTATAGGAAAGATTAATATATCAGGAAGGTTAGTCGACCAGTTGACTTCTCAGAGTCATGCCTGAGACTCCAGGCCTGATACGGCTACTGAGCAGTACTGATTCTATATAGCACTGTACAATAGAACCAGAGCAGTATTGATTCTATAAATCTAGAGAATGACAAGTATATTAATATTGTTTCAGCTTTCAAAAGCAGGAAAAGAATGGAGCAAGCAAATTATAGGTCAGTGACCTTGACTCTGATACTTAGAAAAATTCTAAAAATATTAGCAAAAGAATGATTAGTGAACAGCTAGAAAAAAGAAGTGTTGATCTACTAACCTACGCACCTATTCTTGCAAGAATGTAAAATAAATATTTCCTGCATTCATCAGTGAGTCAGTAGAGTTCTTGGTAAGTAAGATATTTGGTTTCATACAAATGGGATCCAGACATTCTAAGTTGGGGTCACTTCTGTAAAAGCACGAGTAGATGCCTTCCTTTGATAGCTGATTTCAATAGCCTTGTGGCTCAGCTCCAGCATCCCTCACTCATAGACTGTTCAAGATCCTACAATCATTTTGGTAAGTAAAGCCACTGATGAATCCAGGAAACAGGAAGGGAAATAGAGTATGTTCTGCAGCAGCCAGGTAACTCTATGCACAGATCAAAGTTAAGAATTAGAAGCAAAGGAGATATCCATCAATTGGGAAATAGCTAAACAAATTTTATTACGTAAAAATAATGGATTATTACTATGCTGTGAAAAAAGTGAGTGTGAATACAGAAGCATGGAAAGAGCTACTAGAATTGATCCAGAGTGCAGTAAGCAGAGTCGAGAAAACAATATACATAGTAACTGCAACAATGAACATGGAAAGAACAGTGAGAAACCAAAAAATGAATAGATGTAAAAAATCATAAAGATAAAGTGAGACTCAAATAAAGAGATACAATAAGCAATACAAATTCCCCCCCCCCAAAAAAAAAAGAAAGAAAGAAAAGGAAAGGAAAAAAAAGAATAGAAAAGAAAAAAGGAGTGTTGTTCATAAGGAGCCAGCATGGCTTCATCAAAGAACAGGTCATATCAGCCAAGCTCAATTTCCTTTTTTGACAGGTTTATTAGGCAGATAGATAAAGGGAAATAATTTTAGATATGGCTATAAATAGCTATAGGAATAGTTTATTTAAACTTTATTTTAATTTTTTAAAAATAATATTTTATTTTTCCAAATGCATGCAAAAACAATTTTTAACATTTTTTTTTTTTTTACTTTTGAGTTCCAAATTCTTTCCTTCCCACCCTTCCCTTACTCCTCCCTGAGACAGTAAGCAATTTGATATAGGCTATACATGTGCAATCATGCAAAATACATTTTCATATTAGTCATGTTGTGAGTTTACTTAGTTTTACCAAGGCATTTGATCAAATAGAGAGCTGTGGGCTAAATGATAGAACAGTTAGACAAATTCAGAACTGGTTGAATTGTCACACACAAAGAATAGTCATTAATGGGCCGATGTCATCATGGAAGGAAATTTCAAGTAGAATGCCTCAAGGATATGATTGGCTTATACTGGCTCCAAATTACTCTCAATGACTTGGACAAAGACATAAATGTCATGCATGTCAAATTTGCAAATGACAATGTTAGGAGGAACAGCTAATATAGTAAATGATAAAATCAGGAACCAAAAAAAAAAGTTGACAGGAACATTGGACCAGTTCTAATAAGATGAAATATAAAAGTCTTATATTTGGGTTCAAAAATTTGACTACTGAAGTATAGAATAGAAGTCTAAAAATAACCCTGGGATTTTAGTATACTAGCAATGTGATAGGCGTAGTAACAGGGAATGGACCTGTGATTTTTTTATAACAGGAATTCTAGGAGACAAAGCTCATTCTACCAATGCAAGTTGATCTCTTCTCTGAAACTTATTGTTATAGAGGATTGCTAGAACACTGAGAGGTCAAGAGATTTGCCTAGAACACATTTTCAGGATATGTTAGAAATAAAGCCTTGCCCCAAATCTTCCTGACTTTGAGTCTAGTTCTCTCTCCATTATACTATACTGCCTTTCCTGATTGTGTTATATGGTAGCAAAAAGCTAAGTTGAATTAGTGAAGTACTAGTGTTTAAGTTATAAAGGTATCAATTCTAGCATACACTGCTATGGTCACACTACACTTGGAGGATTGGTAACTTTTCTGGGTGTCTTATTTCAAGAAGAACCCTGATAAGTTAAAGTTCAGAACTGGACAACCAGAGTGGTGAAGGAACATTCTTGAGATTTTGCTACATGAAAATTGGTTGAAGGAAGTAGTGATATTTAGTTTGAAGAAGAGAAGACTTAGAAGTAACATCAAAGCTATATTCAATAGAATTTGAAAGATGATCATATACAAGAGGTTTGTGACTTGTTCTCCTTAGGTCCAGAAGTAGAACTAGAAATAATGGCTGGAAGTCACAAAGAAGCAAATTTAGGTTTGATTCAAAGAAAAATGTCCTAACTATAGAGCTACCAGAAGTGGGATAGAATGCCTTAGGACTCTATTCAAAAGACTGAATAAACATTTGTTAGGCATATTGTAGAACAGATTCTCTTTTGGGTATGGCCTGGACTAAAGAACATCTCTGGATTCTTCCATCTGAAGTTCTTTGATTTCCTGACAAATATTCAGATTATTGGATAATTATTGGATGTTGCTGTAATTCAGTTGTTTTCAGTTATAACTGACTCTTCATTTGGGGTTTTCTTGGTGAATATACTGAAATAAGAAGCCAAGATGGTGGAAAGAGACCAGGAAGTTGCCTGAGCTCTCCCTAGTTTCTTTCAGAAGCAACATTAAATCAAACTGCCAAAAGAATTCTGGAGCAACAGAATCTACAAAAAGACAGAGTGAAGCTATTTTTCAGCTTCATGTAACTTAGAAGGATTTCAGGAAAGATCTGTCTCACTTAGATAAAAGTAGAGTGCAGCCTAGCCCAGGTGGTACCTGAGCAAATCAACAGAATACTCACAGCTACAGCACACAGCTCTTGCTCAGCAAGCAAGTAGCACAGTAGGTCAGCTGTAGACCTCCAGCATCTACTGCAATAGGCAAGCAGCCAGCCCTATAAGCAAGGACAAACATCAATTAGGTCAGATTACCCTAATATAGTGGACAAGCCATTTGTCCCTGTCCCCCATTAAAAGAAGCTTGAAACAATGCCCCCTGTACTTCAGGAGTAGGGTTCAACTTTTTAAGATGAGCCAAAAAAAAAAAAAAAAAACCTCAGACCATAGAAATCTACTACGATGACAGAGAAGATCAAAACTTGAACTCAAAATAGGACAACAATGGCAAAATACCTACATGCAAAGCCTCAAAAAGGAAGGTGAATTGGTCTCAAGACAAAAAAGTCCTCTTAAAAGATCTCAAAAAGAATTTTTAAAATGAAGTAAGAGAATAGAAGAAAAAGTGGGAAAAGGAATGAGAGTTATGCAGAGAATTATGAAAAAAAAAGTCAATAGCTTGGGAAAGAAAGCACAAAAATTTACTGAAGAAAATAGTTCCTTAAAAACTGAATTAGTCAAATCAACTTCTTTAGTCCATTTAGTCCTTAAAGAAAATAATTTCTTTAAAAGAAGAATTGGCCAAATGGAAAAAAGGAGGTACAAAAGCTAACTGAAAAAAATAATTCCTTCAAAATTAGAATTGAGCAAATGAAAGCTAATAACTCTATGACACATCAAGAATCATCAAAATTAAAAGAATGAAAAAATAAAAGAAAATGTAAAATGCCTCCTTGGAAAAATAACTAACCTGGGAAAAGATCCAAGAGAGTTGATTTAAGAATTATTGCACTACCTGAAAGCCATGATGAGAGAAAGAGAGGGAAAGAGAGAGGAGGGGAGAGAGGGAGGGAAGGAAAGATGGAGGGAGAAAAGGAAAGATGAAGAGAGGGAGGAGAAGAGGGAAGGAAGAAGGGAGGGAAAGAGAAAGAGACAGACAAGACAGACAAACTCACTCTGAGACTGAGGCTGGATAGAATCTTTCAAGAAATTATCAAGGAAAATTGCTATGATATTCTAGAACCAGATGATAAAATAGTAACTGAAAAAATCCACTGATCACCTCCTGAAAGAGATTCCAAAATGAAAATTCCAATATTTAGCCAAATTCCAAAACTATTAGGTCAAAGAGAAAATACTGCAAGCATCCAGAAAGAAACAATTCAAATATCAATGCTATCAGAGTATCAAAGATTACATAGGATTTAGCAGCTTCTACATTAAAGGATCAGAGGGCTTGGAATATGATATTCTGGAAGGCAAAGGAGCTTGAATTACAACCAAGAAATCAATTACCCAGCAAAATTTAATGTAATTATTTAGGGGAGAAGATGAAAAGGGGAACTTTAAACTTTCTTGATGAAAAGACCAGAGCAGAACACAAAATTTGATCTTCAAATACGAGACTCAAGAGAAGCATAAAAAGGTAATAAAGAAAGGAAAAAAAAATCCATGGTATTCAGTAAGACTAAAGTGTTTTACATCTCTACATGGGAAGATGATAACTTGTAACTCTTAAGAACTGTATTTCTATTAGAGCAGATAGAAGGAGTATACTGAGACAGAGGGTGTGAGTATAAGTTGATTTTGATGTGATAATATAAAAGTTAATTCAGGAGTGAAAAAAAAAAAGGATTGTAGTAACAGAAAATGGGGAGAAATGGGAGAGAATGAGAAATAGCAGGGGAAAAGGGAAATAAAAGGTACTGATAGAAAGGAAGGCAGATTGGAGAACATGGTGGTCAGAAGCAAAACTGGTAAGGAGGGACAGGATAAAAAGGAGAGAGAAAGAAAAGTATAAAAAAGGAAGGGTAAATATGATGGAGGGAAATATACAGTAATCATAACTGTGAATATAAATGAGATAAACTCTCCCATAAAGCAAAAGTGAATAACAGAATAGATTAAAAAACAAGAGTCCTACAATATGATGTTTACAAGACACATTTGAAGTAAGGAGAACACAGAGTAAAAGGAAAAGGCTGCAGCAGAATATATTATGCTTCAGCTGAAGTAAAAATAAAAAGCAGGGGGTAGCAATCCTCATCTCAGACAAAGCAAAAGCCAAAAGAGATCTAATTTTAAAAAGGAAGGAAACTACATCTTGCTAAAAGGTATTGAAGACCCCAGTTTCTTTAATTGGGGGTTGCTTGCAAAATTATGATTTATTATCAGTAAATGTTTGATTTGTATATTATATAGATCTGTGATTATGTAAAAATTTCTTGGACAAAAAAGAGTCATGAGTGGAAAAAGTTTAAGAAGTACTGCCAAAAATAATGATGTAAAAACATTACTAAACATCTATAAACCAAGTGGTATAGCATCCACATTTGTAGAGGAGAAGTTAGGTGATGTACAAGAAGAAATAAACAGTTAAACTATAGTGGGGGGATCTCAATCTCTCCCTCTCAAAATTTGATAAATCTAAAAAATAAACAGGAAAGAAGTTAAGGAGATGAATAGAATTTTAGAAAAGTTAAATATATGATAGACCTCTAGAGAAAATTGAATAATAGAAATATACCTTTTTTTCCCAGTGGTACATAGCACATACACAAAAATTGACCATATTTTAGGGTATTAAAAACCTCTCAGTCAAATGCAGAAAGGCATAAATATTAAATGCATCCTTTTCAGATTTCAGATGCAATAAAAATTACAAGTAATAAAAGGTTGTGAAATGATAGATTAAAAATAAATTGGAAGCTAAATAACCTAATCCTAAATAATTAATGGGTTAAACAACAAATCATAGAAACAATCAATAATTTCATCAAATATTGACAATAATGAGACATCAGGCCAAAATTTATGTTTTCTAGCCAAAGCTGCAAAGAGGAAGTTTTATTTTTGTAAATGCTTACATAAATAAAATAAAGAACAGATTAATGAACTAGGCATGTAATTTAAAAAGCTAAGGAAAAAATTTAAAATTCCCAATTAAATGCCAAATTAGGGACAGCTAGATAACAGTGGATAGAATACCACCTCTGGAATCAGGAGGACCTGAATTCAAACTGCTTCAGACATTTAACATTTCTTAACTGTGTAACCCTGGGCAAGTCACTTAACCCCAATTGTCTTGCCCCAAAATAAGTAACTAAACAAACAAATAAATTAGAAATTCTGAAAATCAAAGGAGAAATTAATAAAATTGAAAGTAAAAAAAAAAAACAATTGAACTGGTTTTATGGGAGAGACAATAAAATAAATAAAAATTTGTTTTATTTGATTTTTAAAAAATGAAAGAAAACCATATTACCTGTATCAAAAATGAAAAGAATGTGTTGTGAAAACTGGAAATTAGTATGGCAGAAATTAGATATGGACCCACACTTAACACCATATACCAAGATAAGATCAAAATGGGTCCATGATTTAGGCATAAAGAATGAGATAAATAGATTAGAGGAACAGAGAATAGTCTACCTCTCAGACCTGTGGAGGAGGAAGGAATTTATAACTAGAGAAGAACTAGAGATCATTATTGATCACAAAATAGAAGAGTTTGATTACATCAAACTAAAAAGTTTCTGTACAAACAATACTAATGCAAACAAGATTAGAAGGGAAGTCACAAATTGGGAAAATATTTTTAAAAGTAAAGGTTCTGACAAAGGTCTCATTTCCAAAATATATAGAGAACTGACCCTGATTTATAGGAAACCGAACCATTCTCCAATTGATAAATGGTCAAGGGATATGAACAGACAATTCTCAGATGATGAAATTGAAACTATATCCACTCATATGAAAGAGTGTTCCAAATCACTACTGATCAGAGAAATGCAAATTAAGACAACTCTGAGATACCACTACACACCTGTCAGATTGGCTAAAATGACAGGAACAAATAATGATGAATGTTGGAGGGGATGTGGGAAAACTGGGACACTGATGCATTGTTGGTGGAGTTGTGAAAGAATCCAGCCATTCTGGAGAGCAATTTGGAACTATGCCCCAAAAGTTGTCAAACTGTGCATACCCTTTGACCCAGCATTGCTGTTATTGGGATTATATCCCAAAGAAATACTAAAGAGTGGAAAGGGACCTGTATGTGCCAAAGTGTTTGTGGCAGCTCTTTTTGTTGTAGCTAGAAACTGGAAGTTGAATGGATGTCCATCAATTGAAGATTGGTTGGGTAAATTGTGGTATATGAAGGTTATGGAATATTATTGCTCTGTAAGAAATGACCAGCAGGAGGAATACAGAGAAGCTTGGAGAGACTTAAATCAACTGTTGCTGAGTAAAACGAGCAGAACCAGAAGATCACTATACACTTCAACAACGATACTGTATGAGGATGTATTCTGATGGAAGTGGAAATCTTCAACATAAAGAAGATCCAACTCACTTCCAGTTGATCAATGATGGACAGAAATAACTATACCCAGAGAAGGAACACTGGGAAGTGAATATAAATTGTTAGCACTACTGTCTATCTACCCAGGTTACTTATACCTTTGGAAGCTAATAATTAATGTGCAACAAGAAAAAGGTATTTACACACATATTGTATCTAGGTTATATTGTAACACATGTAAAATGTATGGGATTACCTGCCATCGGGGGGAGGGAGTGGAGGGAGGGAGGGGATAATTTGGAAAAATGAAAAAAAAAATTAAAAAAAAAATGAAAAGAATGATTTTGCTGCCAACGAAGAGAAAATTAAAGCAATTAGGAGCTAATCTGCACAATTGTATGCCAATAAATTTGACAATGGATCAATATTTACAAAAATTTTAATTGCCCAGGCTAACAGAAAAAGAAATAAACTATTTAAATAACCCCTGTTAGAAAAGAGAAATTTATCAAGCCATGACTAGCTAGGATTTATACTAGGAATGCAGGGCTGATTCAATATTAGGAAAACTATTAGCATAAATAATAACAAAACCAACAGAAATCATTTGATTATCTCAATAGATACAGAAAAAGCTTTTCACAAAACACCCTTTCCTACTAAAAACACTAGAGTATAGGAATAAATGGAGATTTCCTTAAAATGATAAATAGTATCTATCTAAAACCATGTTACTAAGTTACTGAGTCTGAATGCAGACTCAAGGATATTTTCCGTTTGGGTTTTTTTGGTGGCTTTCCCCTTTTGTTCTGTTTCTTCTTTCACAACAGGAATAATGGGTAAATATGTTTACATGGTTGCACACATATTTCTTATATCAAATTGCTTACCATCTTGGAGAAAGGGAATAGAAGGAAGAAGGAAGGGGAAAAAAATGGAACTCAAAATCTTAAAAAAAAAAAAAATGTTGAAAACTATGTTTACATGTAATTGGCAAAAACAAAATACTATTTACAAAAAGAAAAGATACTGAAATAGTTTGCCATTTACTTCTCCACTGCATTTTACAGTTGGGGAACCTTAGGCAAATAGTGTTAAATGACTTTCCCAGGATGACAGAGCTAATTAGTATGGATTTGAATTCAGGGAAGATGATAGTCTTTCTGACACCAACTCAGCATTCTATTTACTGTGCCTCTTACCTACCTAACTGATTATTGGGGCTGGACTCTAAATCCTTAGAGTTAATACATTGAAATCAATCTCTAACAGGAAAAACCCAGAGACTATAGATCATACATGGAGCTGGAAGGAACTTCAGAAGCCATCAGTGCAGTTTACAAATGAGAAACCTGCAACTTAGAGAAGTTGTGCCCAAGATTGAACAAGTTGGTTTTGAATTCAAGTCTTTTGACTTCAAACTAGGTGCTCTTGTTAATGTACTGTAATATACAGTCGTATACTTCCACTATAGTAAAAGGAACCAGTAATCATAGCTGTCCTTCCACTTCTGATCCATACGGAGTTTGCTTCTTTTTTGCCTCTGCTCTACTTGCTTTGTCCAAAGAACCAGGGACAGCTGCCATCACCACCAGAACTCCAGATACCATGCGCTCCTCCCTAGATAGCTTGGCAGGTAGGGATAGATTCTTTTACTCCTTGATTCTTTGGATACAAAGTGGAACTTTTCCAAAAAAAAAAAAAAAAAAAAAAAAAAAAAAAAGGAAACATTTTAAAGGAATCACATGGAAAAACAAAAGGAAATTAAGAGGGCAAAGACTAATCTAAATAACCAAATCAAGATAGGTTTTGCCACTACTATTTGACAATCAATTAACCACAATTCGTATTCTTTACCTTAAGTATATCTGGGTGTGCTCTGATTTTCAGTAAGATTCATCTCCATTTTTTGTTTTAGGTTACTGCTTGGCCCTAGTTTTTCCAATGGCCTTCATAGTGAGTGACCACTGACTTTCCCATAACCTGTGTACATTATATCTTGCATATTCAGCAACAGACTCTCTTTCTTCTTGTCTCAAAGTCTAGGATTCTTGTGGTGCAGTCTAAGTTTCTGTTTTTCCTATATTTCTACCCTTCCTGGTAACACCTGTAGTATCAAGCACATAACTGCCGTACTCTCTGAGCTCAATGGCAATTCAGATTACCCAATCTGCCTTTTGCTCAGGTCTAGGAAGGAAAGAAAGGGGGAAAGGAAAGGAAAGGAAAGGAAAAGGGAAAGGAATATAATTCTATTTGATTCTCACATTATTTCTGGGAGGCTAAGTGCTATTATTATTCCCTTTTTATAACTAAGGATACTGAGGCAGAGTGACTTGTCCTGTCACCAGCTAGTAAGTGTCTTGAACTCAAGTTTTCTTGATTCCAGTCCCAATGCTTTATTCACTGAGCCACCTAGCTGCCCCTGAGTCTTTGATGACTCACCTCTTAGGTGTGTCTCCCAGGAGAATAATTTTCCCCCCCAGAATCCTGTTATTACTGGCCTACAACATTGAAATTACACTTATCATAAAAATAACAATTTTCTTTGGAAGGAGAGAAGATTATTCTTTTACACCCACCTATGCCACAGGGCCAAGGTTAAGAAAGCACAAAAGTCTGAATTCCTCTTCTTTCTTCTGAACTTGGTTAGAATCATGGATTCCTCTTTCTTGTGGAGGTGGATCTGAAAGATTTCCTTCTTCCTGTAAAGGCTCCATTAAACTGCCTAATAGCAGTCCATATTAACTTCTGAAGAGGTTTGTCAAACAGCCAGTGTTGGCTTGGGTAGATAGTTTTATCACATTAGCAGGTTGCTGTTTCTTATAGATATATCATACTTTGGCCTGGTTTTTGATTTTTGTTATATATAAAACTTTATTAATTATCAGCATGAGTCAGCAGGGCAGGACTGTGTGTGTGTGTGTGTGTGTATGTGTGTAAGGGGGGAGGGAAATAGTTTGGCTCTCTTGAATAGGTCATTATTTTTTTCTTATTCAAAAAAATGAGAAAATGAAACCCTCATAGTATACATACATCTTCATATGTTTATATATATACATACATATGGCATGTGTATATACCCATACACCCACATGCTTATTCCACAAAACAAATTCCCATGTTGGTCATATTAAAAGTATGTTTCTCGTTTTATATCTGGTATGAGGTGGGCGGTGTATTTCATCCTGGGTCCTCTGGAATTGTGATTTATCAATGAATTGATCTAAGCTCTAAAGTCTTTCATAGTTGTATTGCTCTAGAATACCATTGTCATGATATAAATTATTCTCCTAATTCTGCTTACTTTACTCTGCATCAATTCAGAGGTTTTCCAGTTTCCTCTGAAACTATCTATTTTGCTATTTGTTAGAGCATAAATTCTATTATAAATCACAATTTGTTTAGCTATTCTCAATAAATGGATACTCCCTTAGTTTCTAATTTGGGTCTATTATGAAAAGAGCTGCTATAAATATTTTATGTATATAGGGCCATTTTCTTTTTCTTTGCTCTCTTTGGGTTATAGACTTAGTGGTGGCTTTTGTTGTTTTTTGTTCTTTACTCATGTCCCATTCTATATGACTCCATTTGGGGTTTTCTTGGCAAAGATATTGGATTGGTTTTCTCCAAGAGAGCTTAAGTGACTCTTCCAGGGGTCATGCAGCTAATAAAGTATCTGAGGTGAAATTGGAACTCTGAGCCAGCCCTCTAGCCACTGCACCACCTAGTTGCCCAAGTAGTTGCAAATGGTCAAATTTATGGTTCTAAAGTATGTATAGCTTAATGACTTTTCTAATGTCATGCTTTCAAAATTTCTTTTTTTTAAAATAGCATTTAAATTTTTTTCAATTACTGATAGTTTTCAACATTTAAGTTCCATTTTTTTCATCTCTCCCCAAGACATCAAACAATCCAATATAAGTTATACATGTACAGTCATGTTAAACATATTTCCATATTAGTCATGTTGTGAAAAAAGAATCAGAACAAAAAGAAAAAGCTAGGAGAAAGAAAAAAGAAAAAATATTTTTAAAAAGTTAAAATAGTATCCTTCTATCTACATTCAAACTCTATGGTTTTCCCTCTGAGTGCTGAAGGCATTTTCTACCCCAAGTCTACTGCAATTGTGGATCATTGTATTGCTGAGAAGTTGATCATCATACAGTCTTGCTGTTACTATGTTCAGTGTTCTCCTGGTTCTCTTCACTTCACTCATGCTTTTAAGATTTCCAAATTCTGAAGCAGCGGCTGGTGGGTGTATTAGCTACCCCCAGAGTAAGAGGGTAGGTTCAGGCTGAGCTGATGCTGAGCCTTAGGCCCTACTCTCAGTGAGGGGTGTAGATCTGCCCCCTTCTAAGGGTCTGTGCATTTTCATGTTTCTGCATGGCTTTTTGGACCTTCTACAGCTCTAAACAGATGCATGAAACAGTTCCCTTGAAGATCCCAGTGGACCAACTGGAGAAATTGGAGGAATCTCCAAAAGAAAGGAGCCCCTACCTGGAGACCCTGGAGGAGAGGTGAGCAGTTCCACCCAAACACAGATTCCCAGAAAATACATTTATTGATAGGACTTAGGGAGTGACTTCCTCTTCCCTCAAAGCCTATCCTTGAAATTTGGAGGGCTTGCTTCAAGGCCATCAGAGAGTCTTCTCAGCCATTCCTCTCCCACAGCTTTTTGAGCACAAGGACTGGGTTTCCACACCTTGTAGTTATATCCTGCTGGCTTCCTTTTCCAGCTTCTCTGGCAGATTACTTTTACTTTGAGCTGAGCAGCATCTGGAAGCAGCGCATTTCTGACTTGGCTGGGTCCTGACCCTGGCTGAGCTCCTGGGGTCCTCACAGTCCTGCCCATCTTCCCCCACCCCATCATCCCTTCCCCTTGACTCTACTCATTCCCCTTGATTGATGTTCCAAAGCCATAAGCTTACCACAGGTTGCTTCTTGGACAGAGAAATGGAGAAAGTTTTGAGGGACTTCAATGAGAATAAAGGGAAGCTTGAAGCCTTCCTAAGAGCCATTCACTTAGCAGGACTAAAAGGATCCTAAGCATGACCCAAGAGCTCCTGAATATTTGAATTAGTAATGCTCCCCTGTGATTGTACCCATACCCAGAGAATAAATTTTATCTTCAGAACAGCTGTCCTGTGTCTTCAGAACATAGCCAAGGAATGATGAAGGAGCAGCCTGAGGAAGCATGGATTGGGAGGGAACTCAATGGGTTTGCTATTCTTAGAGTGGAATGTCTTCCTTGCAGTGTACAGCTACCTGAAGGCCTAAAAGATGAAGAAATAAAGAAAAGCAGCCTAGAAGTGGTGAGTCTGGGACCCTTTTCCCCACCTTCCAGGAGCAAAGTTCTAAGGGATGGGAGAAACAAGAGCTGAGGCTTCCCCTTGACCCAGCCTAAGATACTTGAGAGCTGCTAAGGGAGTGGACGCTGGACCATGATTTTGAAAGCCTTCACTCCATTGACAATGAGTTTTCCATAATGGTTGGCTCAGTCACCAGGAAACCCAGGGAGCATCACATCCTGTGCCCTCTGGTAACCTCCTAAGTCAACATGAAAGCATTATTGGTGAAAGTGATAGCTTTCACTTGTAGATACCTGCTCAATATAGAAAACCACCATTCAAACTTACCTTTGTCTTTCTGGTAAGTTACTGAGTTCCTTTTGGGGTCTCCTCTCTGGGGATCTTGGGTCTGGAGTTGGCCTCCCAGGGTCCAAGTGTCTCAAACCTGCTATGTTTATTTGCAGACACCAAATAAATACAACCACCAATATCATAAGCTGTTCAAGGACATCCCCCCAGAGGAGACAGTTCTGAAAGGTGAGCTAATGACACAGTTTCAGCTCAGATTGTACGGTTGGCTAGATCATAGAGAATCTCTTGGGTACTCAAGGGCCGTCATGTTAGGGGCCTTTCTTTTGGCAGTATTTGAAAGGCAATGTACAGTGGAAAGATTTAAGATGAATTTTAAAGTCCTAACATTTCTGACCAAGAGTCAGTCACTTCTATGCTCTGGACCTTCTCTTTCTCATATGTAAGAAGAGGATCTTGAACTGCTCCAAGGCTATTCAAGCTCAAACATGCTAGGATTTTTACTGCTTCTGGATGGATTTTAGTGATTGTTGATTCTTTGTTGGTCCCTATTTTTTTTAAAACATAAAAAGGTTTTGCTGATTGGATACAGAGATGAAATCTTAAAAGTTTCTTGTAAATTGTGCATGGCCTTATAAATGTGTGGAGGGTTTTTTATTATCTTGTTATGGAAACAGTTTCTCCCTCACATCTAGTGTTTTTCAAAGAAGGATTTTTCCTGCATAGTACCACTTTGTGAGGGTAGGGAGCCAAGAACTATGGTTTAGTGGAGCCTATTTTGAGGTAGTGAAGAAACGTAGAGAGCAAAGAATGCTTTCACCAAGAAAAGGGCTTTGGAGGTAGAAGAAAAAAGGATGATTATGAATGAGGAGAGCATAACTTGTAGCAGGAAGAAAAGATAATGAGATTTTTCTGAAGTGGGCTTTGAAATGCATCTTGGGACAAAGATTCCAGGATTTTGAATGACAGCAGGCTACTTAGAGGGAATAGAAAAGTTTTGGAGAATTCTGGAGTGGACATTGTTGGGGACAGAGAAGAACAAGAGGTAGGGTTGTGCAGGAAATCTTGTTACATTTTTAAAAATTTTGAACTTAACCATCACCAAATAAAAGAAGCAACTATATGTTAAGTGAAGCAGAGAAAAAAAATTACATGAAAATATGAGTCTCACTTAAATACAGACTATTTTTCCCTTAAAATACACACACACACACACACACACACACACACACACACACACACACACACACATATATATGAAATAACTTTAGCATGTAGCTGTCCTGTTTGTGTTTCTTTCCTGTGTTTCTTTTATGCATTTTCAAAGACTTCAAAAACCTTTTCTTTTTTTTCTTCATTTTTTGAGACAATCTCTCACTACTTTCCAATTCTCTCCACCTTCCCATCTCCCACCAAAAAATAAAAATAAAAAATAAAAGCAAAACCTTTATAACATATTTGCCATATCCAAAAATGTATTGTGAAAAAAAAATTTAGAGATGGAAAGGATAGGAACAAAGTAGCAGAGGCTGAAGGGGAAAGGAAGGACTGGCTAGAGAGTGGCATCAGATGGGCTGGACAGAACATAATTCAATCAACCAACAACCAACAAGCATTTATTAAGTACTTTCTCTGTGCCAGGCACTGTGCAAAGGGAAAGGGATTCAGAGGAAAGTAAAATGGTTCCTGCCCTCATGGAGCTTATATTCTAGTGAAGAAGAAAATATGTAAATAATTAGGAACATATAAGATATATACAGAAAAGATAGAAAGTAACCTTTGAGAGGAAGGCTGTAGCAGCTTGAAAATGGAGGGGATCCAAAAAAAAAAAAAAAAAAAAAAAAAAAGCCTCCTTCAGAAGTTGGTCTTGGAGCTGAGTGTGAAAGAAGCCAGAATTACTAAGAAATAAATACAGGTAAGGGAGAGTGTCCCAGGTATAGGGAATGAAATCTGTAATAGTTTTTACTTCCTCTGGAGAAATCAAAAGAACTGAGGGTAGAAAAAGCTATGAGTTAATTCAGACAGCCGACCTTCCTAGTTCAAGGAACCAGGGTTAAAAAGAAGAGAGAGAGAAAGAGATAAAGAGACAGAGACAGAGACAGAGAGACAGACAGACAGACAGAGAAAAAGAGAGACAGACACAGAGAGAGAAAAAGACAGACAGATAGACAGAGAGTGCTCACATGTATGTGATAGAGCTTCACCCTTGGCTTAATATTTCTCAAGGAGTTTGGGAGCGTTTCATGATGCAATCTGTACTGTATTATCTGTGACGTGTTGGTGGCTGTGGGTCTGTCTGTGTGCGTGTATATCTTTCTGTCTCTGTATTGCAGTGTGTTCCTGTGCGCTCCAAAGGGACATCCTCATCCAAGGCCGTCTGTACATCTCCCACAACTGGCTCTGCTTTCATGCTAGCCTCTTTGGCAAAGACATCAAGGTATAGTGGTGCTGCCCCCTTTCGAGGGTTCTGCGGTCCCTGGCACGGGTTGCAGCTGACTGTTGGTCCAGGTCGTCTGCTCTTTGAAACCAGATGAGATATTTTATGCACTTTTCCGCTTCCTCAGAAGCTGGAAGCATGACTAACTCGTGGACCGGAGGAGTGAATAGTTGTGCAAATCGCAGTCACTCTGGGATAGTTCTTGTATTTGCTGAACTTCCACGTATGAAACCTCTCACAACATGGCTGACTGTGCAGGATTAAGCAGAACAACCAGTTCCTGCTGCTTGACCGGCCAAGATCGTTCTGTGTGTATATGTGACTTTTCCCCAGCAAGGATGGAACCCAGGAGGGGGAATCAGAGAGAGTACCTTGGAAGTGCTAAAGTGCACGTGTAGTTGTAAAGCAGGGAAGGGTGGGAGACTGCTGTTCTGAGGTGAAATAGAACTTTTCAGAGCTTCTCTGCAGCTGCATTGTTCTCACAAATGGTCCCTCTGGGTCATCACATGAATGGACAGCTGGAAGGAGGATATGGAATGAATGAAAACTGCTATTTGAACCTCTTAAGTGGAAGGAGGGGAAGGGAGGGAAGGAAGAGGGGAGCTAAAGCAAAGATAGTATCATAAAGGTAGAATCTCACTATAGAGTACATTTTACTTTGCCTACTTCACAGCCTTCAGGGGTTGATATCTGTGGGTCTGTGCTGATAATGTAGGGGATGGCGCCTTCTAATAAGGTGGGGGAGGAAGGATCTCATGAGGAATATGCTTGTCTCCCTTCAGGTAGTCATCCCTGTGCTGTCTGTCCAGATGATTAAAAAGCACAAGATGGCCAGACTCTTGCCCAATGGACTGGCTATTACAACCAACACAAGCAGAAAGGTCAGTGGGTCTCCACGCTCCCCATCAGGCAGCTATTCTCTGCTCTCTGTGTCAACAGGTATTATCCTTTCAAGACTGGCCATTGTTGGATCTGGGAAGCTAGGTTGGCTGTGGGAAGCTGGAGTTAGGAACACTCTCTCATCTTCCTGATTTCAAATCTGGCCTCAAACTCTTAGGAGCTATGTGACCCTGGGCAAGTCACATAACCCTGCTTTCTTCAATTTCCTCATCTGTAAAATGAGTTGGAGAAGGAAATGGCAAACTACTCCTGCATCTTTGCAACAAAACCCCAAATGGTGACATACAAAATCAGACATGACTGAAAACAGCAATTGTTAACATAGCCCACCCCTCACCCCCCAAGGCCAGCCAAAGTTCCCACAAGTCACTTCTACATGCCATTCTTCCTCTCATGGTGAGTTGTTATGTGAAATCTAAAATTGTTTCTTAAATTATGCTTTACTATTGGCACAGAGACCAATGACTCTATGCTCTTGCTGCCTCGGGCTATGCCCAGGGGTTCTGAACTATGAAGAAGGTACTTTTTATCTTAAGAACAAAGAGTTGCTGAAAATGGTCATTATTATAAAAGTACTTGTACTTTATTCCTTTCTACCGATAAGTAGGTTTTAACTTGAAGCTCATCCCCTGCCAGTTTTCTTCTCCCTCCTTCCCCCAGAAACCATATTGGAAACGGTGGTTGGATTCCCAGGCTAGTCCATAAAAAACAAACTATTTAACTCAGCATATCATTGAACCATAGAATTAATGATAGATGAAACACTATTAATAGTAATGTTCTAAAAATTGTTTCTATGGGAATATTGATTCATGTCATGAGAAGAGAACATGGCAGCTTGGGAATATTTGTGCCCCTTGACCAAAAAAGATACGTTGTTTACCACTAGACCACCAGGTCAGGAAGGAAACTGGGAGACTGTTCCTATTGTCACTTTCCCATCTTCATTCCTTCCCACTTACTCTTCCTTCCCTCCCAAAGTTCACGTTTGTGCACATAGACACCCAGTACCACTGAAGTAAAACTTGAGCTACCTTACTGAGCTAGATTTCTTTCTCCTCTAAATTGACAACCTTAGTTCTCACTTGCTAATCAAATCAGTAGCACAGAACCTCCCTCCAGTTCAGTGTGTGGCAGACCTGTGGCCCATGATATTGAACCTTTTGGCACTGGAACTGACCTCTCCAGACCAACAATCTTGAAGCAAATTTTCTCTTAAAGGTTAAGGCATCTTTTGTTCTGGGCACAGTAAGAGGTGATAATTCACCCAAGGGCACGTGGCTGTGGGCCAAAAATCTGTATGCCCTTGACTGGGGTATGTCATGTAAAAAGGAACATAGTGATAGAGAAATCAGAACACTTCCCTTTTAGCACCTATCTCACTTTCCTATGCCTTCTCAAACTTTGTCCCTTTCTTCCTGTCAGCACGGAAGGCTCTTTAAGTTCAAAATGTCCTCCAAACTCAAAGGGGATTTAAATATCTCTAAAGGTTAAATGAAGCTGTTATGGTAGGCCTTAAAATATGTATTTTTAAGATATATGTGTGTGACAGGGTTCACAGCCTTCCTCAGTTGTATCCTAAGGCTGATTGCCAATGTTAAAGTTCCGATATCTTCTTGAAGCCATGTTTGAGTGACAGAATGACCAGAACAGGTATTGTCAGTACCCTTTTCTCATTGCTGATATTTCTCTTTTGTATCGTAGTATATTTTTGTGTCACTGATCTCAAGGGACAGCGTGTATGATGTATTGAGAAGAGTCTGCACCCATCTGCAGGTAATGTTGGGCACTGGCTTTCTTTGGGAGCTGGCTCTCCCTAGAACATCAGTCCTATGGAGGGCTCTCCCTGAGCTATAAACCTTTTTCTAAAGGAATGAAATTCCCACTCTTCTTCTGCCCCAATATGTGAGATAGTAATACTGGCAAGCAAAAGATGGGGAAAGAAGGGAGGGCAAGAGAGAAGATAAGAAACAGAAATGTAGATTCTAGAGTACCCCGAGCTGAATTTTCAGGGACTAGCATTTCTAATGAAGGCCATTCATCCTCTGCGGCACAGTGAGCTACTCGGTCAACACACCTGCCTGAATGTTTCTGTGCTCATGGGTGTGCATTTATGTGTTTGTTGCCATCCCTGTGTATGCTCATCTGCTTGGAAGCTTAGTCCCATCTGCCAGGCTTAGTTTTCAGACAACCAAAATGGTTCCTTTTCTCTACCTTCACCTTTATTTACAGAATAAATGGTAGTCAGAAAAAGCAATATAAGAGCCATCTCTTCAGAACTTTGGAATTGATTATGGGACAAAGGAAATAAGGATAGGTGGACACGAGACCACCCAGGATAGTGTGCCCTATCAGAGAAGGTGCTGTGCAAAGCCGAATTGAAGTGGCTCAAAATAAACACAAGAGGCACAAATTTAGAAAATCTACCTTAATTGTTCCTATAAACTATTTGGGCCTGACCTGTGGTAGAGCATCCCAAGCCTGTATTGATGTGATTGGCTATAATCAAACACACTGTATATAGCTCGAACATAGTGATGCCATTTGGGTCCTTTTCAAGAATGAATGGCCAACCAGCAATAAGAGTCCTTAATCTTTTGTGTATCAGGGACTTTTTGAGAAGTATTTGTGAAGTCCATGGACACTTTCTCAGAATGTTTTTAAACAAGTAAAATAAAACACATTGGATTGGTTGACAGAAGGATGGCAATCATATTTTCCTGTCCTTTAACCTGGGATAATCGGAGGTCCATTCACTCCAGATGAAGGATTCCTAATCAAGGTTCTTTTCCAGACTCTATTTTAGGCTTTTGGAATCATTGTAAAACAGGAGGAAAAAGAAAGGTAATGGAGGAAGGAAAGGAAGGAGCCCTAGACCAAGAGGGAACAGAATGAAGGTTCTGATGAAGAAGCATAATTAGTTGTCTCTGCCTGTGAGCTTGCTCCTCACATTAGATGGGGATCCATAGGAGCTAGACCTTCAGGATTGCTCTAAAAATCCTGGAATCTCATGGAGCTTTAGCCCTGGAGAGACAGTAACAGTTGCCTTCTTTATTCCACAGCCTTCCAGTAAGAAGAGTCTGAGTGTAAGAGAATATCCAGATGAACCTGATTCTGAGTCTCTGGTAAGATTTGCTTATGGGAGCAAAGAGCTGGTGACCCACAGTGACTCTGTAGGAATGTGAGGCTCTAAGGAACAAAAAGGTTACCTGTTCAGGGAACCAGACACAATGGAATTAAAATTCAAGATTGCTTTGGTTGATGCTCTCAAAGGGGGACATCTGTTAACAAAGCCATTAATTAGAGTCCTATTTATACTCCTTTGTCACCTATTGGAACTAAACTGATAATGTACCCCACTGATTAGCACCAGTTAATGGGAGAAAAGCTGCTTGGATTTCCTAAGTATATGTAAATTGTCCTTTCCCTTTTATTCCTTAAGGGAAAATCTAGCTAAGGCTCATTCCTATTTCATCCCTCTCAGTAGAAAAGGTATAAGTTGGTGTAATAGAAATTCCATTTACAAAATGTAATGGGTCCAAAGCCAAGATGGCGAGATGAATTGAAAAACTACCACAAGAGTTTGGTTAGACTAGAGAATGAAAGACTTCCAGAGGCCATGATAGTTTTCAAGTATTTGAAGAGATATGTGAAGAATAACATTTGTTTCACCTGAATCCAGAAGGAGAGGAGTAGAATCAGTAGGTAAAACCAGCGACAGATTTTGGCCCAATGTTAGGAAGCATTTTTAATAAAAGCAACTAACTTTCTTTTCTAAACCTGAAATTCTATTTCTTCATGTAGAAAGTGACAGATGACCTCTAAGATATCTACCATCTCTATTTATGATCTTACATTATTTCACAATTGATTCAGAAGATCTGGTTTCTAATCTGTTCTGTGATTTACTCACTTTTTTGGCAAGTCACTGTACCTTTCTGGCTCTGATCTGTAAATTGAGTAGGCTAGATTGAATCTCCTTTGGTTCTTATTTCACTGGAAAGTTTCCCGAATTGTTATATTAAGGAATGATCCTTCACAAGATAATAAGAAATTTAATTAATAAGTCTGCATATAGATGTAGGGATAAGACTCTAGATACTGTTCCTGTGGTTAAAAGATGTAATGGTCTCTGAATGTTAACCCTAAGAATCTGTCAATCGATCAATAGACATTTATTAAATATCTATTATGTACCACTATGCTAAGTTCTAAGGATACAAAGATAAAAGTGAAATGATTCCTGCTCTCAAGGAACTTATAATCAAGCTTAGGGAACCAACATTTAGATCTGTAAATGTATACAGAATAGATACAAGATAATTTGGGCAGAGGATATTAGCATGTGGGAAGAGGAGAAAAGACTTCATGTAAAAGGTAGATTTTGAGTTAAGCTTTGGAGAAAATTAAGGATTTTGAGAAGTGTAGAGGAGAAGGGAGTGCATTCCAGGTACCAGGGAATAGCCGGTGCAAAGAAAAGAATGTAGTGCTGTGAATTAGGAAGACTACTGGAGTCTCCTTTTAGTAAAGAGATCAGTTTGGCTGAACTGTAGTGTGCATGAAGGGGAGAACTGGAAATAAACCTAAAAAGATTGATTGTGCCCTGATTTTAATGGGTTATAAATATCAAATTGAGGGCTTTGTTTTGATTATAGAGGTAAGAGGAAGACACTGGAGTATATAGAGTAAGGAAGTGACAATAGGGGTGATCTGCACTTTTAAGAAAATTTTGGATGTAGAGTAGAATAGGAAGTGATTTGAAGCAGGTAGACCAATTAAGAGATTATTAGAGGTGATGAGCCTAAACAAAAGTGGGAGCTATGTGAGTGGAGAAGAGAAAAAAGAGATGGTGTGGCTATAGGAATATCAAGAATTAGTGACCAATAAGATATGTGGGATGAATAAGTCAAGAGTCAAGCATGATGTTGAAATTGCAAACCAGGGTGTTGTAATGATGGTGGTGCCTTCAACAAAAATAAGAAAGTTTGGGAAATTTGTGGGGAAAGAGAATGAGTTCAATTTTAGTCATATTGAATTTGAGATGTCTTTGGGGCTTTCAGTTGAATTTTTCAGTAGGTCATTGATGATAAGGGACTGAAGTTCAGGGGAGAGATTGGAGCTGAAAATATAGATCTGGATGTCATCCGAATGAATTCAGTACTTAAATTATAGGAGCTATTGAGGGAAGCAGTTTTCCATTTCATTTGGCTCTGTAGATATATAAGGCTTTTAAGAGACTTAATGGAGTTTCATTTTCTGTCTTTCTGGTAAAATCCTGTGTTCATATCTAATAGAGCTAGCAAGATGTAAGCAAAATTCAATGACCAACCTATGTTTAGATGTGTTTATCAAAGAGTCTAGTGCTTTTCTCCTTTTTGTTTTTGTTTTACTTTACCAGACCTGTGATTTCTTCCAGATGAGGAACTCCCTCCTCTGACACAGACTGATGATACTTGCTCTGCAATTTAGAATATTGGAGATTTGCCTGGGGCAGTAAGGGTTTAAGTGACTGCCCTGGATCACTGGTCAGTGTGTATCAGAGGTGGAATTTGAATCCGTGACTGGACGACTCTAAGACTAGGTTTCTAGCCATCCTTCTCCCCCAACTCCTGACTTTTTTTTTTTTAGTCCATTAGCCTACCCTCTTAGGAAAGCAGTGGCTTCTTCAGTGGAAGGCTGCTCATGTGTCATCATACAAACTGCTTTTAGATGTGTAAGGAGGAACTTGGCTATACATATTATAGAGCAGCATGAGAACAGGAAGTATGGGAGGTGGGGTTTGGGCTGTTGGACTTGAGAGCTAACCTGAGCAATGTTAAGAGATGATATTAAGAGATAGGAAAAGTTTCTAGATAACAAGCATTTAGCCAAGAGCATTGTTTTTATTTCTCATCTCCCTTATGGATATTTGAGGAGGTGGTCTCATGGTGGATATGCTGACTCTCTCCAGAGAGTCATCTCAATTTGCTCAAGAGTCAAACAAAAATTAGGGCAAACTCTGCATCTGGGGCAGAGCATGATTTACTTTTTTGGATTCAGCTGAAGGAAAAATGCACCGGGCCTGGTTAATTTTTAAGATAACATCATAGTTCTACATCAGCAGCTTTCAGTGAAATTGCTTTCCATTGATGCAGGGCAAATTAGGTCTGGAAAGGAGGATGGCTTATGAGTGGGTTATTAATAATGTTTTGACATTGCTCTGACTAAAAAAGATGATGAAACTGGTGCTTTGGGGTACTTGGGGGGGTCATTGATTGGGTCTGTTTCCAGCTTACACTGAACCCTGGCATCAGACATATTCCAATGTAACTTTCCTTTTCTTATCTGTTTTCAGCAGGAAGGGGATTCATTCACTTTCACTTTAGTTTAAAGATTCAAAGAGAGCTGGTTTGAGTCAATAAGAGAGATAGTGAACCTGAAAGATAGTGGGAGGGCATCTTCTTGTTGCCATGGTGAAGGCATTCCACAGCTCTGAACAAACTCCCTCTAAAGGTTTTTTGGAAGAGAACTTAAGAGGTCTTGGACTGATTCCCTATCTTAGAGGAGCCTCCTGGGGATAAGGCAGTGGTAATTATTTTGATGACAGTGGTGAGACAGGGATTTCTCTCCTTCTCCATAGGAGGGCCTCGTGCCAGAAATGAAATGGAGAAAGATGTCCCCAACTACATTGTCTCTGTCCCTCCCTGATGATGTCTTTCCCTGCATTCACCGGGGATCCATGAGCAGCCTGGGCACCAAGGAGAGCTCTTTCACCTCTGAGAAACCTCTGGCATCTGGTGAGCTGGGCAGGACAGGGTAGGATTATGTGGAGCTCATTTGTGTAAACTTCAAAATTCCAATAATCCTAAAAAATGGAGGAGGAAGAAAGCGGGGCAGGGAGCTTTTGAAGCAAAACTGAAATGAAAAATAATTAGACAGTATCAGGAAGGGAAGGCAGTTTTATGTAGGGTAGGATAAACCTGTGTGACAGGACTCTCTGGATAATCTGTATCAGCAGCACCTACAGAGGAATGCAATTGTCCCCATGCCCACTGCTAGTTTTATAGGGTTCATCATGGATGGGGAGGGCTGTAGGGCTTTCTAAGAGCTGTTTGGGTACTACTGAAAGCCTTGTAACAAAACCCATATTTTAAAGTCCTTATTCTAGTTAAGAAACCCAGAGTAACCCCCTTGGTCCCCAGGGAAAAGATTGGAGTTGGGATTCCTTGGGCTGTATCCTAGTGACAGGACTGTATGCCAGGGAGGCTTGCCTTTTCTACAACAGCTTCTGAGGAGATTGTGCTTTAAGGGGAGGTGGGAGCTGGGTACACTAAGGATTATGGGTTCTGCTGCACTTCCATTTTAGATAATGTCATCCACACAGAGGAGGAGCTGGAAGGAGAACCGGAGGGCAGCCCAGAGCTGAGGCCCTGGATTATCAACTACTCAAAGTCTTCTTTGTACTGTAAGTGGTGTGTGTGTGTTGTGTGTGTGTGTGTGTGTGTGTGTGTGTGTCTGCAGTAAGGAATGGGTTTTTGAGCCTTATGTGGAGAGTGAGGGTCTTGGGTATGGTGGACTGGTCTCAAGGGGTCAGGAGAAGAGTTTCCCCCAGCAGGTCTCACAATTCAGCAGCCCCCCTAACAGAATCAGCATGTTGACATTGGAAGGGTGTACCAAAGCATCTAACCCAGTCCCCTTGTTTTATGGAGGGAAAAAGCAAAGCAGTGTGACCAGGGTCCCATGGCTAGCTAGCTTTCTAATTTCTTTGAACTCTTCTTGTGGTGTCATGAGGAAGCAGAGTTCTTCCTTAGGATTTTTTCTTGTGCTCCTCTACCACTTGTAGATGGTTTTTTGGTTTTTTTTTTGATGTGTCAGGCACTATTTTTTTTTTCTTTTTCTTTTATTTTTTTGTTAATTTTTATAATTATAACATTTTCTTTGATAGTACATATGCATAGGTAATTTTTTTTTTTTTTTTACATTATCCCTTGTACTCCCTTCTGTTCCGGATTTTTCCTCTCCTTTCCTCCACCCCCCTCCCCTAGATGGCAGGCATTCCCATACATATTAAATATCTTAGAGTATATCCTAGGTACAATATATATGTGCAGAACCGAATTTTGTTGTTGTTGTTGTTGCAAAGAAAGAATTGTATTCGGAAGGTAAAAAATAATCTAAGAAGAAAAACAAAACAAAACAAAACAAAAAAATGCTCTCAGTTTACACTCATTTCCCAGTGTTCCTTTTCTGGGTGTAGCTGATTCTGTCCATCATTGATCAATTGAAATTGGATTAGCTCTTCTCTATGTTGAAGATATCCACTTCCATCAGAATATATCCTTATACAGTATCATTGTTGAAATGTATAATGATCTCCTAGTTCTGCTCGTTCACTCAGCATCAGTTGATGTAAGTCTCTCCAGGCCTCTCTGTATTCATCCTGTTGGTCCTTTCTTACAGAACAATAATATTCCATAACATTCATATACCATAATTTACCCAACCATTCTCCAATTGATGGACATCCATTCATTTTCCAGTTTCTAGCCACTATGAAAAGGGCTGCCACAAACATTTTGGCACTTGTAGATGTTTTTAAGTGTCATCTCCCAACCCTCAGTATACATACTTGTTAACTTTCAAGAGAAGTCCTGGATATTGTAATAGTAATGTGCACTGTGGCTATATCTCCTGTGAGCCTAGATCAGGATGACTCCTCTATTGCTCAGGTAGGGGGTGCAGACACAGACTTGGGAGAGGTGGAGTAGTCCCTTGGGAATCTTCACTGGTATTTATCTCCCTGCTCATTATCTCCCTGATCCCTCTCCCTTCTCTCCCAAACTTTGGACTTAATATTCCTGGCCTTCACCTGCAACCAACTCCAGAGATATCTCATTTTCATTTTTTTAAAATCAGACCTATAGACATAGGGAGTTCCTGGAATGGGATTTCTTTTAGCCAAATGCAGTCTTCAATTTTGCATCTGAGTGACTCTTGTCCATATTCACAAGTTCTTTAAAATGGGTCCACTTCACAGGCTGGGGATTCCTCTAGGATTGTAATATTATTCAGGTATCAATGCTGTAGCTAGGTTGTCCATATTTTATCTCTTATTCTCATTACATGACAGGCTCACTACCTTTTATCCCACATCTTGCCTTGGCCTCCCTGTGACCCCCCAAACATTTTTCTTTTGTTCTTTGAATTATTCTCAATTTGGACCCTTTGGAGATTGTAGCATTCCATGATTTGTTGCTATATAAATCTTTGGAAGAAGGCTGGTGTTCAAAAAGATATTTTTGTCAGAGAAAATCTTGAGATCAGCAAAAGTACCACACAATTTCCTGAATGCAATCAGCCTACCTTCTTTCCTTTAATTCTGCGTTTTCCAGCTGCAGGGCCCAAGAATCCTAGTATAACAGGCTAACCAAGAGGCATTCTTCATCCATTCATTTTTTCCTATGTGGCTTGTTAGTTAGAACTTTTTTGGATTGTTATGGATCTCATATAGGAAGTTCTGTAATATTCTGAAATTTGATGTAATCAAGACAATGTTGTATGTAACTAGAAAAATCTAGTAGACCTTTCCTTCTGTAGGAGCTTTAGAGTCTGTGCCAGACATCCCACACAACAGTAGCAAACACCTTCAGCAAACATGTATGTCTCTTTTTGAGAGACATGGGCTTCTTTAGAGGCAGCTAGGGGGTACAAGGAATAAAATGGTAGGCCTGAAGTCAGGAAGATCTAATCTAGCTTCAGAGATTCCCTAGCTGTGTGACTCTATGCAAGTCACTTGATCTCTATCTGCTTCAATTTTCCCAACTATAAAATGAGAGTTAACAAAGTTAAGTGATGATAAAGATGTAGTCTTCTGAAATCCTTTTGTTTGAATTTTATATTCATTAATTTTTTAAAAAACACATGACGTGATAGAATTGCTTTTATGAAAGCCCAACTATTCCATTTTCATTTTTTCATCACAGATATCTTAAAAGCATGTACTGATCCAAAGTAGGCATATGTATAATTATTGACAATCTTTTGACCTTTTAACTATGGTTAATACTCTGCAATTCATTATCTTTACCCTTTTCAGATATCTTGAGAATCAGTTTCTCAACATCCTCAGAATTATGCTACCTTTAGCATCAATGTCTCCCATTTTAAAAAGTAAGATTCTTCACTTTAGGGACTGTCTTACTTGTATTCATTTCTCTAGTGCTTAGCAAAGTGCCTGTCATGTAATAAGTACTTAGTAAATGCTTTATCTACTCTACTTATCTGGCCTAATTCATTTGTTCTTTCTCTCTTCCTCTCCCCACTTCCCCATTTTCTTTTAAGGCTATTTCCACTTCTTCACATTGTACATGAGAATGTTTTGCTGTCATAGATGAAGAAAATAGTTATAGAAATATTATAACCATTCCATATTTGGAATTTTCCACTGGTCTCATTAGTGACTTCTTTGCCTGACCCATTATTTCAGAGAACTGCTTCAATTCACTCCTTATTCCCTAGCCATATTCTCAACAGCTTTACCACTGGACTTATATTTTTTCCATCACACTGTAGTTTTTGAACCATGAAAGGGCTATGTTAATCTACTATTATGGTATCCCTCTCCACTACTGTGACTTTCCTGACTAATCCTTTCCTAATTACTGCTCTTTTATGTGTAGTATCTTCTCCTATCATAAATGTAAACTCCTGAAGAGTAGGAACTATCTTTGTTTTTGTTCTCTTAACTCCTGTTCTTAGCACATAGTAAAAGTTTAATATTTTTAAATTCACTTATTCCTACAAATGTGGGCAGAGCTATTCCATTTTCCAACAGTATTGTAGCCTTCCAATTTCATCTTTAAATCCTCTTAGGATGATTTGGCTTAACTGGATCTCACATGGCTTTGTTTTTTTCCTTCATTGATTTTTCTATTTCATGAAGTAATACTGCTAATAATTTTACACTTTCCTCTCCTGTAACATTCTGCAAAAGTGATAGTCTCTTCCCTGCTATTTCTCTTCACTTGGCAAGGACATAAACTGTTGGCTAAGACATTTTCTGGGCTTCTTTTTTGGCCTTATTATAGCATCTGTTTTACATATATAGGAACTGATGTTAATGTCTTTTCCTCTGTTTCCTATTTTTTGTTTTTAGTAGTTTTCTTGAATAGGTTAGATGGGGACTATTTTCATATATACATATGTGTTTATCAAGGTGTATTACTATATATGTACATGTACATATATTTCTATATATTAGAATATCTTCTGATTTGTTGCTGATTTCGACCTTTGTTCTGGCAAATTGAAGAAATTGAATTGAATTGAAGAAAGCATATTTAGGAATGACATATCAATAACCTGTCCAAAAAGATAAAATTTCTTTGTTATTCAGGATGATGTTATTCAGCACTAACAATTCTTTTTGAAGAAAATACTCAGGATTCATAGGCAGGAGACTTTCCTTTTTGCCAATAAGCCTTTGCCCTTTTTTATTTCTTAATCCTGGACTATATTTTCAAGATTTCCCCTAGGAGCTATCTCCTGATTGTATCCTCATTCAATATTACATCCTAAATCTTTCCATCTTCCTAATGTCCTCTTTTGCATTGATGTTACTAAATATTAAGGAATATATTGTCTTAGGATAAAAATTCTTTTTTTTTTTTTACCTCTTTATCTTCTGCCATAAATGTTGGTACATAAGCCCTTTTTCATTTATTCATTCATGGTGGTCTTTTTGCTTGTTTATGAGCCCTGCCAGGTGAGATGAACCGATATCTGATGATGACACATTTTTTTGTTGTCCTAGGATTAATTTTAAAAACAATTCTACAAACTTCTGTTTTTAAGGACTGGCCTACCTAAATTTGGAGAGGCTAAGTACCAAAAAGTTGGCAAGTGGATGATGTCTATTCTTGGTTATAGCAACATTCAACTTTTTACTAATGGTTATCTCCTTTCCAGTGAGAATCTCACTGTAGCTTCTACTTCCTTTTATATTGTGATTTTATTTTGAATGGGAATGTACCAATGTTTAAATGAATGTTTATTTTCCTGAAGATGGGATAGGTCTCAGCATCCTACCTCTAGAGGAATTATTAGGACTTAGGAAATCACAGGCCTTGGGAAATATTTAAGCACCAACTCAGTATTGAAATCAAGTCCAAGGATTCAAGTCCCAACTCTCTCTCTCTCTCTCTCTCAACTTGGGCAAATTTTTTAACTTTTGGACCTCAAGAGAACTTTCTAAGGCTCTTCCAACCATAAATCTATGATCCTATGTACAAAAAGAATTTTTACATGTGGAATTTTTAATATGAAAATATGTTAATTTCATCCTCATTTCCCCCTTTGCCCAAGTATTTCTTCTTTTTCCCTTGATTCTGGGAGTGTTTAGTACCTTTAGGTCTCCAAGAATGGCATTTGTGGGTTACATAAATATACTGAATGCTCTGGCACAAGAGAATAATAGCATTACTAAGAGCAGGGAAGTGT
The DNA here is from genome assembly GCF_048593235.1 of Sminthopsis crassicaudata. Lineage (NCBI taxonomy): Eukaryota > Metazoa > Chordata > Mammalia > Dasyuromorphia > Dasyuridae > Sminthopsis > Sminthopsis crassicaudata. The sequence goes on along the minus strand of NC_133618.1, from coordinate 617,685,524 downwards.
ATCAGAGCCATATGGTCTAATCAAAGCCTAACAGAGCTACAGACCTGTCAGGAGCAGCTTCTAAAAGCACAAAACTTTTTTCAGGGAGCGAGCATGATGCAGTGAGGAAAATTCCCCAGAACTGATTTCTGGGTGATTTCTGGTCCTAGGTCTGCTATTGGATGGCTTTGTGACCTTGGTCAAATCACTTAAACTCTTGGACCTCTATTTTCCCATAAGTAAAAGAAGGATAACAATACACAAGGATCATGTAAGATTATGTGTAAGTGCTCTGTAGAACTTTAAGGTGTTACTATTATTCCCAACAGAAGAGTTCTGAGCAATGACTTACAGAGATGCTGTTCAGGATTTTAGCATGTGAACTGAGGAATGGTGGGAAGTAATCTGAGTTGTTCTATGACTTTAGAAAAGAAGCATTCCGATTTTAGTTTTGAGGAACTTGGTTCTTGTAGGAATAGGTTTGTGGAACATAAATTTATTGAGTTTAAGTTCCTTGTTTCTAAAAAAAATCTTTCTCTGTAGGCTTCTAGGATTCCAAAGTTGGGTTGCAGCAGGATGGTTATGGGCCTTGAAGTCCCTAAATAGGGAGTGAAGGTGTTGAGAAATCAAGATTAACATACAGTGAGGATATGAGGGTGTCTATAGTTACATAGTTCCTTTTTTTCTTTAATATGCTAATTTCCTCTGATTTTGTGGCTATTTTTACTCCAATATTTAATTTAAATCTTCCTGAGTATCACCATCAAGAGTGTCACTCAGTGGCCTTCAGGGGTATGGGACTTGAGAATCAGAAAGCTACTCAATAACCATTAGGCCTTGAGACCAATGGAGCCAATCCTAATGGAAGGTGGCTTTTGGGTGGGACTCTTTTCAAAGGCAGCAAAAAGAAAAAAAAAAGTCTCTGTGGTTCCCGGGTATGTGGTAGGTAGCTATAATTTGTGTTAGGGATCATGTAACTTTCTCACTACTAGAAGGAAATGGGACCTCATTTGAGAAATGGATCTGAGTTTCTCCTGATTCAGAAAGACTTTGGACTTCTGTTCATGAGGCCCTTAATAATCTGGAAAAATCAGAGAGGTGGGATCCTTTTCTTGGGAGGGGTTGATCCAGATGTTCTTTGCTCTTGTTACCCTAGGATCTGCCTCCTTGTACTGTCATCATCCTACATGGCATTCCGAATCTTTCGGCTAGAGCAGCAGCTGTGTTCTCTGAACTGGGACTCCGTCTCCCACAAACACAGGTGAGGTTCTGCTCTTCCCAGCACCCCGGGGGAGGGGGGCGCATGAAAAAGTGCTATAGAACAAGCCCTATTGTCTTCCTCTTGGGCTCTGGGTAAGCTGTAACCTGTGGTGCTGTGACAGGGTTCAACATTCTTGGTGGGTGTGAGGAGGGAGGGAGATTTGTAAGGGAATCTGTGCAAGAGAAGGCTCCAAATCGTGTGTGTGTGTGTGTGTGTGTGTGTGTGTGTGTGTATGTGTGTGTGTGTGTGTGTGTAGGGAGGCTCCCATGCAGGAAAAGGCTCCAAATCTCTCCTCATCTCATTCCTAAGGGACTTGCCCATAAATTCCCCGTGTGGAAAGCCAAAGTGAAGCCTGGAAACCCTCCTGCTATTTTCCTCCTCCTCGGCCCTGCACCCCCACAACTCACCCACAGACTACCTGCTGGTTTTCACTTTCCATCAGTCTCAGGTTCTTTCCCTGTGGCAGGTGACAACAGTAGAAGTTACCCGCGTCCCCTTTCCAAAAGAAGGGAGCTCTTGGTGTGGAGATTCCAGCATAGTTCCCCTTCAATTTGTGTTGCTGACATGCTAAGAAGAGAGTCTTAATGAAAAGTTTGCTAATTTTCCTGCTGCCTTGAATGCTTGATCTGAAGTACGTGTTTATGAAGGAATCCTCTCCTGGTCTTAAAGGACTCAACTCATCAGATGGAGAAACCAGCTGTGGGATCCTGTGCTGTTTCAGCTGTCAGGCGCAAGTGGGGGAAACAGGCTAAACTGCTTCTCAGAAATGGTTGCTCTCAGGAGTCAGAGTGGTTTTTGGAAAAGCTCATGCTTGAGCATCAAGAATAGGGTCTCATTGATGTTACTCCTACCATAATATCCTTGGATTGAATGCCTCAACTCATTCTGTGGCTTATTTCTTTTGCTCCCCTGAAATGGCCTTCATCTGGCTAAATAAGAATTGCTTCCTCTGGATCCCCTGAAAGTCTTACCCAGACAAAGTCAAACACCTGAAGCCAAAGAGCACTGTGCTGCTGGGGTACTTAGACATAAGTTCTGGACAAAGCTGACTTGGAAAAAGGGGAGAGAGCTATGGTTCTTAGGTGGAGGAGATGTAGGAACAGAAGGAGAACAGTGCTTGCATTTGTGGCCAAGTCGACTTGTGCCTGACAGCCTGGGGCAAAGCTGGAAGGGCAACAGGGAAGAGATGACAGGGCATTCAGTGGCTTCTAAGGGCTATTTGGGGGAGGGGCAGGCTGTGGGAAGAAAAGATGATATCCCAAAGGATTTCTTTGCTGAGTGTGTGCCTACTTCTACCATTATGTGAGGCCAGAGAGCTGACAGGCCAGAAATAACTTAGTAAATCAGGCAGGGCCAGTGTTTTTGCTTGAACTGTGGGAGTTATGATTGGAGCTAAACTTAGGTATATAAGTAAAGTGAATAATTGTGCCTTTAATCTATGCTATTCGTGAATATACATTTTCAGCTCTCTTTCACAAATGGTACCCTGGACTATTGTTTCATTTTCTGGAAACTTCAGCTGGCACTGATTACTGGGGCTGTATAGAATTTACCTAATAGTCCTCTCTGCAAGAATATGATGATGAGAAGAGAAACCTGTTTCACTTCTCTTTCCCCCCACTCCCAAACTCCGTTTAAATAATTTACGGATCACGGCTCAGATGCTTCTTGGCTTTTCACACCTTGTTTTAAAGACTAAATATGTCAATATTTGAATTAAAACATCTCCCAAATTTTTCTTCAATCTTCCAGCTTTCTAAGTCTTTCCTATCAAGATTTTTTTTTTTAAGGACACAATTTGATAATACTGGTGTTCCCCCTTTTGGAGAAGGGAAAACAATTTCTGATCTTCCAGTAAAAAGCAAGTCCACAAACTCTTCCTGAATGCATGAGAATTGGGAGAAGCAGAAGGAAATAAAGTTAGCTGAAAATGTAGTAAATTGGTTATCATGAATCCCAGTGCAAAAAGACCTGCTCTCACAACTTCCCCCACTTAACATTCCACCCTATTCCTTATTGCCATGGTTTCCATTCATTCCCTTTCTTAAACTTTGGCTTAGTACCTGGATAGGCAGGGAGTCTAGCTTCTCTTCCTAACATTTAAGTTCAGACAAAGAAGGAACCTAAAGAAAAAGGGAACCTGTCAAAGGCATCACTAATGACAGAACAGAAGTTCCTACCATGTAAAGCTAACCTTCCCCTTTTCAAGATTCCTAAGATAGGCGTCTTGGCCACTTGGGATGTTCTTTTTTGGACTCTGGAGAAAGAAAGCAGAAATACTAAGCTTGAAGTGGGCATATTATTGAATGAGAGCCCCAGCTTTCTGGGACACCTAAAAGACAATTTAAACAAAAGGTGGGGGGGGGAAGGATATTTGTGAAACTTCCCTAATTGAACTCTGCAACCTTAATGCTGCTGTAAACATTGGAATGTCCTTCCCCTTCTGAGACGCACCTTGATCTGTCACACTACCTCCAACTCCTTCCTCTTGTCCTAGTCCCTGTAGAGTCAGACAGCACTGGGAAGTTGAAGCCATCTCATCCCTGAATCCTAGAGTGGGAAGGGACCTCACATGTTGCTTAATTTAATCAACATCTGAAGCATGAGTTGCCATTACAGGCCTTCAGCAAATGGCCTTCAAGATCTTTGTAGATAGGGAACATACAATCTCATGAGACAGCTTATTTAATTTCTGGGAAGCTCTATTAAAAAAAAAAAAAAAAGATTTTGCTTATAATGTGCAATGTCCATTTATTGGTCTTAACTTTTGTCTTCTGGGGCCAAGAAAAATGAGTCTAATATCTCTTTGACTTGAAGATCCTTCAAAGAATTGAAAATAATGTCAATATTCTAAGTCTTTTATTCAAACCAAAAATCCCCTGGACTTTTGTATTTCTTTATCAGCTTGGCTGACCTCCTCTAGATGTGCTTCAGCTTGTTTATCTCCTTCCTTAAACATAGCAACCTCTTCTGAATGTATTTTAGATTCTATTTTCTGACAAAGAAATATTATAGCAGAATTATCATTGCCTATATTCTGGACACTCATGTTTTTAAACATAAAATCACATTATTTTTTTCTGGTTGCCATATCACACATTTACTCATATTGTAGCCCATTAAAAACTTTACTACCTTTTCATATGGATTACCTTCTAATAATGCCTCTTTCCTTCCTTCCTCCCACCTGACCCAGGCAGCTGACTTTTAAAATTCAAGTATAGCACTTCATACTTACATTTCTAAGGTTAATCTGGGGACTGCAGGGTTGGTAGTTGAGCTCTAGGGGCAATGTGGAGTCTTCTTTTGTGATAACTGAAATTGTAAACTGTAATTGTAAACTATACGTATTTATTACACAGACATGCTTTGAATTGGATGTTCTTTTGATTTCTTGGGAAGATAGTCCAACCAGATTCTGTATTGTCTGGGGGAAGTGGGTGGGTAATGCTGGGGATATTTCAACACAGTGTGATGTTAACCTGTAAACATGAAAATATTTAAATTTTTTTAAAAATCTGATTTTGTTTGTTTTCTTTGGTTTGGAAAGTTCAGTTATTGACTCTGCTAATAGATTGCCCTGTACCCAGAAAGCAATGGGTCATTTTCCTCTCTCTATGTTGCTGCAAAACCCAATGGAAATCTAATCCAAACTTTAATTGGATGAAATGGGATCACCACAGGAAAAGGCTCTAGCCAGAGTCAAAGTTTTGCAACACTATTCATAGTTGCTAGGAATGGTTACTCATAGTGTATGTCTCCATTGCCCACATCTATCTATAGAGTATATAACACATTGTAAGAATGCAAAATGTACTGAACTTGGGTTGGGTTTGAATCTCACTTAAGACACAATAACTATTTAAAGTTTCTTCACATATAAAATGAGAGATTTGTACTCAATGGCCTCTAAGGTCCTTTTCAACTCTAAATATGAAAGCTATATTCCAGTTTTGGATTTGGGTAAGTATAGAGCTATTTAGGTAGAACTTTTATGTATCAAACCCATCAATTTATCCTATGATCCTTAGCAACATCTGACCTTGGATTCAGAGGTTAAATTCCAAACTAGGCAATATTACCATTCCTAAGATGACACTACCCCTCTGAAATATTCAGGCCCATGTACTTCAGTTCATACTTGAGTGTTATTGCTGTATCCAAGTGTTTTCTTCTCTGCTACTCTCCAGAGGTGGTCAAAATTCCTTGATGATATAACCAACTAATATGCATATTACACTTATTCACAAGAGCTGGCTCCATGCTTCATCTGAAGAGATGGGAGGAAAAAATACAGAAGTTTCAATTCAATATTTATTAAGCATTTATTATGTTCAAGGGTTTAGGCTAATTGCTACAGATATGAAGTAAAATCTTAAGATATTTCTGTAAGGCTCACCATAGTAACTTATTCATGGAGGGTAAAGTATTCTGAGAGGAATGGTTCAGAGAGGACTGACTTGCTATTGCTAGTAGGGTAGGCAATTGGTGCTTGGCCCATTTACTATTGATCCATAAGATGGTCCACAATGAAGAGAGAGAAAAGTGTTGGTAAAGAGAACATTAAATAATATAAGCAGTAGGAAGACATAGTTCCCTCTTAAATGAAATTATCTATCATCCTGGGAATAGGAATATACTTTACCAGATTTGGGGAATAAACTTTTTGGTAAGAACAGAAGCCCTACATTTATTCCTTTTGATTCCTTTTTTTGGAGGGAGAGTATGACACAAGGTGATCAAGGTTAAGTGACTTGCCCAGGGTCACACAGTAAATACATATCTAGTGTCCAAGGCCTAATTTGAATTCAGGTTCTTGATCCCAGGGCCAATATTCAAGCAAGTGTCACCTAGCTGCTCCCCTACAGTTCTTCTTCTTCTTTTTTTTTTAAACAGTATTTTATTTTTCCAAATACATGCAAAGATATGTTTTCAACTTTCACCTTTGCAAAACCTTGTGTTTCAAATTTTTCCCTCTCCCCCTCCCCAGACAGCAAGCAATCCAATATAGGTGAAATTCTTCTAAAGATATTTCCATATTTGTCTACATTCATTCTTTTTTATATCTAAATTTTTATTTTTATTTTTCCACTTTTTTATTATAGCTTTTTGTTTATAAGACAGATGCATAGGTAATTTTTCAACACTGACCTTTGCAAAACCTTGTGTTCCAACTTTTCCCCTCCTTCCCCCTCACTCCTCCCCTAGATGGCAAGTAGTCTAATATATGTTAAATATGTTAAAGTTTATATTAATTCCAATATATGTATACATATTTATACTATTATCTTGCTGCACAAGAAAAATCAGATCTAGAAAGAAAGAAAAAAACCTGAGAAGGAAAACAAAAATACAAGCAAACAACAGAAAGAGTGGAAATGCTATGTTGTGGTCCACACTCATTTCCCATAGTTCTATCTCTAGGTGTAGGTGATTTTCTTCATTAGTGAACAATTGGAACTGGTTTGAATCATCTCATTGTTGATGAGAGCCGAGTCCAACAGAGTTGATCATGGCATAAGCTTGCTGTTAGCATGTATAGTGATCTCCTGGTTCTGCTCATTTCACTCAGCATCAGTTGATATAAATCTCTCCAAGCCTCTCTGTATTCATCCTGCTGGTCATTTCTTATAGAACAATAATATTCTATAACATTCATATGCCACAATTTATTCAGCCAGTCTCCAACTGATGGACATCCATTCAGTTTCCAGTTTCTTGCCACCACAAAAAAGGCTGCCACAAACATTTTTTGCACATGTAGATTCATTTTCCTTCTTTAAGATCTCTTTGGGATATAAGCCCAGTAGTAACACTGCTGGATCAAAGGGCAGTCTACATTCATTCTTAAAGGAGAAAACTAGCTTTGACACAAAAAGCTAACTGCCTACATTAAATTTTTTTTTATTGTCAATGAACAAACTTTTATTTTCTCTCCTGCACTGAAAAAGATCTCATACTCTTATAACAAATCTGTAGAGGAGTCAAATCAAACAAATCCATAAACTTGACTATGTCCAGAAAGGCTTATTTGATTCTGCATCTTGAATTCATAGCTATTCAAAACATGGGAAGCAGAATTCTGTTTCAGGTCTCTGGAATTGGGATTGGTAACTGCAACTGATCAAAGTTAAGTCTTTCAAAGTTGTCATTGTATGTTATTGTGTAAATTGTAGTCTTACAGTTCATTTTTCATCAGTTCATACAAAGCTTCTTAGGTTTCTCTGAATCTTTCCCTTTTGCTATTTCTTATAGCATACTAATAACCTATTACATCTATATGTCATAATTTCTTCCTCTATTCTCCATTTGATGGGTACCATCTTAGTTTCCAGTTCTTTGCTACTACAAAGACCTAATACTGTTATTGATGGGTCAAAGAGACTTTATAGGAGAATAAGTGAGAGAACAATCATTTAACAGGCAAATATATATGCTAAGCATTTTATAAATATTATCTCATTTGATTCTTACAACAATCCTGAGATGTTGGTGCTGTTATTATCCTCGTTTTTCAGAGGAGTAAATTGAGGCAAACAGTATTAAGTGACTTACCCAGGGTCCCATAGCTAAAACAGTGTTCTGTGACTTACCCAAGGTTTCATAACTAGCAAACATCTGAGGCTGGATTTGAATTCAGGTCTTCCTAACTTGAGGCCCCCCCCCCACTCTATCCATTGTCATTCCTTGCTGCCATTATATTCATTTTGTGAGCAAGAAAGTGCTATGTTCAGTGTGATACATTCATGGCCCACAATGAACAAGTGCAGTGGTCCTGAGAGGCCATCACTTTCCACCTCCCTTTCTGTGCTTTCCCATGTATCTCAGTAGTTGGGATAAGAGGAACTGACAGAGAACTTGAGCAGCAGTGCTAACTGTCCTGTGTGCCAAGTGTCGACTCCCTTCCCTCTCCAGCTCAGTCTCAGGACCCAGGGCCCCCTCCCATCTCAGAAGGTCTACATTGGAAAGGTGCTGTCCAGGAGGCATCTCTGGCTGGCCCAGGATGTCACCTTTCTACAAGAGGGCAGTTCCCAGTGTCACAAATGAGCTATCCTTAGGCACTGGGCGGATAGACTTGTCGAGTGATGGCTGCTTCAGGATCTAACTCTGAGGGCTCTCCATGGGCTTATCACTTCTGGCAGTCCACCAGGTGGCAGCAAAGATCACCAAAGGACCTCATGCTAAAGCTTTGTCTTATACGCAGAGGTTCACAGCTGGTAGGAAGTGCTGGTTTCCTTCTTACTAAGAGATCCTTCCACTGCTTCTCTTATTTTTCCTACATCTCTCCCTTCCAATGCAGAAATTTATCCCACTCTGGCCTTGTAGAACCTTTACCAGGACCTTGACATTTTTAAGATGACAACCTGGCTCCATCTACTTTTCCAGAATTATATTATTTCTCTCATTGCACTCTTCAGTCCAGGGAATCTGACCTTTTCACTATTACAGGAGTTCAACATGACATCTCATTGGCCTGAATGACTTCTTCCTCATCATTGCCTCTTACAATTCCTAGCTTCTTTCAATAACTAAAATTCCACCTCCTGTGCCTTTCCTGATCTCCCAACTGCTAATGCCTTTCCTACAAAATCACTTTGACCTTATATGTATTATTATGTGAGTATATGTTAACTTTGCCAACAGGATTTAAACTCCTTGAGGACAGAAATTAAGGCATTTAGATCTTTGAATAGCTTACACCTATTTAGCACATAATAAGCACTAATAAATACTTATAAATAATAAATTAAATATTAAATAAATTAAAATAAGTACTTATAAAGCATACTAGGAGCTGAGGGAAACACAAATATAAAAAATGGTTATGCCATTCATTCATTAAACATTTATTATTTTGTGCAGTGATATGCTACAATCTCAGCAATATAAATACTTTAAGTCCTTATAAGAAATACAAAGTGCTTTGAGAATTCAGAGGACAGAAGAGATCACTTCCTTCTGGGAGGTAAATTAATACAAGCCTATAGTTACTCTTCTATGGAAAAGGAAATCAATCAGCAATGAATCATTGGATCCTTCCTGGTCCCAGTTCCTCTTCTCATTACCAAAAGTTTCCTTTCTCTTTTACTTCCTCCTCCCCATAGGTAAATTAACATAATAGTAACAAAAGCAATTTGTTTTGAACTTCTGTTTTGAAGGATCCCAAAGTTCAATTTGGAAAATGAGTAAGGGTAATGAAGGATGTTTGTCTCTGAATTCCCCTTTTTAAGAATAACCTTCATCTTCCAGGAATGGGCTACTCCCTTTGCTTAGCTCAATGTAACTGTCAGTTTAAAAATGTGAAGAGAAAAGTAAAAACAAAATAGAAAACTTGTGTCAAGATAAAGGGTGAACACATATGGAAGTATCTGAAAGGATTTCCTTGTGAGTTTCCCTACCCCAAGCAGCCCAAGGTTGCTACAGTGACAGCACTTTACTGGAATGATTGGGCAAGGTAGTTTCCAGGCTGCTTCAGAACATGAGAATACCTTTAAGAGTAGGATCCTGTGTCTAGTCCAATTCCATATTGCTGCAATATTGAAGTAGGTGCTTGTTTTGAAGGTTCAACCTGTTTTTAACTGATCCCAACAATCCTCACATCATGCTTGATACTATGGGACAAAGCTAGAGGTTACTCTTAAAAATAAAATAAAATAAAAGACATTCTTATAAAGGGTTATTCCTGCCTCAAAAGGGCAATCTTAGAAAAGAAGGCAGAATTGTTAGGTTCTGAGGAAATCAGGGCATGAGGAGGGGACCAAAGTTTAGGTTTCTTCCTAAGCACTGAATTGTAACTTCACTTGACTCCTCCTCAAGAGTTCAAACTTACTCTTTCTTAGTAGCGCAGGAGAGCCTGAAGTAAAATACTCTGTTTTGCCTTGGTTATTACTGATATGTGGGTACAACTTTGTCTACTTTAAGAACACTCCCCTTCTATTTAGTGTCTGATCTTTATCTGAAGGAGAGGTAAGGATAAGAAAAGGAAGTCAAGAAAGTTAAAACCTTATATGGCAGTGTCCCAGAAAAATCTGCCTTTTTGTCTCCAAATCATAACACAGATTCATAGAAAAGAGAATTCAGCTTCCAAATATGATTTTCATGCCAATCTTTTCCTATGGGGTCTCAGCAAAGTCATTGTGCTGAAAACTCCAAGCTGGCAAGGGTCCTGAATCTTCCAGGAAAAGGGATTTCTTCCTGTTATTGCCACTGCCTAGCCCTCAGTGACACCTGGGGAGTAAAGAAAACACTGCATAAAATAGAATGCCCCACAGCTCCTTTGTTCCTGGCTTCCCCCTCCACCTAGAGGCTGCTGGGCTAGGACCCCTTCATCTGGACTGAGGCCAGGTTTTGGCTCTGTTGTATAGGTTATATCGGGCTCTCAATTAAGTGACCTCTCTGCAATAAATCCCACCCTGCTGAGAAAGCAGCCAAGCTGCAGTGAAGGAGGAACTAGAACCACAGTTTTGATGAATCCTTCCTTTTCAAGTAAATCTCTAAGGACTACATAAGGTTATTGGTGCTGGTGTTTGGTACATTCACACAGGCCAAAGCACAGCCAAGGGGAAAAGAGAAGTTCCCAGAGAGAAAAAAAGGAAATGGTACATTAACTAGAAAAATACACAAGATATTCAGTAAGAATGAAAGCAGAGGCCTCCAGGCACAGAAAGCTGGCCACCCATGAATAGACTGACCTGTCAACATAAAAGGCCAGAATTTTTGTAAACAACAGTAACCCTTTATCAGGCCATTATCCTAATCCTATCTGGCTCTTATCACTGGGTCAACAGACCTTTATCAGGCATTCCATTCCATCCTAAGTTTCCCATTTCACCAATAGGAAGTAAGGCTAACTCACTTGCTCAAGATCACTTAGCAAGGAACAAGCTAGGAGAGCTCTGGGCTTTAGACTTCCAGCAGAGCTGACTTAAGCTCATCAATGCTTAAACTTGACCTGAAGTTTACAGAATGTTCTTCACAAATTGTCCTTTAAATTGGCTAGTGTAGTAGGTTGGCTCAGGCACGACTATTTGAAAACCTGCCACCTACTGGGAAGGGATCAAGCCTTGCTTGAAGAAGTGTTAATTGGTATAGAATTTCTGATAGGAGCTTTTCTTTGCTGAAAGTTCCAGGGATTCTATTAGCTCACAAACCATAGTCTCTCCAGGCCATGCAGTAGTTCAATATAATTTCACAGTTATTTATTGAGCAGTTTTTCTTGTGCTCAACAGAGCAAAAGAAATATGATATGGAGCCTGTTCATAAGGAATAGGCTTCCTGTTGGGAAGAAAAGATTCACAGATGAAAGTGACATAACAGAATGAGACAGTATGAATATAGGTGTAAAGAATGCCATAGGAATTTAGAGAATTCATTTGTGGAATGGATTGGTTGAGAGGGGTAGTCTATGAATTGGAAGTTGAAAAATGGGTAGGTTTTAGAAAGGGGAGGAGGAAAATAACTTGAACATGGGAATGAGCAAAGTGTGTGTGCAGGTGTTTGTGGACGTGGGCCTGAGTATGAGCATGAGGAATGGAAGAGGAACAGTTGAGACATTGACTTGGCTGGATCAGGGAGTTGATATTGGTGAGTTGAGTGAGATCAGATCACAGATAGAATGAAGGCTGCCTAAAGAGTATGGATTTGATTCTTTAGGGAAAGCTTTTTTACAGATACAGTTACCATAGATAAAACTTCGAGTCCTTACAGATATTGCACAATCTTGCATTGATTTAAAAAGAAAAATGTCCATTACTGATGGCATGAACACAAGGCTAATTTCTTTAAAGAGGTGGTACGATAGATATAGTATGGGGACTGGCCCTGGAGTGAGGCGGATCTGAATTCAAATTTGGCCTCAGACATTAATTATATGACCCTGGGCAAGTCACTTTACTGTTTGCTTCAGTTTCTTCATCTGTAAAATGAATGGAGCAGAAAATTGTAAAGCACTCCAGTATCTCTGCCAAGAAAACCCCAAATGGGGTCACAAAGAGTTGGACACAACTGAACAACAACAAACTTCTTTAAAAGCTCCTGCCTAGAGCCACTTTGACTTGCTTTAAAAAGAACTAGCTTTTAATTTCTTCCAAACCTAGTCTTTTCAATTCAAACACACTGAAGAGACAATCAACAAGCATTTACTAAGAATCAACTGTGTACCAGGCATTGTGCTAAGCATTAAGAATAGAAACAATGATAAAAAACACTTGCCTTCAATAAATTCTCCTTCCAATAGGGGAGACAACATATAAATAACTGGGTACATAGACAATACATTCAATACATTCAATGGAGAGTTCCTCTTGGAGAGGAACATACTAGCACCTGGAGAAAGCCTTCTCCAGCAGATGGGGTTTGAACTGTCTTGAAAGAAATCAAAAATTCAAGAGTTAGAAATGGAAGTAGAGAGCATTGCAGGATGGCGGACCTACAGTACTAGGCAATGAGACAGGAAATAGAGTGTTAGGCTTGAGAACACAAGTTGCTTGGGATTGCTGGATTGTAGTTAGAGGAAGGAGTCAAGAAAACAAGAAAGATTGAAAGAAGCAGACTATGAAGAGCTTTAAATACCAGAGGACTTTAGACTTTATGAAGGGAGTCATTAAAGTTTACTGAGTAGGGACAAGTGGGAAGAGAATGGGTATGAATAATTCAAATGTTATTTACCCATAAGTCACAGTGGAATTGAAGGGATGAGATCTTTCATCCACCATCCCTTGCAGAAGATGCCTAACAGCAGCTTAAAAAGCTGAAGAAAGTCCAGTGGGAATCCTTCATTCCAGATTCCCTTCCCAACTTTCTTAAGGGACAGTATTTTCCAAAGAGTGAATCAGGATATGGCACAATAAAAGATTACTCTCATTTGTGAACTAGGCAGAATATTTAATATTAGGACTGTCCCAGAAAATCCACAAATATAGTAAAAAATGACCACCTACTAGGAAAACACAAATCAGCAGAATGGAATGTGGAACAAATAAATAGAAAGTATTGGAAGGAAAGGAAAGATGAAGAAGTAGAGCTCAAAGAAAATGACAGGGATTTAAAAAACAGCTGAAAGAAAGTAGCAGAAATCCTGATAAAACAGTCACGTGTAAAACACAGAGCTGGAGGTGAGAAGTATCTGAGAATGACTTCAAGACTAGGGGTCAGGGGGACCCTGCAGGTGAATATCCATCTTTTCAGTTTCCTCTTACCTCAAGGTAGTAAGCTCTAATAGCTCTCCAATAAAGAGGATAGAGTTGGAGAATAGATAGCTGAAAGATTAGTCTGAGTTGGAGGGAAAGGGTTGAATTAAGACAAGACAGCTAAAAAGTAACTGCAAAAGTAACTTGGAGCCAAACTTTTAAGTTCTGCTTCTCAAACATGCTGGCTATGTGCTTCAAGTCATTCTCAGACTACAAGCTGCAGGGTGCTGATTTATATTGATACAGTGAATTACCTAGAGATTCTCAACTGGCTAACATTAGAACTCTAGTTTTTTTTGTTTTGTTTTAAGTGTCAAGTCAGAATAAGAACTTAGAGAAGAGAGGCAATACTGTCTATGTAACTAGATTTGGACTCAGCTCATTGTCCTTTGGGGTCTGCTGGGTCCTGTGCCTGGCACATCATTATTAACTAAATAGGGACTAAGGCCACATCTCTAACAACAAAATAGGTGGGATTATTGTTTGAGTTCATCTGTCATAATTTTTTTCCCTTGGCAAGATCTCTTGGCTTTATTTGTTGAATTGCAAACGTTAGTTCGTAAGTGAATATGCATATGTGGCAGCCTTTGTGCTTAAGAGCTAAGGATACGAAGAAAGGCAAAAGCCAGTTCCTTTTCTCACAGAGCTCCCCAGTCTAATGCAGAAACATGAGAACAACCATGCACAAACAAAAGATATATAAGCATAAATTGGAGATAATCAACAAAGGGAAGACATGAGCATGAAGGGAGATACAGAAGGGTTTTTGATATATGGGATTTTAGCTGATATCTGAAGGAAGCCAGGAAACCCAGAGGTGGAGATGATGAAGGAGAACATTCTAGGAATGGGGGCAGCCAGTGAAAATGTCCAGAATTGGGAGATGGAATGTCTTGTAAAAGAATCACCAAAGAGGCCAGTGTTGCTCCAGAGTATGTTGGAGGGGAGGGGGAGGAGAGTAAGGTAGGAGGGAGGCAAGGTGTGAAGGACTTTGAATGCCAAACAGAGGATTTTAGATTTGATCCTAGAGGTGATAGTGGGCCCTCAGAATTTGCTGAATAATATCAAACGGCCATTGCCGCAGATCTCTGATTAAGAAAATCAATTTGGGGCAGGGAGGCCAAGACTAGCCTGCAAGGTAATGACATTCTGCATTATTGGGTAGTGGAGGAATGTCAAAGGAGAGAAGGCAGTGTATATGAGAGATATTATGAAGGTAGAAACAGTAAGACTTCAGAGTAAGGAGATGAGGATGATATCTCAGGTTCTAGACTGGATGACTAAGATGATGGTGGTGTTTTTAGCTGTGCATAGGGAAGTTTGGAAGGGGAAGGGTTTTAGAGAAAAGATATTAAGTTCTGTTTTGAACACTTTGAAAAGTGCTGTTTTAGGCAATGCAGAGCTATTATAGATTCTGTTGCAGGGAAGCAATGTGATGGCAGCAGTATTTTCGAAAGATTAGTCTGAATTGGAGGGAAAGGGTTGAATTAAGACAAGACAGCTAAAAAGTAACTGCAATAACACTAGAGATCTCTGGTATGAATTCCAAGGCATGAATAATGTTCTCTAGATACACTGGCAAGGTGGTGACCAGATTTTAAAGCTGTCTTTTTTTTCCACTCCCAGAAACTTATTATCTTACTCACCGACCAAAAAGACTTCCTCAGCCTGCCTGTAGAATTTGAGCCCATCAACCAGAACTGGTATTGATCTGTGGTTTTGCTGGATTTGCATCCCCTTTTCTTTCCAAAAGCATCTTCATCCTTTTGGCAGCCCACATGCTGCTGGTAAAGTGGGTGGGGAGGGAATGTAGCTTGGCCTGCCAATTAGGGGATTTGATTACCAAGATGTCTCTTCTGGGCAGGGCTGCTCCACACTACACACTGCCTAGTCTGAAGGAAGCCGCCTCCACATCAAGCCCTTAGCAAGACATTTTAAGCCCAGAATCTCATGACCAGATTCGGTTTCTTTTACTGTGGTTTAACAATAGCTCTTTCTTCAACAAGTATGAAAAGCTTCGTTAGTAATATGGCATTGGTGGTGGTTGTTATTGTTGGGGTTTTTTTTTGTTTTTTTCTTTTTTCAAGAGGGCTGTTGTGCCTTGGGGCAGTTTGTGAAAGTTTTAGAAGTGAATGATCTGAAAGTCAGGGAAAGATGATTCAGTTTTTTCTTTGTTAAATTTTTTCCATTTTCACTTTTCTGAAAGAGGCAGAAACTTGAGCAGATGCTGCCTGTGATTTGGATGCTTTTCAATTTCTCTCCTATGGGGAAAAAGGTTTTTCTCTGTTTACTAGCCACTTGATTTCATTTGTGGCTGACCAGCATATAGTTACATGGGAGTAAAAAGCCTTTGGCTTGCCCCAACTAACACATGGTGACTTAACCAAGCTGCAGTATTGTTATTTTTCTCTAGGATAATGTTGGTCTAATTCTTCCTTACTGTTTACACTAATGGCGTCTATAACCACCCTTGGTACTTTAACATGTTTGCTTTTTCTTGGATAAATAAATTCCATTTAAAGGCCTCTAGCACTTGACCCTTCTCTAACTGAAGTTCTTTTTTTTAATTTTTTTTTTTGAATTAGCCATTTGCACAAATAATCTAGTTCCATTCTTTTTTCAGCTTTACATTATTATCCATTTTCCATATTTTTGATATCTATTTTGTATCTATTTGTAAAAGTTATTTGCTAAGTACAATGTAAGCTCCTTGAGGACAAGAATGGTACTTGAAAAATACTTGAGTTTTTGGTAGTTACACTGTTTTCAAATTTCTTTTAGAAAATCCATTAAGGTGTTTTTTGTTTTTGTTTTTGAAGTTTCTTACAAGAACCTGTAGCATTTTTTAATGTAGGAAATAATTATTGCAAATATGGCCTCAGTAGCTGGTTATAGAACTTGTTTCTAATTTTTATTGACTTTAATAATTTAAAAAATATAGATATTGAGACTAAGTTACTTCCAAAAGATTTGAGAGTAGTTCAGGTGTCTTCTGGACTTAACTGATATATTCTTAAATTTATACTCTTTTACTGATACTCTTCTGTAATATTTAAAAGTAAATGATACTAAAAATGTTGAAATATGCTTTACCTCTAACATCTCTTGAAGCCTTTCTGTGTTCCTAATGATTTAACCTAGCTTTCAAATAACATAAAACATTTTTGGGGGTGCAGAATCCCATAAATTATGAGCAGATAAGTGGCATAGTGAATAGTGTGCCTGCCTGACAACTTCAAATATGGATTTAGACACTTAGTAGTTGTATGATACTGAGCAGAACACTTAATCATGTTTTCCTCAATTTCCCCATCTGTAAAATGAAAGAAGGAAATGGCATACCATTCCTATATTTTGCCAAGAAAAACCCAAATGAAATCACAAAGTATTGGACATAACTGAAAACTACTGAACAACAAATCTAAAATTAAATTGCTGAAAATACTCTACATAAAATGTTATTTTCTATGAGAAGCAGTGAAGCTGAGGAAGTAGGAATTAGAAGTCAGATAAATTTTTAAATAGTATACTATATGTAAATCTGAACATATTCACTGTTCAGTGAAGTGCTGAAGAATAATCTCAGCAATTGCATAAATTTTATTGAAAACAATGAGAATTAGCACTAATGACCATGTGTATATACATGTGGCCAGGTGTTATTTTAGAATGGTAAAAAGATCTGTGCTTACTTATATTTCAAATTCAGTTTAACGCACCTTAGTTTATCTCACTGTGAAAATTCATGATAAAAGGAAACTTCTCTTGTTCAAGTAAACAGTCATCTGATTATTAACAGTCTTCTCTTTGGGATCTAAATTGGATGTACTTCATAGATATGACTATTGCAGTGCCATGAAAAACAGCAATAGTGCAAAGTGACAATTATAGTCACTGTTATACCCATGACTATGTTTGACCCATTTTAACACCCAAATTTCCTGGGACATGAACCACAAGGTTGCAAAGTTCCTGGGGAATTCATTCAGTCCACCCTCCTGCTTCCAATTTTCTTTTTAGGAAAGGGCATTTCCTTGCTTCACTCAGCAAATAAACATCCCAATTATTGCTGAAGTCAAAGTTCGACTTTATGCCTAACCAAGATATTTTGTTCTTGTGTTATCTCCTTGTAATTTTGGAGATTGCTAGTTCTGGTTTTCTGAAAAACTGAAGCAGCTATGGGAATAATCACATTAACTCCTGTATTTATGCAACTATGGCCATGTTCTTTTTAATAAAATGTGGCTGTTTGAGAGGCATTCAAAAACCAAGTATTATATCCTGCTGTCACTAGACAAGTTGATGAGACTGGGTTTGATTAAAATGTTATTAGAAATAATCTTACCTATTATATCTTGACTCCTCTAATCACTTACAAAAGTGGTAATTATCCACTTGCATGAATTATGGGATGTCAGTTTCTGCTGAAGGATCACAAGGTCACTATCACCCAAGTAACATTAACATTTATATAAATGACATCTGGTTGGAATTTAACAAAGAAAACACTTGTGACCTCAGTGATACCTTGGATTTTTTTTTTTTTTTTTTAATCTTAAGGACATCTTGTTCTTTCTTCAGTTTAATTCAACAAATAAATTCATTGCTGGGAAGAGACCAAAAAATTTTTTTAAAAAGTTCTTAGTGCTATTAATCTTCCAATTAGATACAGTTTAACTGTCCTCAATGACATTTTTCAGTGTAAAAATGCCCTCATCCTACCGCATCCCCCAAACTTCTGCCTCCTCCACAGCCTTGAGGATGGTACTTCTCAAGTCAACAGTAATATCAGTTTTCTAATTTTTATCTAGAAACCACAACTGTAACATATCCCTAGCCTCTGACTTTTTGGTACCAATACTCCCTCTTATTCTTGTGAGCTTTTTTCTTGTCTTCTCATTCCTTTTCACCTCTCACCCCCCAGCTTCATCTCCATTCACCTGCTTGCTGAGTGAGAACAGTGGCCTGAACTGTTTTAAGGTGTAGTTCAGTATGAACTCCCTCTTTGGTTAAAAGAAACTTTGTTCCTCTCTTAACATTCAAGTTTGTGGTCAAGTTATTTTGGATGATGGGGGCTGGAGTATACAGTCAGCTTTGGAGATGATTAGAACAGGTTCTAGGGTGGAAGCTTAGCTGTTTTATGAACTGTATGTTACTCTAGAGTCATGCATATGTATCCTGTAAGTTTAAGATCTATACACTTTATAAAATACATCAAAGTCTTTGAAAGCATTCTGGAAAACACCACCACACACCAGTGACTGGGGTGAGGAGGCATTCTCTTTATTCTTGGTTCCAGATATTGTTTACGTTTTGAGCTAAGGGAATAGTTTAAGGTGGTGATTTTGTCTTTTTTTTTTTTTTTTTAAACATTCTAAAAAACAGCATAAGCTTTTGGTATAAATACAATAGCAAAATCGGAATGAATCAAAACAAATCTCTTCCCCCAGAGTAGGGAAAGGCAGGAGAGGAAAAAGGGGAAGATATCATTCTCACAAAGAGGACAAAAGTATTTCTCTACAACAAATCAAGATGGTGCCAAATAGAATTTTTGCATGTAGTTATTTAATATTTATCATATTTAAATGAATTATTAAAAAGATTAATTATTAGCAGTAAGCTTTATAATTGTAGTTCCAATTAGGGGCTTGTGTGGATGGTAACAAAAGTTGAGGCTAGGGAAAACTTCTGACGTTACACAGTAGCAGCCAGCCCCTACAATGCCAATATATATGAAATTGAGGCAAACCAGAGCAATCTGTTTAGTACAAAATTATTCAATATCCCTATTTTTTTTCTTGCACTTTAGGAATTAGACAGAATGGGTCAGTGAATAAATTTCATCTTTCTCAATGATTTGCAGAGGGAGATGGGGAAGTTTTCTTGTGATGAACAGCAAATATTTGGAAACAAACAACCTCAAATAAAACTGATCCTGTTACTTTAGAGTAGTGGTCCTCAAACTTTTTAAATGGGGGGCCAGTTCACTGTCCCTCAGACTGTTGGAGGGTCGGACTATAGTAAAAACAAAAACTCACACTGTCTCCACCCCTCAGCCCATTTGCCATAACCCGGTGGGCTGCATAAACGTCCTCAGTGGCTGCATCTAGCCTGCAGCCCATAGTTTGAGAACCTCTGCTTTAGAGCTTGACTAAGGTTTTATCATTATTATTTTATCCATTATCAGCTTCCATTTCTTTGGTCATTTTGTATGTAGGGGTTGGGCTAATCAAGGGACTGTGATTTTTTGATGTTCCATTTCTGCTATTTTAGTGACTGCTTCCTCATTACTATGGCTCCTAATCTTTCTAGATTGTGAAAAAGTTTTTTTTTTTTTTTTTTTAATTTGGCATAGACCAATTATATATACAAATAATATATTTCAGTAACAGATAGATGGTTAGATGTAATCAATTGCAAAATAAAAGTTTTGGTGCAGACTACTAACCAAGTTTGAAAATAAGCGATCTGGAGGTATTGGTACATGTAGTTTCATAGGCTACATTACCCTGAAGTTATGGTTAAAGTATGGCCTTTCATTGTGATGATGCCTGAGAATTATATATATATATTTAAAGGAGAGTACAGCCTTGACATTGAGCATTTCTCTCTACCTTGGGTGCAGAATCAGAGATTTAAAGAATAGAAAGAAAAATGAGAAAATGTTGAAATTCAAGAAAAGATGAAGATAATTATTCAGAATGAATCATTTTCTTGCAAGTTTGGAGATGAGATCTTTCCACTCTGCCCTCTTCCTTGTGATATACATAGGCGTGATATGCTGCAACCGTGGTTCTGGCTGTCCTTTAAAAAAGCCCTGACACAAGGCCTCTGTGTTACAGATTACATACATTCCACAGTCATAGCTGTTTTGTTGAGCAGGGGCTTTCTCTTCCACAAATGCCACTTTGTCCCCTCTTTTTCCCAAAAAGGCCTCCATTTTCCCTGCTACCTGTCTTGCATGGACAGAGTTGCTCCTACTATGTGAATCATAATGGGAAAATCTATTTTTGTCTTGAAGATAAACCAACAAACTCCAATGAGTTCCCCCAGCTGCTTGATTGGAATTATTATTGATGGGTAAGAATATAACTCTCTTGTGGGGCAAGTCAAGAGGCTGAAGGAACAGGGTGATCTCCTCTGGACTGGTGGTACACTTGATGAATTGAGTAACTTCTGGGCTGATGAAACACACTTGGTCTGAGCAGTCATGGAACTGGTCACTAGCAAAGTACTCAAAAGCAAATCCAATAATATGATCATTAAGCCAGCTGGGAGGATCCAACAATGAGACATCTGATTCCCGCAGTAAACTGTCCATGTAACTCAAAACAACAGGGTCCATTCTTCACAGAGACCAACTGGAAACAAACGCCAAGAGCTGAAGCAAAGGGTAGAAGATAACATTTACTGATATATATCTTGTATAAATACTTTTGAGAAAACTAAATCATATTTGTAGGAAGTGTAGAAGAACAATAAGTTAGATCAAATGACCTATGCTATAGCTCTTATTCAAAACATCTTATTATTCAGGTGTTCGGGGCCCAGATTTTTTATCAGTAAAAAAAAAAAAAAAAAAAAATCAAATTAGTACTACCGTGTGCTGCCCTCTCCAAAATTCACAAGGTTGTGAGACTTCAATGGCATAGTTTATATAGGTATATTAATTCCATTTGCTATATAAATGTTGGTTATTATTTCTCTATTCCTATTTGTGGATGGGAAAATTGACAACTAGTAAGCAGGATAATTATAACTAGAACTCAGGTCTTTTGAATCAGTTCAGGGCTCTGTTGACTACTGTCATAGTCACAGCTGACATTTTTATGACATTATAGTGCACATTCTGAAGTATTATGAAAACTTCCAGAAGATAACATTCTGGAAGGGGCCTTTCTCTTCCATGGGAAAGGGAATTTGTTTACTCATTCAGGAATTTCCAATTCCAATGAAATCATGAGTCTAGTCCTTGTCCTATAAAATTTTAAAAGATCTCCAAAATAACCGCAGGAAGGAGCTACAGATACTGTTGCTCCCTTTTGTTTTAAAAGATGAGAAAAAAGTGTTGTAAACCTTGGGATCTTTACTATGGAGGTAAATTGACAGCTTTCCAATGTGGAAAAGGCAAGGGAATTCTGATAAATATTTACTGACTGGGTGGGAAATGTATGCATGAAACACTTTTAAGTTTAATTAATTCAATTGAATTTAAAGTTTTAATTAAAATTAATTTAAGTTTTACATTTAAACTGTATTATTAACATTTTCTATTACTTTCTTAAGTCTAGAAATTAACAAAATAATACACTAACCTCTGAGGAAAAAAAAAGAAAAGATGAGAAAAATAAGGTCCAGTTGAATAAAAAGCTGACATTCACAAATCTCATATAGATAGAAGTGGGACTCGGTGCCTAAGTCCAAGAGTGCTATCTGTTTTCTCTCTAAAAAATGTTTAAATAGAAATTGTTTTTAGTCTGCTAAGATGGTAATTGGCTTAATTCTTCCTCATAGGACTGTTGTGAAGAAAGTGCTTTATAAACCTTGAAGAATTATTGTATACCAAATTGTATTTGTTTGTATTTAATGTTAGATAGAAGTTTCAGCAAATAAGGAAACATTTTTTAATAAAAGAAAAAAAAAAGGTGAAAAGTAAGAACAGCCTCCTTTTCTGCTTTTGGGGTGGGGATAGAAATTGATCATTTGGGGGATTGTAATAAAGTTGATTAATCTCCTGATCTAGTTCCTTGGAAATGCCTGTATTGAGTTAGGGAGCAAATTTGTTCCAGTATTTTACCTTTGGCACTAGGTGCTAGAGGGGTGCTTACTCCAAAAGGAACTGTTGTTCTTTCCCCATATAAGATGTCATTATAGAAAACATCAATATGTTATCAATGTACACAAATCAGGCAGTTCTGAATAGTACTGGATTTACAGTATCTTATGTTCTCTACAGATAAATGAACCCAATAAATTCTTAATGTTTTAATAGAAAATTCCTCTGTAGTCAAAGCTCAATAAAAGAATGAATCTCATTATTTGTAATGATATTTTTAAAAAATTTCATATACTAGTGAAGCTATTACAAAGTACAAAACAGTCAAAGATTAAATGTGATTTTTAAAAGGTCAACAATTTGATGCAAGGTATCTTGATTACTTGTTAACCTACAAATTTTAAAAAGCACTGGAGTAAGGAACTAGACATTAACTAGTTGCATGGCAAGTCATTTAACTTTTCTATGTCTGAGTTTCCTCAATTGATAAATGCAGAATTGTAGTGGAGGATTCTGAAGACTCTTCTGGCTTGAAAATTCTGTACAGTCCAAGTCTAAAACTTCCATGTAATTCTTGCATTATAGGTACTTAATAATTGTTGAAAAAAAGAATTAATGTTTAAAAAGTGGTGGTTATATGTTACTTGAGGAAATGCTTCCTACTGCAATTTGTTAAATGATTTTCAAATCTAGTTAACGTGTTGTGTTTTATTGTTCAGTTATTTTTCAATCATGTCTGACTCTTCATGACCTTATTTGGGATTTTCTTGATAGAGATATGGGAGTAATTTGCCATTTCCTTCTCCAATTCATTTTATATATGAGGAAACTGAGGCAAACAAGGTTAAATGACTTGTCCAGAGTCACATGGCTAGGGTCTAAGGGTCAGATTTGAACTTAGGAAGATGTGTTGTCTTGACTCCAGACCCAGCATTCTATCCATTGCTCAACTATGCCGTTTAAATAGTAACTACTGAGCAGAGAAAAAAATCTTTCAAGTTATTTAAAAGTTGACATGCAACATTAATATTTTTAAATCAAATGACACCTATATTTAAGACATCTAATTACTCTTGATGTTTTATATATTACAAAATACAAAATTGTGAATCAGAATAATTCATTCCATAAAACTGCTTCTTGTAATATAGCTTAAAGTCATATTATAATAAGGATGTTACAAGTAAATTAGAGCAAAGGAATGGAATCTATTGAGATTAATTAACAATAGCATTTATAGTGAAATATACTCTATTGCATATGTGGAAAATGTGCATATAGTTGTCAGAAGATGAAAATGCTAATATTGTTTGCCTTAGTAATAAAGTCTCACTAAGGAAGTCCAGACTTTTTACTCATTTCTTTTAAAATGTATAAAATATATAAAATTTATTTACATAAGTATATGAATAACAATCTTTCATGTGTAGATCCATGTATGTACACACACACATATACATAAATTTAAAAAAGAATGAGTCAAAAGTCTAGACTTAGATATCATGAGTCTTTATTAAAGCAAACAATAAATTTACATAATTATTTTAAATAAAATATATAAATCACTTAACACAATCTCCTACATCTACATATACATAATGCAGAAGATAGTTATTTACTTTTATACATTCATATATATTTTATAATACATAATATTCCTTAAGTCATCTTGTATTTACATATACAACTATAAAACAATTTCATTTTGATGCTGTCACACAAAATTAAGTTTTTACATCTTTAAATTGAAGATAATATCCATAAGTTTAGTTCTCTCTCATGAGTTTGCTAAGGAATTTAAATATAAATCAATATAAAGTATAACCTTAAAATATTCTATAAATGAGTTATGAAGAACTTTCTAACAATTACTTAGCTTACCCAAAATGCACAGAATCCCAGAAATAAAAGAAACTCTAGAAAACATTATATAAGGATTTGTTTTAAGACGTCATGAAAAAAGCAGTAGCTCTGCTGCACAGAATAAGTGCCTAAAAGGTCTTATTTTTCAAATATACTCTTTGGTGGTTGTACTATGTAGGGTTTAAATGTTAATTGCTCAGAAATACCCCAACTGCAACTGATGGTTACTGTAACATGACACTCTTAATTGCCAGTAAAATGATTCACTAAATTTAATCAAAGCATAAGTGCCAGTTGTGTATTAGTGGTCAAGTCACTTATTGAAGTTAATGACAATTTCATCATGATAAAGTTTGAAGTATAATCCAGCAAAATCAAGTTAAGAATTTTAACAAAATTTCACTTTTTGAATCAATCTTGGAATTTTTGTTAGGCAGCATTTTGAAATCAACTAGCTCAAACTCCCACCCAATATATGAATGTTTGCTAAATGGTCATCCAGTCTCTGGGATTGAAATTTCAGAAACGATACCTTCTCTGTTTTGATATGCAGCCCATTTTTCTAGTTAAGATCCCATCTGGAGTGTAAAATTCAGTTCTGGCTGCCACATTTTATGAACACTAACAAGTGGGGAGAGTGTGCAGTGCAGTGCAGTGCATAGGATGGGATGGGCAATGAGTACAACATACCCTATAAAAATCAGTTGAAGGAGTTGGAGCTGTTTAGCTTAAGAAAAGAAGGCTTAGGTTTTGGGGGTGAGGGGGGGAAGAGTGGGTATGACAGATATTTTCAAGAATACGAGGGGTTATGATATAGAAAAAAAGATTAGTCTTGATATTGGGGAAAACTTCTAATTAGAAGAGCGACACAAAAGTGAAGCAGGCTGCCTCTGGAGTTTGTAAAACTTAAAAAAAAAAAAGTTTACTCGATATCCAATGTTGACCTAAGCACTAGGGAGACAAAAACAAAAGTGAAGTCAATCCTTGCCCTCAAAGAGTACACAGAAATTCTAATGGGAATTCTGAGAAGAGGATTTATTCTGATAGAATTAAATAAAGATAGAAACTAGTTGTTTTCTAGAGTTTCTTCTCTGAGATTCTGTGCATTTTGGAAATTTGATAGAAAGTTCTTATTTATAGATTATTTTTTAAGGTTATGCTTTAAATTATCATTTGATTTCCTTAGCAATCTCATGAGATGAATAATGTATCAACTCTGGTAACTAAAATTATGGACATTATCTTCAAATTAAAGATGTGGAAACTGAAGCTCAAAGTTTAAGTGACTTGCCTGAGGTACCACAGCTGGAACCCAGGCCTTCTGATGCCTAGTACTCTTTCCATTACACAATTCAGACAGCCCATAATAGCCTCCACCCAGCAATGGTCCTAATTCTGTTCTCTAGAGAAACAGTAAATTTAATCCCTTTTCCATATGATAGCCTTTCAAATAATAGATGAAAAACATTTTTAAAAGATGCAAGGCTGCTGAGAATTTCCACATCAACGGGGCCTACTATACACAGCTGGTGGAATATTGTCAGATTCAATATGTTTGCACCTGTAGTGCCTGATCCATAACTGGCATTGAAAAAATGCTTTTTGAATTGAATTTATTAGCAGAATGACATACAATTTTTTTTCTAAGCCCCATACTATTCAGATTCATTTTTACATTACTATGTTCCTCCATGTAGAAAACCAAACTCCAAATCAAGCTAACAATCATTAAGTCTCTTGAATTGGTACTAAAAACTTTTTTTAAAAGACCTTATTGCAATGGATCTTATCCTAATTTTTATATCAGCTAATTCCTCTTAAGTATTCCCTCCTCTGATTAGCAGTCATGTAATCTCCATAGATTTAAATTTTACTGACTTTTCATTTTTAAAATTACTTCAAATTTCCAAAAAATTATATATTTGATCACAATTAAAATATGACATAAGATTGATAAAACAAGTGATTTTCCAAGGAATCAATTAAATTTCTTTTCACCCAACAGACTTTTCATAAAAATTCAGCAACAGCCTTGGTAAAACAAAAGTCTCCAAAGCAAAAAACCTGAAACAATCTCAATAATCCAGCCAAATAAAGAATGGCTACCACAAAAATCAAAGCAATAATACAAAGAACTATACAAAAGAAAAACTGTTTCTGTGAACTTAAGCTGAGTAATTTGTTTTAAAAAAGTTATTTTATAACATCCACACGATGACAAAATATCACTATTTTACAAGTGAAGAAATTCAGCTATCAGTTTTTAAAAGAATTTTGATGTTATGCCTGACAAATTTTTACAAAACCTGGCAGTGGAAGATGGACACTTATTTTCTTCCATTACTTAAAAATGTCTTATTAGGAGAGAGGTGCAGATAACCTCTCGAGTCTCCTTAGTCCCAAAGTTTTAAGATCCCCCCCCCCCTTTTTTTTTAATCTAGGCATATTTATCAATGGCAAAGAAGTAAAACAAGATAATTGTTCCCAGTCTACCAGTTTTCCTTCAACTACTAGAATTCAAAATATAATCAAATTATATATTTTTCTTTTATTTTAGAAGGGATCTCAATTTGAAGTAAATATTAAGCAATTTTCTTTTGGATGGCCATGATTATTCTTTTCTATCACAGAATTGTCCTTTGTTTGGAAAACTTCCTATGCTAATACTGTATGATAATGAATTAAAATTGTATTAGTCTAAACAAATTAGGAAGAAGACTAATTTGAACTAGTAAAAAGTCTGGCTAGCAATCCCATTTTAAAGATATTGGAAGTGCAGTAGAAATAGATGGGATTTAGAGTCAGAAAATTGGGCTTGACTACCTACATTGCTATTTACTACCTATAACTTACAACTTTTCTGGGCCTTAGTTTCTTCATCTTTTAAGGTGGGAGTTTACTGGGCTAAATGATCTCTGATAGTACTCAGCACCAAATCCATAGAGATTAATAAAACCGAGGTTCAAAGAAGTTGGTCCATAGTCATGTAGCTAGGAAGTATCCTAGTTAAAGAATTCAAACTATGGCTCCTAAGTCTGTCATTGTCTATATTTTGTAAAAACATGAAAATAAATTTTTTTTCTAGAGCCTATTTTAGTAAACCAAAAGTTAACACAGTATGGTACAATAGAAGGCTCAGATTTAATAATTCATTTATATTCATTGTTTGGTATGCAAATTGTATTGAAAAAACCTTGAAAACAGTTCTTTTAAAAAGAACATTTTCCTCTTAAAGTTAATTTATGTTCTGCAAATTATTTCATAGAATAAATATATTTTTGTCTTGTCCTCAAGTTATCTAATTATTGGGTTTCAAACTAATTAGGTTTTATTTTTTATTGACTAAAAGCAGTTATAAGTTCGGTCTATGAAAAATGAACTTTTCCTTTCATAAATGTTTTTAGCCTTTTAAAAAAGTTTTCTGAATAACTCTGTGTTAAATAAAGCACATATAATAGACATTCTCCTGTAGTAGTAGATCACAGTTGTTAATATAAACTGGTTAGTTGAGCAGTGTTATTTTTATTTTCTCATTAACTTCAATGTTGGCTTATGGGAAAAGTTATCAAAATTCAGGTTTTGAAAAAATAAAAACCTATTAATAATAATCTCATGAACATATTTATTCATTGGTCATCAGGCAATATCAAGATTAGGGTCGAAACTACCCTCTGAATACTTAAATATTAAAAAGGCAAATGTTTTTACAGGCATTGAGATGATACATATTTTAATAAAGAAAAATATACAAAGTTAATTTCAGAAAGGTTTTCTCCAATATGTAAGATTTTTAAAAAGCTTTCCAATGACCAAATGTTATCTTTTCTTTAAAGACAGAAAATATCAGAAAAAGTGTATTCATTCATACAAACACATTCAGCTACTGAATAAAGACTTTCATATTTTGAAACTACTTTGATCTTTAACAAATTTTTTGGGCAACAATAACGTGGCATACAAAATAGGCACCTGGAACACAGACAGTGAACTCTCCTTAGAAACAGGGGATTTGTAGTACTATGATATTCAAAACACAATTTGATGAGTACTATACTTTAAAAGGACAGAGTGAATAAAAGCCTTGAATTAAAAAACAAACCCACTAGATTTGTCAAAACATTTTATGCATGACAATTTTTTAAATGTTAAAGTTTAGATTGAAATGCAAACTATGTTTAAATAGTTTTGAGTTAGACATTTTTATTGTATCTGTCTCATCTTAGAATATCTTTTATTAATAAGTTTAAACTGTAGCTCATTTTAGGACAACAGATTTAGAGTTGGAAGGAGCTTCTGTGAATATTTTGCTCTATAGTTCTCCATTTACCATACTAGTGTCAACCGTTCTGAACAGTTGGCTCTGACATGGATATGGCAAGTTCTTGGGGGTGGAGAGAGGCGACACAATTTGTAAATTCATTAGTGTGGAAACTCCTGTGTTAATCATCAACTTCATAATTTATAAATTTAGTTATCTGGGGGCACCTAGAGGTGAGGAGATCTGACCCAGGACCCATAGTAGTCCAATGTGCCAAAAGAACGTGAAGCTAGGTTTTCCAGCCTCCAGGATTCACTACCCATAAAGTTATGTCCTTAACCTAAGTAATATGGATAAACCATTCAGCAAATAGCTTTGAGAAGTAGATCTCATATTCATATTCAGAAGATTACCTAGATTTATTAGTTTCTTCTCATTGTATACAAATAATCTAGGAATTAAAAAAGTAACAAAGTTTCTTCTCCCCTCCAGGCTGTCTAAATAAGCTTTCCAACTCAACATTCCAGCAATATCTACTCTGTTCATCTGTGAAGTAAAAGGGTTTTTAAATCTTTTATACAGGAATTCCCAACACACAGATATGGGCCTTGGATTTCTAACTTGTTAAAACTTGGAAGGTACTTTTAAGAATTCCTTTAATCTAGCTCAGCTTTATTCAAACAAAATTATCGGGAATAACACGTTTTACTTAATTATGTCAATGTGTAATACATTCCACTCTTTATATATTTAATATGGCATTTACAATACTACCTTGGATTCATAATTGTTATATATTTCTCATTTCTGGGCTATAAAACTGCTAGAGGATCGGTCCAAAGCAGATTTTAACAGTCAAGCAGATACTGTGGATATTCCCATCCTCCACTTACACACGGGGTGAAGTTCCAGCCAGGGTCCATCTGTCCCAAGCTCTTCCCACTAAATCCCATGCCTATCGAAATAGCCCAAAGCCCATTGGATCCGGAGTCCGATGACTAGGGTTCTCGCCTGTCTATGTGACCCCGCTAAGTTAGACTCTCTAACTTGTTTCCTCATCTGTAAAATGGGGACACTTGACTTTCTGTGAAGATCAACTGAGGACGCCTGTGAAAGTATTCAGTAACTGCCCAATAATTCAAGAATGTAGGGCAATAATATCAGCTGATTAAATTATATGTTTGTTGAAGAAAAATATATAAAATAGGGGGCTTGTGGCTTACCACATAATATGACATATCAATTAATTTTTTTTAAACTTCAAAGCCTTCTCCCAAATTGGGGGGGGGGTGACAGGAAGCAGTTTAACAACAGTAGAGATAATAGGGTGAGCTCGTTTAACGAGCCCCCCCCCCCCCCAGGTGATTCATGAAAAGGTTAGGCCTTCCTGACTCACTAAATGGGGGCAGGAGCGGCGAGGTGGAGGAGGGGAGCAGCTGATCTTCTAGGTCTGCAGGTCACAGCCCGGGTGTTCCTAGCAAGGTCTGGGCTGGCTGACAAATATACAAAGTTGCCTTCTGCCGCGGTTTGCTTGGCGGGAGCCGAGGGCTTGGGTGACAGTTTGCCCCAGTCCGGAGTCCCCAGGCTCGGGCAGGTGCAGCCCTGGGTCCCGCCGATGGGTTTCGCGGAGCTGAGGTACACAAAGTCCTCAGCCAGGCGCCCTTTCTAAGGGAGCTGCGCGGCTACTGAGGGGAGAAATCCCGAGAAGCCGCAGCTTTCCCAGGTAAAGGGTCCGGGAAAGGGGGGCGGGGAGCTCACCGCCCGGCTCAGGGTCCTTTGCCCACTCACATGGAGCGGCACGTGTGTGTGTGCGGGAGGAGGGTCCTTGTCTCCAGGAGCGCTGCCCTCCCCCTTCCCCAGGGTTTGGGCCCCTCTCCCAGCATTGGCGCTGTCCCGGGTGACAGACCGCGGGGAGGGCGTCCCCGGACCCTGAAGACCCTCGGAGCCGCGGCCTGGCTTTCCTTTCCAGACTTCAGAACAGACCGACCGGCGGGGTCAGGGGACAAACTGCCACATTTCCCCCTCTCCCCGCACGAGCGACTGGCCCTCCTCAGCTCCGCAGGACCGGCTCACACCGGCTGCTCCCGCCCTCTTACCTGTCTCGGGCTTCACCCCCCGGGACGCGCCTCCGTTTTGGCTCGCGCCAAACCTTCCCCCTTCCTCCCCCCCCCCAACCAGCAGTTAAGGTAGCACCGGCTGCCCGTAAAGCGAGGGCAGCCGTCGCAAACCCAGCTCTGTCTTCCTTTCTACCCGTTCTACCTTTGCGACATCGTGCTTGGAGGGAGAAAGTCAGGCGTCATTAAGAGTCGTAGTAACAGAGCAAAAAAAAAAAAAAAAAAAAAGGGGGCGGGGAAAGTGGAGGCGAAGAGTGTCCCACGCAAGCGCGCCCTTCGGAGAGGGAGAGAGGGATAGGGCGTGTTCGGGGAGTCTAGGGGACTGACGAAAAGGGGCGTGGGAAGGATGCGCGTGCCTGTCGCGAAGCCCCAGAGGGAGGGGCCCGAGGAGAAGGGGCGCGCGTGCGCGCGGTGACCGGCTAGCGAGGAGGCGGGGGCGCGGACTGAGCCGAGAGCGGGGGACCGCGGAGAGAAGGCAGCGGGGCGGTTGCCGGCGCTGTTTTCGGGAAACCGAGGAGCGGCAGCGGCGGTGGCAGCGGCGGGGGCTAGGGGTGCGGAGAGCCTCGCGGCGGGGATGAGTTCGGCGCGGGCGGAGTCGGGCTGACAGGGCGGCGGACGCAGGGGATGATCGGCGGCGGCGGCCAGACCCTCCAGCTTCATCCCTCCCAGAGCCCGAGTCCCGCCGCCTCGGCCCCGGCCCGGGGTCTCTCAGTGGAGGCCTCGCCCGCCCCGGGCTGGGGCTCCAGCCGAAGAGGCGGCGGTGGCGGACCCCGTGACGACTCGGAGGTAAGAACCGCGGAGGGGCCACCCTGCCCACGTCTTCTTCTCTCTCCCGCGGTGGGGCTGCTCGGCCCGCGCCCCGCCCCGGCGGCGGGCCGCCCCCGCCCGGCCCCAGCCGGCCGTGGAGACCGTTGGTCCGGCCTCGGAAGTCGCGGGGGCTCCGGGAGGGGGCGTGTCTGGGCCGCGCGGGGAGGCCGAGGCAGGCTTGCGCCGGACGGCCCCGAGCTGCGACCGGGGAGGGGGCTGCGGCTCGCTGGGCCGAGGCTGGGCGCGCCGGCCTCTCCCCCTGGGCGCGGGGCGGGCTCCTCCAAGGTCACCCGGCGGCCCCCGCCCCATCCTCTCTGCTCTTCGGCGTGACACCTCGCGCGGGGTGGGAGGGCGCCTGCCCCTGCCCCTGAGGTCGCTCCGGAGCTGTGTCTGGGCACGGATTCACCTGCTGCAGGGAAGGGTTTGCAGCAGAACTGCCTGGGCACGTGGAGCATGGTCTTGTTATCGATCTCTATTATTTATTAAGCGGAGTCCCGGGGAGAGGGATGCTGCAGCTTTCCTACGGGCTCTGGCGCTTTTGGATGTTCTGGAAAACGAACCCCCTAGCTGTGCCCAGCTCCCAAACGGTCATCTCGGGGGCCGCTGCTGCTCCTTGGTACTGCCTGGTTTTCTCAGAAGAGCAAGTGCAAAATGCTGCACTGATGTCATTAGTAACAAATCTGGCCGCTGCCAGAAAGTGCTCTCTCTGCTCTAGCTGTGCTAATTAATTTGTGCTTGAACTTTGAAGGAGCTGATGCAGTCAATCAGATCCAGCGGCCCAGGTTAGAATTTACCTTTCCAGCTAGGTCTCTGGGAAGCAAAATTTCATTCATCTGAGAGAACTTTATCATAAGTACCGTGTACCATAAAGGAAAAAGACTTTCTTTCCTCTCGTTCCCTCTATGTTATATAGTTAGTAAAATAGCATGGTTTTATTCCAAGTTTATCGACAGTTAAGTGTTCGCCCTTTTTTTTTTTTCACTAGTGGTTGTATCATGAAAAAATTTTCCTGATGTTTGTTATAGTTTAGAGACTCAAGAATATGATGTAATTTAGAGAGAATTCAAAATTAATCACCAAATTGCCATAACACTAGCCAGTATGACAGCTGTACTGGAGGACATAAGGCGTCTTTTTTAGCTTTAATTCTGTTCCATTCTCCATTTGGTATAGAATTAATATTTTAGCAGTAACATTAAAACAAGCATGTTCTGTTTCTTGAGGTCTTTCCCTGTGTAACAAGATTGCTTTTAAAATAAATACTTTAAGCATTTCTAACTGGAATTATAGACCAACTAAGTTTTCAATCACAATGTCCAGTGGAAAAAAAATCTGTGCTGTTGCTCTGATCTTTCTAGAATTTTTTGTCTGGGGGAAGTGAAAAATTGCAGTGCTGCTTGGCATGAAGTGAAAATACAATTTTTAAAATTGACATATTGTTTAAATTGTGCTTTCTTTTATAGTATCTTGCTACCATTATCTTTGCTATTCAATAATGCTTTATTTTCTCTTTAGAGTATTTGATGGTCATCTGGGCTTTGTAGATTATAGATTGTGGCCAAAAAAAGGTAATTTTGGCACTTTGGCATTTTTACATATTTTGTACAACTGTGATTTTTGAGTAATCTTTTTATTGGCATTAGATTGAATTTTGATGTCATCAATGAAATGCATGAATAAATAAAAACTTTATTGACCACATAATAAGATCGAGAGATAATGGTTATACAGCCTTGGATTCCAAGGATATCCTTACTCCTTCAAGATAAGGAAGAAGGCCTACTAGTCAATTGGATAGATCCTTTTTGTAAAACTTAGTTGAAAGGCATGGACAAGATAGGTAAGCTTGGCTAGATGGAGGAATTTGGAGGAATGTCCACATCACTTATAGAGGGATCTACCCTCCTCCCTCCCTTAGTCCTTACTCTGTCTCTCTCCACACAACACACACACACACACACACTCATAAGACAATAAATATAAAGATCATTTTAGAAAAGATGTTCTGAAAACTTGCCAATATTGTATGAAATTAATTATTAAAATCAAACATAAGACTTTAATTTGAAAAATGGCAATTGATATTTTTATATTTTTGTTTATGATCTTGTACTAGTTATTAAGGGATTCTAGGCTAATAATAGGATGATTTCTTTCCTGTCCTCTTCCCATCTAATATCTTTAATGTGACTGTGCTTTTCTTCCTATTGGAAGAAATGTTGATGTATTCATTGAAAGCTTGGAATATATGGATTTGTAGGGATCTTGGCAGTTTTCTTCCTTGACCACAACTTCTTTTATAAAGTTAGACCCATATTCAGAGAGGGAGAAGGAAGAAAGAGGAAAAGGAGAACGAAGTAAATCTTTACTCTGCTGTATTTGCTTCTTTCTTTAGGTTAAGGATCATGCATCATAGTAGAAAGTGTTAACTAGTGAATTGCATTTTGAAATACTTTACAACCTTACAACAAATTTATACATTTTGACTAATGGATAAAAACAAAATAAGTTGCATTGGTATTTAGTTCTTGATGAAGAAGAATGATTGGGTCTTTTTTATTCTTTTTAAGTGAAGGATCTGATAGAAATTAGTAATACAAAATCTGCCCATGCCATTTCTCTTCCTTTTAGAATCTGTTCAATTGCTAATAGTCTATTTGAAGGAATCTTATATATTTCAAAGAAAAACTCTTTGCCCTTTAAAAATGAAAATATTATTTTTATAATCCTAAAAATGTTACTTTAATGTTGTCCTTTTATTTTTAGAACACTAATTTCTGAGAAATTAAATAGAAAGAAGGACATTTGGTGAGCACTCTGAAGTCTGTGACTTGAGTTGGAATTTATTCTTTCACTATCTTTGTTGGATCATAGATTTAGAACTGACAAGGATTATTTAAACTCTGACCCTCAATTTCCTTATCTTCATGAGTTTAAAATCTGGCCTGAAACACTAGGTGTGTGATGTGATCTTTGAGTCACTTAACCCTGTTTGCCTCAGTTTCCTCATCTGTGAAAAGAGCTAAAGAAGGTTTAGTGGCAAACCATTCTAGATGTGACAGAAATATCAACATCACCACCACAACTTGATGGGAAGGGAGGAGTTGTGGAAGGTTGTAAGAAGCAGCATGAAGTTCATTAGGTCCTACAAAGCTTTGACACATTCTTATTCGACAACCCTTGGGTAAGCCCTTTAAGCTCTCTTTTACCCCCAAGGAAATCTTAGATCAAATTACACAATTGTTGATCTTCATTGATAGAGGGAGTTTTTACATATATTTATATGAGATCATGCATGTAGATCAAAGGAAAAAAAGGACAATAATTGATCATCTATTTGAAGGAAGAGATATATAAATATTAAATTTAAACATATGCACTATTTTAAGTACTTCTGTAGGAGGCAAATATTTGTTATTTTCATTTTCTACGTAGGAAAAAAAATTCAGGGAGATGTTGAAGGACTTTTTTCCCCTGTTTGAATGAAAAAAGAAAAGTCAGGTTTTCATATATTCATATATGAAATATTCAATAAATATCCAATATATTCATATATTGGGTTTTATTTAAATCACAACATACCTTTATGTTAAGGTATTATTACCTTATGTAATTGGTATCTAATAATAGTTAAGGAATAAAAAGTCACAACAACATAATGGGTTGAAAATGAAAACCTCTGTTTAAAACAAACTAATTCATATAGTTAAACATATTTCCTAGGAAGAAGAGAATTTTTCTTTTTTAGGTTCCAGTTTTTGACCTGATGATAACAAATTGACATTTGATACCAGAAAGTCATTTGCAGTGTTCTGTGGTACCTGGTTATGACTTTTGCTTTTGATGGTGACATTTTGAGTGAAATACTATAGAATTTTGTAAATATAGTAAAAGAATGGATTTTAAACTTAGATCATGTTAAAAAAAATCACTTTAAAAATCTATCTTAAGCATTTTCAAGAGAATAATTTAGTCATTTTGAACTTCGGAAAAGGAATTCAAGTATATTCCTTTAATTTCTCCCTTTTATTATATTTTATTATAACAAAAAGCTGTAGTACTTTACATTCTACTTCTGTTTAACCCTAAACCCTAAATATGATTATTTTGCATTACAAGTTTGTTTTATATAATTACATATTTGTTGTATGGAATGACTTGTCAATTTCTTATAAATGTAATTTATGTTAATAACTTTCTCTTCTCTCACTCTCTTGTTAACCCTTTATAATCCAACTTCAGACCTTATTATTCCACTAATATTGCTCTCTCCAAAGTTATTAATGGTCTCTTGACTGCCTAATCAAATGACCTTTTCTCAGTTCTCAGTCTCTTTGAGCTCTCTTCAATCTGATACTCAACAGAATCATAGTCTTCTCCTTGACCCACTCTTTTCTCTCTGGGTTTTCAGAATCTAGAGAGTTCTCCTTTCTGTTTTTCTTCTTCACTATCTGACTGTTCCATCTCCTTTGCAGAATCCTCTTGAGATTCCATCCTCTGTAGGTGTTCCCCAGGGTTCTGTTCTAGGTACTCTTTTTCTGTGTTATTTCACTTGGTGATTTTCATTATCTCTCATGGATTTAATTATCATCTATATGTTGGTGAATCTCAAATCTTTATGATGTGGCTCAAACTCTGTGCTGATCCTCCAATTTCAAATCTCCAATTACTTTTCAGATATCTCCACCTGGATGTCCAAAATGGCACTAATACTCTTTCCCCCAACATCTCCATCTTTTTATTTTCCTCATTACTGTAGAGAGCAACATCATCCTCCCAGTATACAGCTTAGGAGTCATCTTGGATTCTCTCTTACCCCATCAAAACAGTTCCCAACCCTTGTTGATTTCACCTTTTCAACATCTCTCCAAGATGCCCTATTTCACCATTTGATTTAATTGATGAGTGTAATCATCATTTTAAGGTTTTGTTATGTACTTTCAAATGTGTGATTACTTTTTTTTTGTATTTAATTTTTTTAGCCTTACAGATACAATAGCATTGGATCATATTTTTTTTTTGAATGGCAGGAAAAAATGTTACATATGAATAAATTTGCTGACAAAAGCACTTTTTGAATGAGATGTAGTGTGGCATAATGAAAAGAAAGCAAGCTCCTGGAGCCAGGAGAACCTAGGTTCAAGTCCCAACTGTCTTTGGGACTCTGGAAAAGTCATTTAACCTCTTAGGGTTCTAGGCAGTTCTCTCACACTCTCAACTAATAGAGGAGGTGCTGATCTGTATGGTAAGTGGGATTTTCTCATCTGGGTATTCCTTATAATAAAAATCTATGTCCAGTGCTTATCCTTCAGGTTTTGGATACTTAGAAAAGGTAGAGTTCTTAATCATCTAAAGCACTTTAAAGAAAATGTTTTGCCTCTAGGTCTTAAATGTGAATTATGATTCCAGCATATTTTGGCAGTGGGGTCATCCAACGGGCAGCTGCAGAGCAATGCTACATGTACAGCGAAAATCCAGCTTGCTGTTTTGAGTCACAGACAGCTGGTTTTCTGAAATGCTTCTCTTTTATTACAAATGTAATGATCTTTGATTGTGTTTTTCTCATAAGATTATCTTTTTTTGTGATTCTAAAGATGTTGACAGCCCTATATCTCAAGAAATAAACATGTCACCTACTATTCCTAACCTGATTGGTTGCTAGGTTGCCTTTTAACTAAAATTTTCTCCTTCCTTGTCTCTGCTTCCTGGTTTCTCTAGCTTTTGTCAAGCTCTGATAAAATCTGGCTTATAAAAATCCTATTCTGCTCCCTTCTTAATATTGGTGCTTTGTATGATTATCTTCAGTTTATTATATTACCTTGTTTATCCATAATTGTTTACATGTAGTCTCTTACTCCACTAGAATTCGACTGAGAACTTGAGGACAAGGGCTGTTTTTGCCTTTTTTCGTATCCCACAGTATATAGAATCTGTCCTGTTGTATGCTGTATGGCAGCATAGAGTTGCAAATGAAGAGATCAGACCAGTAAGCTCTGGAGTCAGTTAACCTGAATTTAATCTTGGCAAATAAGTCATCTGACCTCTTAATTTTTGCATCTGTAAATTAAGGATAATAGTACTTTTAATGCCTATGGTAACTTCATAGGATAGGAAAATGTCTCAGACTTTAAAAGTTCTATAGAAATGGAGGTCAAGAGGCAAAAATATATATTGGATAAATTCTGGGATAAGTAAAAATTTGTTCCCAAATGGAAGTAAATTGTAAGTTATGAAGTGTTTCAATTGTGTTCTTTTCTCGTTGTAAAAAGTTTCAAAACATACTTTTCTTATGTGTATCTCCAGGTCAAAAATATAAAAAGTTTTGAATTATTTCTGTTGTTGAGACCTTGGTACATTTTGTTTATTTGATCTAATTGTTCAATTTTGACATGTGGTATGTCAAATCTTATGTCAAATTTTCTAACTACATACTTAATGTGAATTATTCATTCACTGATAAGTTGTATTTTCAAATTATTTAAGATTTACTTTCATCCATCAATTAGAATTCTACATTAAATTGGACTTGCTTACAATTTCTTACAAATACTTGAGCATGCTTTCATGAATAAAAATGAGCACATTGCTTGAATTTTATTTTATGCTATTTAAATTTTTGCTTCTTAAAATTTTATTGACTATGCTAGTTTTTAATCTTAATGTCAATTTAAATTCTTTGGATAACTTTCTCCCCTCTCTACTGCCTTCCCCCTTTTGATCTTTGTCACAAACTCCAGTTATTTCATTTTAAAAGTTCACCTATATTTATGGATGCATTTAAAAAAAGAAATTTCAGTTTTTAATCATATGTAGCTTATTGTATTTACTATGTTTTTGTTGGTTTGCCTGATTGGACACAACTTTTTCGTAAAAGCTTGTTGGCCCCTTTTAATCACTGAAGGATGCATTCTAGTAACCAGTAAGAAATGTAAACTTAAAGCCCACAACTTGTCATTAAGCAGTAATATTTACCATATTAAGTAAACACTATCCTGTTGTTTAAGCTATAGAGTTTTACATTTGCTGTGTCAGCATGGTTTGTGGGTGGTAGTAGGACAGAGGAAACCCTGATTGAGAGCTGGGCCAAGCCAGGAAGTATGGAACATGATGGCTAGCAAAAAGTCACAACCAGAGGTGCATATATTAATTAGTGTTGATATAGAAATAGTAGGATGCTTTTTTTTTTTTTTTTTTTTTTTTTTTAAATATTCTTAATTCTAAGGGTAAATCAGAAATTCAAATTGGGATTTCTGGCAAGACTGAATGAATGTTGAGTAAAAGTAAACAATTATGGTTTGATACCCAGAGATCCGGTAGGAAGAGACCTATGGGGTGGAGGTCTTGGTTGTCTCCTGATTTAGTTGAACAGCAAAGTGTGTGCTGCAGACTTCTGTGGCTACCACCATAAAAACAGAAACTAGATACTAGGTTGTGTTGGAATTTTTCAAGTTATAGTAATATAGTGTAATGTCTGGGCTAGCTTTCTGAAGGTCCTCTGGAAGGGCCTTATTCTCATTCAGCAGGATAGACACCACGAGAATGGACAAGAATAGAGCCCAGTATTTATTGTCTCTTACACAGTCTGTGTCTGTCATAGTCTGACCCAGCCTCATTCAGCAGTCTGCCAGTCTCAGCCAGTCTCAACCAGTCCCGTCCCCCCTCCCCACACTTTTTCCCCAGTTTAAATACCCTATTACAATTACATTATTACAGTATACTGAGTATGTGTGAACTAGAGAACCATTACATCACCATATTAAGTATTAAGTATATATATGAACTAGAGAACCATTATCTCATTAATTCCACTGAGTTAATACCTTCTCCAGAATTTCAAGTATACTTCTCCAGAGTTCCTGCTCTCAACAATATAGCTAGCTCACATTGATTTGCTTAATTTTTTACTTTGTGATTTACAAGATGCTTTTCTCCTAATCTTATGCAGTGTCATTAACAATTTTGTACAAATATCATTCCCATTCTATATGAGAATAAATTGAGGCTCAGAGGTGAAGGGACTTGGCACTTTTGTCCCATGATTAGTAGATGTCAGTCAAGGATTTATTCCACTTTACTGCCATGACTTCTCTGAATTCCACTTTTTAAAGGCATAGGGCAAAGGTAATTTCCCTGGTCTGGGATTGGATTGTTGAAATCCTGTCCTGTGTAAATTCCATCTTTTTTTGCTGTCATTCTCTCCCCAATACCTCCCATCTCTTTCCTAGGAACTTTTCATGCACCTTCCTTTCTTGTTTATAGATGCTGTTCTGGGGATCAGAGCTCTGAGCTCCTTTTTTCTCTCCTGCTT
This sequence comes from Sminthopsis crassicaudata, assembly GCF_048593235.1. NCBI lineage: Eukaryota > Metazoa > Chordata > Mammalia > Dasyuromorphia > Dasyuridae > Sminthopsis > Sminthopsis crassicaudata. The sequence goes on along the minus strand of NC_133618.1, from coordinate 617,645,970 downwards.
GCCAATGATTGGAGTAGAATTGTTTCACTTTTGCCTTTGTATTCTCCAATGAGAATTCAAAGTCCCTGGTAAATAATAGGCACTTAATAAGTGCTAATTGATTGCTTATCTGTTCTCTTTCACTGATGTACTTAAAACTTTTTTTAGCTAGTACTAAATAGTAAAAACTGTTGATGATTACTGCTCAAATGAGCTCTGGAAGTGTTATTTCTCATTCCTTTCTCTTTTCCCCCCATGCTACTCCTTGACATCCCATTTCTTCAGGTGAATTTTATTATTTTTGTCTGCTTCTGTAAAACAACTCCTTTACAATTTGGTGTAACAGATTTTATAAATTAGATTAGATGATATTACCAGAGGCAGTGTAGTGTGATAAGTATCACTGGGATTTGGAATCAGAAAGATCTAGGTTTAAATTTCAAGTCTGATGCGGAATTAGGGGTGGGATTCTGGGAAGGTTACTCTGTATTTCTTAGGGCCTCATTTTTCTCCCTGTGAAATGTAGGGGTTGGATATGATGCTCTCTAAGGTCCCTTTTCATTCTAAATCTATGAACTTGTGATCATTTTTATGTTTTTATCGCCCAAACCTGAAGGGTAATTATGCCTCCAATTCTTTGTCATTTCTTAAAAGAGTATTTTGTATTTTATGTCTTGTGTGTCTGTAAATTGATCTCAAGATATTTTATGCATTTATAGTCATTTTGAATGTTTTTCTCCTTTCTGTTATTTCTCTTGTATTTTCTTGTTATATAGGATCCTGATTATTTTTTGTTTTGCATATTGCTATTTTTCCAAAACTAACAGTTGTTTCAAATTTTTTTTTGTTGATTCTCCAGGAGTTTCTAAACATCATGCTATCTGCAAATGGAGTAATTTTGTGTCTTTTGCAACTTTTTATGTTTTTATTTTTCTTTGCTTATAGTTATTACTAGGATTTCTAGAAGAGTCGCCAAGCAATATTGGGGAAAGGAGACATTCTTGACTTACTATTATATTTTTTTGGAAATTTAAAAAAGTATTTTCTCATTGCATATCATACTAGCAGTTGCTTTCAAATGCATATTTTTTTTTATCATATTAAAAATAGCCATGATATCTTTGCTTTGCATTTGAACAAATTAATGATATACTTTGTCAGATTTTTTTTCAACAGTTGATATAACCAATATGACTTGTAATGATTAAGAATATTATCAATTATATCATTTTTTTATGCTTCACTCTATTTCAAGGCCTGTTGTTGTTATTCCAGCCTCCAAAACTGGGTGGCCATAGGCAACAACTGAATGGAGCCAAAAACAACTTTTTGGCTCTGCCTTCCTGGACTATGTATCCTTATCCTCCTTTTCTACTCTGTCGTTTTTTCACATGTCGTCTCTCCCCCTCATCTACGTCTCTTCCTTTTGCTCTGACAGTTGCAATCAAAGGAATTCTATTAATGTCTTTGGAAGACCTGGTGACATTTGACTGCCTTATTGTGCTCACCATCTTTGTAACTTCCCCTACTTTGGCTGCCTATGCTGGCTGTTCCTCTTCAGGCAGTGTTATCTCCCCCATTAGAATGTAAATTCCTTTCTTTAATGAACTAATGCAGAGTGAAGAAAAAAGATCTAGGAGAACAGTTTATACAATAACAACATGTGAAAAACAACTTTGAAAGAATATAGAACACTAATCAGTGCAATGATAAATCAGAAAAATCAAGATCAAACATACTATTCACCTGATAGAGATGAAACTTTTAAATGCAAATGAGATATGCATTTTCAGACTAGGCTAATGGGGAAATAAATGCATTGTCCTAAATCCACTTTAAAAAGAAATTGTTCATTTGGAAGAAGGAAGAAAAGGGAGGATAAATTAATTTTTAAAATTGTTACTTGAAAAACAAAAATACAACATTCGAATATAAACTTTTTGAGGGAAGGAATAGTTTTCTTTCTGTTCCTTTCTTTTTAAAATTTTCTTGTATATTTCTATTGCTTAGCATATTGCTTGGCACATAGTAAATACCTAAGTATTTGGTTTTTTTTAAAATTCATCATGTCAATCCATTCCTTTATCTCTGATATAAATCTGTTTTTGTCATAATGAGTTATTTTAAAATATTGTTCAAATCTTACTAGATTAATTTTTTTTTTTTTTACATAAAGGAGCAGCTAGTTAGTACAGTAGGTAGAGTACTAGCCCTGAACTCAGGAGGACCTGAGTTCAAAATAGGCCTCAGACACTTAACACTTTCTAGCTGTGTGACTCTGGGCAAGTCAACCCCAATTGCCTCAAGAAAAGGAAAGAAAGAAAGAAAGAAAAAGAAAAAAGAAAGAAAAGAAAAAGAAGAAAATTTTACATAAGTAATTATTAGTGATGATGGTTTATATATATAATTTTTTCTTTGCTTTTTCTCCTTTTGTAAGGATATTGTCATTCTCCCATTCAGTCCAGTTCATAACATTCTCATTCTTTCAATCTCACTTTACTTCTCTCTCCTATATCTGTTTGATTGTCAGATCTTATTGGTCTTATCTCATCTGCATCTTTTAATATTTGTACCTTCTGTCCAGTCACAAAGTCACTACTTCCCTCTATTTTAGGGCCTCTGCTGCATAGTTACAATGGCCTCTTAATTGACCTTCCTCTATGGTTTTCCTTCTGCAATCCATCCTCCACATGACTGCCAAATCAGTAATCCTTATTCACAGGTTTGACCATGTCACTTTCTTGCTGAAGAAGATTCAGTGGTTGTTTGTTAACTGTATAGTCTTCTGTTAGGCATTTAAAACCTTTCAGGTTTTAAGCTACATTACATATTCTTCTTTTAATCAACTCTTTTTTTTTTTTTTTTTAAACCACACTGTCCTCCTTGTTCTCAATATATGCCATTGCATTTTTTACCTTAGTTCTTTTTACTTTAATTAATCATATTTTGAATATACTCTCTTTTTTTAAAATTTAATTTAATTTTTAAATAGTTTTTATTTACCAGATATATGCATGGGTAATTTTACACATTGACAATTGCCAAACCTTTTGCTCCAATTTTTCCCCTCCTTCCCCCCTCCCCCAGGTGGCAGGTTGACCAATACATGAGTATACTTTCTCTTTATCTCTGCCTCTTAAAATTAAGTACTTTAAAGCCTCAGTTTAAGTCCCATATCCTTAAAAAGATTTTTCCCACTTTTATACCGATTAATGGCATTCTATTCACTTCCATAGTTTTGTATTTATTTGTGTATGTAGTGTATTTACTTATCTTTAAACATGTTATTTTTATCCTTTGCTTGTAAACTTATTAATGGCATGGAAGAACTACTTCAAATTTTGCTTTTCAGTCTTCTGTGCTTAGCTTAGGGCCTAGTACATGGTAAACATTTAATAATTGCTTATTGACTCATGGAAAACACATACTATGTGTTTCTCAACTATAATATTGTAGCAGATGGTATTTATGTTGACTTTTTTTCTCTTGTATTAGAATTAGATTGTAAACTGTTATCTTGTTTATTTTTGTAGTATTTCTTAGTATAGTGCCTTTTCACACAATAGACTTCCAATAAATGTATCATGAGTGATTGAATAGTAAGTTTTTTCTTTCTTTTCTCATAAGATTGAGTGAGAAAATTTTGTTTAGATTTTATTATTATTATTATTATTATTATTATTTTTTTGCTCTGGGTCTTCAACTTGGTAGATTAATTAGATGTTTTAATGTCCCTAGTTCCCTCACCATACTTAATGTTCACCTCTGAACCTTGCTTGCAATTTTTGACTGGAATGTAACCTTTAAAAAAAAAAAAAAAAATCTTCTATTTCCACCTGTTTGTCAAAGCCTAGTCTCACCTGTTCCACAGAACTTTCCATATTTGCCACACTGATGACTTCCTTTCTTGATCTCTTATTGTACTTTGTACTACTTGCACAGTTATAATATGATCATTGACTTCTGTCATTCTTCAGTTTGAGTTATACTTCATTTTTAAAGACACAAGACAGCTTTGTGCATGGCCATGTCATCCCTTATTAGTCCCTGAAAGCTTTAATGTATTGTCCTGATGGTATAAAATAAAATTCAGTTTGGAGGCCATTGTATATTGTTAAGGTTTACTTCAGTCATTTGCCCAGTAATTAAACAACACAATAAATATTGTCACCAATATAATAATGAATTTATATACAGGTAACATAGCAGAAGCAGATAAATAATAGAAGCTATGCTATGACAGGGATTCCAGTCTTCCATTAAAATAGTGGTTATCAAAGTGTGACCTGAGGACCTCCAGCCAGGATTCTCAGGCTCTTTCAAAGATTTCAAAAGGTCAAAACTTTTCATAATAAAATATATATATTTTTTTACCTATTAAAATACTTCTCCCTTTTCCAGCTATGCATCTGGATGAGGCAAGATTTTTTTTCCTCATTTGTTATTCAGTTGTTTCAGATTTTCATGACCCTATTTAGGATTTTCTTGGCAAAGATACTGGAGTGGTTTGCCATTTCCTTCTCCATTCATTTTACAGATGAGGAAATTGAGACACAGTGTTAAATAAATGACTTGGTTACACAGCTGAGGGCAAATTTGAACTCAGTTCTTTCTGACTCCATATCCAGTGCTCTATCTACAGCACCACTTAACTGCTTCCTATACTTCAAGCAAAGCAACATATTACAACAGATAGACTCTAGAAGCAGTGAGAATCTAGTTGTCTTCAATTGAGTCAGATATTAAGATTTGCAAAAGTAGGAAAAATGATGCCTTTCACTAAATTTTTATTATTTTGCAAAATATAATTATTTTTCATTATATGTTATAACATAATAGATTTGTTATTTAAAAATATTAATATAAAAATTTCTCCATTTTAATATCTAATAAAGTATAAAACCCACATAAAAGCTTAAGCACTGCTCTGTAGTACAAGACAAAAAGTTTAAGTGTAAAAGTCAGCATTGACTTTCAGGTGAAAAAGAAACATACAAATTTTAAAAGGTGAGTACAAAAAAAATTGATGGATTAATATATTGAGCACCCAGATGAGTTAAGGCTATGTGACCAATCTAATATATGCTAACTCCTTATGAATCTTTTTTTTTTTTTTTTTGGAGATTAAAACCCTTTTTTGGACAAAATCCTAATCTTCTTGAATCCAACTCAGAACATCCAAATAATTAAAAAAAGAAAAGAAAAGAAAAAGCCATCTAAGATGACAAGAAAAGATAATGACGAATGTTGGAGAAAACTGGGACACTGATAACATTGTTGGGGGAGTTGTGAACTGGTTCAAACATTCTGGAGATCAATTTGGAATTATGCCCAAAGACTTATCAAACTGTGCATATTCTTAGACCCATCATCTGTGTTTCTACTGGGCTTATATCCCAAAGAGATCTTAAAGGAGGGAGAGGGACCCACATGTGCAAAAAATGTTTGTAGTGGCAAGAAACTGGAAACTGAGTGGATGCTCATCAATTGGAGAATGGCTAAATAAATTATGGTATGTGAATGTTATGGAATATTATGGTTCTGTAAGAAACAATCGCAGGATGCTTTCAGAGAGGACTGGAGAGACTTACATGAACTGATGCTAAGTAAAATGAGCAGAACCAGATCATCATTGTACATGGCATCAGCAAGATTATATAATGATCAGTTCTCATAGATGTGGTTCTTTCCAACAATGAGATGATTCAGGTCAGTTCCAATGATCTTATGATGAGACCATCTACACGCAGAGAGGACTGTGGGAACTGAGTATGGACCACAACATAGCATTTTCTTCACTTTTTGTGGTTGTTTGCTTGCATTTTATTTTTTCTTGTTTTTTTCTTGTTTGATTTTTCTTGTGCAGTAAGATAATTGTATAAATATGTATGCATATATGGGATTCAGCATATATTTCTACCATGTTTAACATATATTGTGGGGCAGCTAGGTGGTGCAGTGGATAGAGCACCAGCCTTGAAGTCAGGAGAACCTGAGTTCAAAGCTGATCTTCTTAGCCATGTGACTCTGGGCAAGTCACTTAACCCCAATTACCTCAGCCAAAAACAAAACCAAACAAAACACACACAACAAAAAACAACAACCTATATTGGATTACTTGTCTTCTAGGGAAAAGGGGAGGGAAATTGGAACACAAGATTTTGCAGGGTTAATGTTAAAAAATTATCCATACATGTTTTGAAAATAAAAATCTTTAATAAAAAAGAAAAGAGCCACCACTGATTTTTCATTAAATAAGATTAATGCCAGTTATAAAGGGCTAAAATTGAATTCCTTAGAATGCCCAATAGGTCAGCATATAATGGTGAACTTAATGAAGGTTGAGATTATTACATTATTTATTGAGGAGAATGAATTTTTAGGTTTCTCAAGATATCATTGCCTTTGCATCATCCACATAACAATCCTGACACAATCTGCTTGAGGTAATCTTGAGTATTTGTTGTAGGCTGGAATCTGTAACTTCAACAAAATCAAGTTATAGATCAAGTCTCTTTAATTCCTTAGTCTTTTTACTTCTTAAACATGCCCTCTATCCTGTTGATTAGATTCAGCCACAATAATTAATTAATTACATGTAAATATTTATTTAGAGAACTAGGGATTCAGACAACAATTGCCTTCAGGGAGCTTATATACAGCTCCCCCCTCCCCCCCCAATGAATATACAAATTGCATTTTTTTTTTCCTAATCACTTGCAAAATAGCTCTCTAGAGAGCGATCTTATATGAAATGCCAGTGATTTTTTTTTTCTTTGTGCTCATTCTTTTCTGCTTCACTTCGTTAATATCTCATACTGAACTAAACTTTTCTCTTGGATGATCCAGTTCTCTCAGTGGTAGCAATATTCATCCAGCATTCTAGACAAGAAATTGTGAAGTTATTTCTTACCCTTCCGCTTCATTTTGTTATTGATTCTTTCGCTTCAAAATTTCAGATCTCTGGTCTCACTAAGTGTTAAAACTCTTTCCATTGTAGGTTGCAAGCCATCTGTGCCATCTTATCCTTGGTGACTCTTGTCTGTATCTCCTTGTGTTTTCTCGAAAAGAAGTCCAACCAATGTGGACTTTATTCAAGAGCTCTTGACTCTAGATAGGCAGTAATGCAGTAGTATGTAGACTCTAGCTACTTGCCAGCCCACTTACTTTTTTGGCCTTTTTTGAATGATCTATTACATGGTTTTGTGTACACAATTCATATGAATATTTTCCTGTAGCTTATTTTTGCTTCTCATATGATGTGCAATTTTGACTTTCTAGTATTTGTAATATTAATGTTCCATAATTTTCAGTCATACAGCATCATTGCTTTTACCCTTTCATCCTGCTCTAGGTTGCCTAGAACCCATGCTGGATGGCCAGGTGGGAGTAAGATCTGTTATTGCTTGATTGCTCATATAGCTCAGATGTGACAAGAAGTACTATTCTGTAAAATTGATGATCACCTAACCTTAATCTGCCATGCCATTGCCTCTCTTATTCCTCTCCCTTTCTTTCTTCTCTAGTTCACAATCTTATGAAACCTCCTGCCCTTTCCATTCTCACGTACTGATGTCTAAACAGCCCTGACCCTTGCCATTTAAAGACTATCATCTTGGAACTTAATAGGCCTTTTATCCACCCCATAGATGCCTTTTATGTATTGTCTCCCCCTAGTTGGAGAGTGCTTGACAACAGGTATTGTCTCTTATTTTTCTAGTTAGTAAACATTACATGCCTACTATTGTGGTATAGGCACTGTGTTAAATACTGTGGATCAGAGAAAGACTGAAGAGAGTTCTTATTCTCAAGGAATTTACAGTTTAATGGAGACAACATGTAAACAACTATGGTGAAAAAGGAAAGCATTACAGGATAAATTGTTAATCAACAGAAGAAAGGCACTAGGATTAAAATCTAGATTGGGAAGTGCTTCCTGAAGAATGATGGTGTCCGTCCAAATAGAAACTGATCCCTGCTACTCTTTATTGACTTAGAAAATGATAAATTATCTATGCTGTCTTTTTATTTATTTATTTTTTTGTTAAACATTACCTAATTACATCTTAATCGGGTTCAGGCTGCACTCAAGTTTTTACGGTTTTGTGGAGCACAGATTTGATGCCCATGTTGTATAGATAGTATTTAGCTAGGACTCAAAAGAATTCAGTGCTTAGCATATATAATAAATGTTTAATAATTTTTTTTTCATTCAGTATTGATGCTACAGAAATAGGATTTAATTGCAGGGCAAAACTTGGGACTCTTCATCTAATCTAAATCTAAATCACTTAATCAGGGATTTATTAAATTCTTATGTATCAAGTACTGTGGGTAGATGCTGGGAATGCAAAAACAAAAACAAAAAATGTAACAGCTGCAATCTCAAGGCTTTCAAACGTATAAGTATATGTAGAATAAATACAAAATAAATATAAAGTTGTTAAGGAAAGGAAAGGAACCAGCAATTGGAGTTATCTGTAAAGATTTTGTGTAAATGGTACAATATATGCTTGGAGTAAAATTCATTAACGGTGGTGGACAGGAATTCATATTTCAAATAATTTTGATAATTTCAATTATTTTTGACTTGCTTCTTGTCAAATCTCATTAGATTATAATTTATTTATTTATTTTTTTTGTATTGGGGTCGCTTGGCTTTGTAGGGGAATGGAAATGTCATCTCTGTCCTTTTATTGTTTGTTTTTGCTTGGATTATTATTAGTATTACTTTCAACCCTTAAGTTTGAAGTCCCATTTTTTGAGCATTAGTTTGTTAAAACCAGAAAAATTAGCTGTAGATCCATTTAATCAGATTAATTTATTTCAGTCTTCTTTTGAATGAATGTGTGTGTGGGGGGGCACTCTCAGTCCTACCATGTTTTAGAATGCTTTCTCCTCTCAAAAGACCTTTTACAATATGATATGTGACAGTTGGAGTGAGTGTACTAGTATTAGTTTTTGTATTAATATTAGTAAAATGTTATTTTAAAAAATAAAAGTTCTGATTTCTTTTTTCTTATATTCTAATGTGTTGTGCACCTTAACTTTGGAGGCTATTGATTTGAGGAAAGGGTAAAGAGGAAGGGGTTGGATTCATGAGGTGTAAAGGAGATGATGATACTCAATAAGAGCTTTGAATTTTATTTTTTGCATTTAAAAACATTATTTTTTAGAAAAGAGGCTTAATAGACTGAAGTCCATGATACCCTTCCAAAAAAAGATTTGGAGCCCCTAAATTAGGTGATCTCCAAAGTTTGTGACCATGAATTCTATAGCTATTTTATTGGATAGTCTGAGAGAAGTTTATCCCTTCCCATGCTCTAAAAATCAGTCTCATCTATTTGTCCTTGGTTTTTGTTCTTATCGTCTTTTTTTCTGTGTTGAACCTTATTATTAAGCATAGTATTCTCTGCCACTTCTCAGATACATTTTAAAAAATTTATTTTTTCTGGATTGCTTGATCTTCATTACAGCTTGTTGTTATATAATTTATATAGTTTAAAATTTTCTCTCTCCTATATTTGTTCCATGTAATGCTAGCCATTCCAGGTTGATATTTCCTGTTTCTGGCAGTTTTTTAAAACCAGATTTAATTGAGTAATGAACCAGGTAGTAATCATGGTTTAATTTATTTGGTATCCATTCCAACAATAAATATTATTAATGTACCTTACACTTTCAAATTTTTGCTGAGCATTTCTTGGGTTTGAGTTTATTTTGAAAAAAGATCCTTTTCCTTTATTATGAAAAATGCTTGGTTACAATTTTCTCCTTTTTTTATATCTTGGTTGCTGAATCTAGTCTGTTGCCCGATATAATTTTATTCACATACTTATAAACTTGGGTTAAGTTGTTAGTCCATATTAACTGGCCCATCACTTTTATCCTAGTATATCTCAATGGACATCTCTTTCATTCCTTGCTCTGAAGTGGTTAATTCTGAAGTTATGTGCTAATCTCGAGAAACAATATGTGCCAGTTGCTGTGGCCAGTAGGGTGTGGTTCAGAAAGGACTTGCTTCTGATGTTATTCCTTGGGCTGAGCTAGAATGGGCTAATTATAGAGACAAACTCTTGGGAAGGAAAAGAACAGGGTCAATTAGAGTATTCAGCACTATTTCCTTTAAATTAGTAGTTCAGTTTAGCAGATAAAAATAAAGAACTAGTGAATTTTAAAAGCAATAGCTTAAAATAGTATTAGAGGTTGTCAGATGTTGTTGCTCTAATGGATTTTCATTCTCTTTCCAATAGAATATGCTAAAATTACTTTAAAACTACAAAAAAAAAAAAACACTTGGACACATAAGTTTATAGTTATTTTAAAAAATCTTAAGTGACTTCATGTCTTTTTTACTTTTTAGTTAATGGATTTGCTTAATGAGTATGGTCACATACATTCTCAACCTAGAGATAAGTATTGGACCTATGATTTCATTGCCATAGGGAACTCTCAGGTGAGGAAACTCACCCTAACCAATGCAGGCCATCACCTTCTCTGTCATTTATAGTCTTAGAGATTTATGTAGAGCAGAGATGGAAAGTATAGTTAAATATCAAAAAGTCAGTGTTCTTTGGGGGGGGGGGGCAAAAATATCTCAGCATATTCTTATCATTTCCATAAGAAGAGTAGTGTACAGAGTTAAGAAAGTGTCAGTTTTATAAAATAAAATGTCTGTTTCTTGCCTGCTGTACTAAAACTTCCAAATGAGAGAGAAGACAAATTGAACAACTTTATAATCTTCATTAAGAAGATATTTTGAAAAAAAAAACTACTTTAGAACAATATATATTATTTTATTCTTCATTGCTAAGCTGTAAATGCTCTAAAAACAAATACTGTTAATATACCTTAAATGCCTTAAAATTTTTGCCGAGCATTTCTTGGGTTGGAATTTATTTTTAAAAATATCCTTGTCCTTTATTGTGAAAAACTCTTGGATATAATTTTCTCCTTTTTATATCCTGGTTACTGAATCTAGCCTGTTGCTCAATTTAGTTTTATTCACATTCTCATATAACTTGTATAAGTTGTCAGTCCATAGGCATTCATACTCATTCCCTCATTTTTGGTGATCTCATCAACTCCCATGGTTTTAATTATCTCTATGAAGATGACTCTCATATCTGTATATCTTAACTTAGTCTTTCTCCAGAGCTTCAGTTTTGCATCAACAACTGCTTGTTTGGCTTCTCACACTGGATGATCCTGTAGTTAACTGAAACTCATCATGTCCACTACAGAGCTATTATCTTCACCCTAATCTCTTCTCCCTCCCTCAATCCAATCTCAGGTACAGGATTTTCTTTTTGGTTAATGACACCACTATCCTTCCAGTCCCTCAGTTTCTCAAACTGAGTCATCAGTGAATATGTCATCCTACATGTCCAGTCATTTTTTAAGCCTTTTTGATTCTCCTACCACATTTCTTGTATCTGTGGTCCCCTTTCTACTCACAGGGTCACCATTCAGGTTCAGACTCATTGCTTTTCTCCTGGGCTATTGCAGTGGAGCTTCCTTTTTTCATTCTATCACCTTTGCAGTGCCTATTCTTCACAGAATTGCCAAAATAGTCTTCTGAAAGTATACATCTGAATATATACATTCCCCAGTTCAGGATTCTCCAGTGATACAAATTGGTCCCAACTTGCCTTTTCATACTTCCTTAACACTATACACTTTACTCTACCATTCCAGCTCACCTGGTAAACCTTCTATTCCAAAAAGTTGCAATTCCATCTCCCACATACATGCCTTTGCACAAATTATCTTCTGTCCCTACATTAGTCAGTCATACAGGGATCATTTACTCAGTGCTTGTTAGGCACTGTGCTAAGTACACTGGGCTACAAATAAAATAAAAATATAATCTCTGTCCTTAAGGAGTCTTTCCTCACTTGTTTCTTTGAATTCTTAGCTTGCTTCTTCACAGCTTCTTTGGAAATCTTTTGATCCATAGTAATTTGTGCTGAATTCCTTCTTATTTTATATGTTTTAATTTATATATACATTGTATTCCCTAATAGAATGTAAGCTCTTTGTAGCCAGAATCTATTTGTCACTTTTCTCTTTGAACTAAGTACCTTCTTTATATTATTGGGTGTCCTAAAAGTGAAGTTTCAAGTAACTTTGTAGTAGGTACTTAATAAATACTAGTTGAATTGAATTGATTGTACTTAATCTTTATAAGAAACATTTATTTATTTTAAAGATTTGTATCTCATCCTGTTTTCTGTTGAGATTCCACACACAAAGAACGCTGGATTCAGGAGACTTTAATTTTTTTCAACCTCTTTTCATCACCAGGACAAATTACTTCATCTTAGTTTACTTAAATGGGAAAGTACAGAGTTGTACTTAATGGTCCTTGTAGCTCAAATGCTCTGATTTCTGTTGAAGGTAGGCATTTGGAAACAAAGAAAGCTTCACCTTTTCCTGTTTCTTATAATGTTGCCTCCAGGATGATGCCTAGTGAAATTTTGCTCAGACTGATCTGATGACTTAGGAATATGATCTTTGTGGTGGCAGGTGATGTAATTAATTCGTGTGTGTTGTGTGTGTGTGTGACTGCTTTTATTTGGAGGTAGGGCACAGATGTCTCCCTAAATACATTTAATAGAATAATTAAAGGATTTTTGCTTTCCTTTCCTTCCCTATTACATCTTCCATTAGGCGACTTCAGGACAGTTCGTAGTATCCACTGTACCTTCTAGCTGCCCCTCCGAATTGAGATTTTTTTCCTTGGAGAAACCACATAAAAGTTGTCTTTGAGCATAAGATTTTTATTAAGAGTAAGGGTGAGGGAAGATAAGAATAAGAGAGAGAGAGAGGCTTACCATTGTTTTAGGACATGGTACCTAGTGGTAGAACAACAGTTGGCTGACAGAAACAGTGAGGAGTGATGGGCTCAATCCATCTCTTTTTATGGGGGAGTAGTGAAAAATTGTGCTTTTGATAACCCTGAGGGCAATGACCAAGAAAGATAGCTTCTGGCTGGTGATGTGTCAGTGACATTTTCCTTTTTTTTTTTTTTTTTTCCCAAGACTTTACTATCCAGAAACTAATTCTCCATCATCTTGTTACCAGAGTTTAGTGCAGGTTGTTGCTGCTAGGGAAGGCAAATTAGGATGCTAATCTAAGGGGCAATTGGATGGTGTGGTGGATAGAGTGTCCATCCTGCAATTAGGAGAATCGGAGCTCAAAGGTGGCCTTGGAGGCTTTCTGTCTGTGTGTGACCTGGCAGATACAGTCTGAATGGGAAGAAAGGAGAGTGTTCTTCCTACTAGGGGAGTTAGAGTAGAGATTGAATTCTCTGTTTATGATTATATGGCTATTGTTTTGTACTAATGTCCCTAGGCTTATATTATTCCTTATGTTAAACGCTTTTATGAAGTATTGAAGAGTATAGTATAGAATAATATAGAATTATACATCTAGATTATAGTATTACTTTGTAATCATCCATTTAGGAGATTCCTTTGCTGACTGATGTAGGAGTTTAACTGGATCAGCAAAACTGTGACCTAATGTCCTGATTTTCTCACTCTTAATATAATCTTCATTTAATTGTTATAGTTAGTGACTCTACTTCAAAATCTATTTTCCCTCTTTTCTGTCTTCTTTTAATCTATTCTTTAAGTCACAGTTTAAATGTTATCTTATCAATGAAGCCTTCTTCAAAATAATAAAAAGTAAAATAAAATAAAATAAAAGTAAAATAAAAAGTAATAAAAGTAATAATCTTTCTGGATTTGAGTTCTCTCCAGTATGATTGTTTTGAACACCCTTGCCTCTCTCATTTTTCTACCAATCATTGCAAGTCATTCTATACCTGAGTGCTTACAGAGTTTTCTAAATGTTACAAATCTAGTTAAAATTAAAAAATTTTTTTTTCTCTGTCCTTAGTAGTTATGCAGAGATGATAAAGTTTTGTAGGCACTTTTTTTAGTCAGTTTGCTTTTTTCATTGTGACAACATTTAAAACTTGGATGCTGTAGTACTGTTTGCACTCTCTAGCATGCGGGCATGGTCCTTAACACTTGGATATTTAGAAGCTTTAAGTTGACTCTTTAAACAGTGCATACCTTGTTTTAACTATGTCTTTTTAGTACTACTGTATTTTTATGATCAAAGTTGTCCTAAAGCTTGATTTCATTGTGCCATATTATCTATGTTATAGAATGAATTTCACTATCAACTCCCAAATGAACTATATTCTTTATACTGACTCTGAGGATACTCTTTCTTTCTCCAGTTCTTTTTGAATTTGAATTCTAACATTTCTTTTATGTAAAACACATTGTTAAGAATGGCTTTCAGGCTTCTGGATCTCCAGAAATCATACCCCAGAAAAGTTAGACCACTTAGCTTTGGAATGCCTTATCTGGCCTAGTGGATAATGCTGTCCTGATTGGTGAATGCGTCTAAGTCTAGTTGGCCTTGGCCTCAAATCCCTATTGTCCAATCATTTTTCACCATAGCCATCTTCTTTCCATGCCAAGAATATGTTCACCTTTCTCTTTCTTCCAAACACAATTCTTTCTTTACTTTCCTATATGTAGTGTACCCTCCAATAGAATATAAAGTTTTTTTTTGTTGTTGTTTTTTTAAACCAAGGCTCATTAGTATTTGTATCCCAGGGCTTAAGCACATGCATGGTAAGTAAATATTTGATTCATTGATTCATTTAGAAATGATAATTGCTTTGTGACAGGAAAAAGGACAATAGGTCAGAGAATGTTAAGGATTGGGAATTAGAGAATATGTGTAAACAAGGAGAAAAAGAAAAATCTGATTTATAAAAGAATTTGAGATATCTGAAAAAAGGGCAGTTTGTAGTACCGGATCTTAGGTTTAGGGGGCTTAGGTATGAGAAGAGTTTAAGGGGATTTAGTTATAAAATTAATATAATGTAGCAATCTCTTTACATGTACTGAGTAATGTGAAGAAATAGTTTTGATCTGGAACTTGGGTTACAGATTAGAATCAACCAGGGAAAATCCATTCTTATTCAGGACCATTCAGGACTAGAGCTAGCTAGCAAGTAAGTTTTCTCTAAGAGGAAATCTCTTGGAATATGTTAAGAAAGTGGTGTGGTGATACTGTCAATGGAGAGAGGAGTGTAAATTCAGGAGCTGTTGTAGAGGGGTAAATGGGTAGTACTGAATAGTAGAAATAGCTCTAAAGTTGGAGTCAAAAGATCAATGTTTGGAATCCTCTCTCTGCTGCTTGTTAAGTGACATATCACATTACTTTTTTGGGACTCCATTTCCATTTGTATAAAACAAATGGGCTGGACAGGGTAGTTTCTCAACTCTCTGTAAACTCTGTGATCATCCAGCTTTATGAAAATATAAATCTGAGTCAAAATAAATTAAGTTATTAAATTATTACAGGCATATAAATTATATGACATATGTAAACATCTTACAAAGAAGTTGGCAGAGGATCTGGGTTTAAATCCTGACTGACATATACTGTATGTTTGATCTGTGAGCTTTTAATCTCCTGGGGCCTCAGTTTCTGAAAAAAACGAAGGACTAGACCTAGTTGTCCTCTGAAAAATCTTTTTTTTTTTTTTTTTTTTTTTTTTTTTTTTGGTGGACTTGTTACAAGTCCCAAATGAGTCAATGATATGATGTGACAGCCAAAAAAAAAAAAAAAAAAAAAAAAAAAAAAAAAGGTAATGTAGTTGTTAAGAGATACATAACTTTGATTAAAAAGAAGATAGTTCTCCACCTGTGATCTGGTGAGACCAGTTTAGAGTATTGTGTTCATACGCAGTTTAGAAAGTTTAGAAATAATTTAGAAAATATATTACTAACTTGAAGGAGGATTACCAAAATAATGAAAAACCTTGAACTCAAGTCATTTGAAAAAATTGAGTGTATTCATTTTGGGGAAGAGAAGAATAGGATAGGGGCATTAATGCTTTGTTCAGGTATTTCAAATACTAGTAAATAAAAAAGGGATTGGACCTGTGGAACTGGTGCTATATTGTAGATAGAAAGTGAAAAGAAGAAAAGTTAGGGTTGATGTTGGGAAAGACTTCCTGAGAATTGGAGATACCAAGAGTGGAATTAATTTCCCAGGAGATAATAATTTTGCTTACTTCTAATGGTCCTTTAAGCAGAGATTGAATGACCATTTCTTAGATATGTTATGAGCTTCCTTTGGTTGAGCTAGATGATCTCACAAGTTACTTCTTATCCTGGGAACTGCAATATCATTCTTTTTTATTTGTTGAATTAATTTGTGAATCAACATATTTTAAATTTTGTTTGGATTTTACAGTGTTTTGGAGCTTGCTCTCTGATTCTTAAACTTCTGTTGCTCCTCTTTTCCCTCTCCTCCCCAGCAATTCTGAAAGTGTTCTGATGAGTCTCCCAAAATTAAGATGTTTGACAGGAAGAGAAAAGCTTTGAAAAAGGTATTGCTGCAAATGTAAATGAAGGGGGAAAAAGTATGACATTCTGACTCAAATTCTAAAATCTGACATGACTAAATGGCTCTCAACTTGACTGTCTTGGAGAGGACAGGTAAAAACCATTTCTTCACTTCTGTCCTGTTCCCAATGAGAAGACAACAATTATTTGTCATCCTCAAGTCAAAACAAACAAACAAACAAATATTACATGAGAACAGAGAGATAATCTGGTGTAACAGATAAAGTTGGCTTCAGAGTCAGAAAACCCTTGGGGTCAAGTCCTGAGTCTGACAAATAATAGTTGTATGACCATGGGCAAGATAATAGACCTTGGTCTTTTAGGCATTTGTTTGAAACCTTAAGTTACAGAGAAGGTGCAGTTCTGAATTGGTAAAGATAGTGTGTTTACCAACGACATGCATATATCATGTATTTCAGTATGTGTCTCTTTCCCTGTGTTAGAATACAAGGTTATAATATAACTTAGGGTCCAAGTATAATCAGTTATTTTTCACAACAAAACAGTGAAGAAAAATAACATTTATCTTTTATAATGGATTTTTAAAATTCAAAAATGTATCGTGTCTTTTCCTTATTACAGAAATAGGCATTTTCAGTACTGATAATGTTAGAACTGAAAGAGATCTTAAAGATGTTCCTTTTAAAAAATGAAAGCTACTTATATGAAAAAAAAAATACTCTAAATCTCTGTGGATTAGAGAAATGCAAATTAAAACAGCTCTGAGGTACCACTACATACCTCTCAGATTGGCTAAGATGACAGAAAAAGAAAATGTTAAATGTTGAAGGTAATGTGGGAAAACTGGGACACTAATGCATTGTTGATAGAGTTGTGAACTGATCCAATCTTTGTGGAGAGCAATTTGGAACTATGCCCAAAGGGTATAAAACTGTGTATACCTTGGTTCCAGCAATACCATTACTGAGTCTATATCCTAGAGATCATAACAAAGGGAAAAGGATACTTGCACAAAAATATTTATACCAGCTCTTTTTTTTTTTTTTCCCCCTTTTTTCTGAGGCTGGGGTTAAGTGACTTGCCCAGGGTCACACAGCTAGGAAGTGTTAAGTGTCTGAGAACAGATTTGAACTCAGGTCCTCCTGAATTCAAGGCTGGTGCTCTATCCACTGCGCCACCTAGCTGCCCCTATACCAGCTCTTTTTAAAAAAATTAAACCCTTTTTATTTTCAAAACATGCATGGATAATTTTTCAGCATTAACCCTTTGCAAAACCTTGTGTTCCAATTTTTCACTCCCTTCCCCTCCTTTCCTAGATGGAAAGTAATTCAATATGTGTTAAACATGGTAAAATATATATGTTGAATCCAATATGTGCAAACATATTTATACAATTATCTTCCTGCACAAGAACAATCAAATCAAACAGGAAAAAAATGAAAAAAAAAAATAAAATGCAAGCAAACAACAGCAAAAAGAGTGAAAATTCTATGTTGTAATCTCCACTCAGTTCCCACTGTTCTCTCTCTGGGTGTAGATGGATCTCTTCATCACAAGATCATTGGAACTGATCTGAATCATCTCATTGTTGAAAAGAGCCACATCCATCAGAATTGATCATCATATAATCCTGCTGTTGCCATGTACAATAATCTCCTCGTTCTGCTCATTTCACTTTGTATCAGTTCATTTAAGTCTCTCCAGATCTCTCTGAAATCCTGCTGATTATCTCTTACAGAACAATAATATTCCATAATATTCATATATCATCTTATTCAGCCATTCTCCAACTGACACTCAGTTTCCAGTTTCTTGCCACTACAAAAAAAGGGCTGCCACAAACCTTTTTGTAGCATGTGGGTCCATTTCCCTCCTTTATGATCTCTTTGGGATATAAACCCAGTAGAAACACTGTTGAATCAAAGGATATGCACATTATGATAACTCTTTGGGCATAGTTCCAAATTAGCAGCTCTTTTTGTAGTGGCAAAGAATTGGAAATTGAGGGGATGCCCACATTGTGTCATGTGTATGTAATAGAATGCTATTGTGCTATAAGAAATGATGAGCAGGCAAATTTCAGAAAAATTGTAAAGACTTACATGAACTGATGCTCAGTGAAGTGAGCAAAATCAGCAATATTGTGTGATGATCAACTATGATAGACTTAGTTCTCAGCAATACAGTGATCTAAGACAATAGAAATGTGATGGAAAACGCCATCCACATCCAGAGAAAGTATTATGAAGACTGTATACAGATTGTTACATACTATTTTTATTTTGTTTTTTTCCTTGTAGGTGATTTTTCTTTCACTACATGACTAATATAGAAATATGTTTAACATGATTGTACTGGTATAACATGCCAGATTACTTGCTGTCTTGGAGAAGAGAGAGAGAGAGAAGAAAAAGAGGAAGGGAGAAAAATTTGGAATTGAAAAATCTTTTAAAAAAATGAATGTTGAAAACTATCTTTAACATAATTGGGAAAAAATACTATTAAGTGGAAAAAGTAATTGGCTTCCTTTAAAAAATTTATAATTTAAAAGCATTCTGAAATGGGGTCTATAGGTTTTATCAAATTGCCACAAAAGCAATCTAAGAACTGCTGACCTAGTCTAACTCACCCACTGATTTGTCAGAGAAACTGATTTTGAAATTAAATTACCCTAAAGCGTTAAAGATATTAAGTGGCAGAACTGGGACTTGAACTCAGTTCTTTTACTCCAAATCTAGGATTTTTGTTCCTAGAATAATGCTTACTAAACTGAAATTTTGTAGGCTTAGAATAGCAGATGATGCTTGAAAATTTACCAGCATTTTCTAATTAATGAAACTGAAAACTAATAGAGAACTTTGAGCTGCATGAAGAGATAATTAATTTTGTTGATATTTCTGAATATTTTATTTCATTTTATTAATTCAAATATAAGACTCTTTAAGAATGAGCAGAATTATACTTAAATTGAGCAAGCCATAAATGAACTCCCAAAGAAAAAAATCCCTAGGATTATATGGATTTGTAAGTGAATTCTACTTTGAAGGAACATTGAAAGAATAATCCCAATATTATATAAACTATTTGAAAAAGTAGGTAAAGAAGGGGACTTATATAAGTTCTTTTAATGACACAAATATGGTTTTGGTACCTAAACCAGAAAGAACAAAAACATAGAAAACTAAGCCAGTTTCCCTAATGAAGCAAGCATCAAAATTTTGTTTTTTTTTGAGAAGAGGCAAGTTCATCATAGTTAATCATCTCATAATCTTGAACCTGTGTACGATGTTCTCCTGGTTCTGTTCATTTCACTTGGTATCAATTCATGTATATCTTTTCAGGCTTGTCTGAAATCAATTTTGTCATCATTTCTTTTGGATTTTTAAAAATTAGTATTTTTTAAAAAAATATACACAAAGATTTTAACTTTCACCTTTGCAGAACCTTGTGTTCCAAATTTTTTTTCCTCCTCCTCCCTTCCTCCCTTCCTCCCATCCTTTCATCCTCCCTTCCTCCCTTCTCAAGATATCAAAAAATCCAATATAGGTTAGACATGTAATTCTTCTACACATAATCCCATATTCATGCTGCACCCCCAAAAAAAATTAAAAGAAAAAAAAAGTGAATATACAACAACAAAAAGGTGAAAATACCATGCTTTGATCTATATTCAATCCCCATAGTTTTCTCTCTGGATGCAAATGGTATTTTCTGTCACAGGTCTGTCGAAATTACTTTGAATCACCTCATTGCTGAAAAGAGGCAAGTCTATCACAGTTGATTAGCACATAATCTTGTTGCTGTATACAGTGTTGTCTTGGTTCTGCTCACTTCACTCAGTATCAGTTCATGTAAGTCTTTCCAGGCCTTTCTGAAATCACCTATTTATCATTTTTTAATGGAACAATAAATAATATTCCATTACCTACATATACCATAACTTATTTACCCATTCCCCAAATGATAGGCATCCATTCAATTTCCATTTCTTTGCCATTATCCAAAAAAAAAAAAAAAAAATGCTACAAGTGTTTTTATTTAAGTGGGTCCTGTTTCCTTTTTTAAATTATCTCTTTGGGCTACAGACCCAGTAGTGAAACTGCTGGATCAAAAGGTATATATAGTTTTATAGCCATTTTGACATAATTACAAATTGCTTTCCAGAATGCATGGATCATTTAACAACTCCATCAGTAGTGTATTAGAATTCCAGTTTTCCCGAAACATTCCCTCCAAGCTTTATCATTATTTTTTTCCTGCCCTCTTAGCCAATCTGAAAGGTGTGAAATGGTACCTCAAAACTGTCTTAATTTGCAATTTTCTAATTAATAGTGATTAGAGGGTTTTTTTAATATGACTAGAAATGGCTTTAATTTTGAAGCAAATTTAAAAAAAATACTAGCAAGGATATTACAGTGATAAATCATAAAAAGCAAACTCTGTGACCAATTGGAATTTTTATCAGGAATGCAGGATTGGTTCAATATCAGGAAAACTATAATTGACCATTTTAATAACAAAAATCATCTGATTATTAAAATAGATCTACAAAATGCTTTTAACAAAGTGCAACACCTATTTCTATTAAAAACAGCAGGAAGCTTAGAAGTCAACAGAATATTTCTAAAAATGACAAGTATTATTTTTTCTAAAAGCAATTTCAAGCATAATCTGTAATTGGGATAAGCTAGAAGTCTTTGTAATTAGATCAGGAATGAAGTAGGGATATCCATTATCACTGTTATTCAAAATTATGTTAGAAATGCTAGCTATATGGCCCTGGATCATCAGAACTTAAGGTTTAAATCCAGTCTCAAGACACTTAACTGTCATTACCTTTTGCAGATGATACAGGAGAACTTTTAGAGAATCAACTAAAAATAGTTAATATTAGCAAAATTTGAGGATATAAATTTACATAAATTAACAGCTTTTCTATATATTACTATCAAAATCCCACAGGAAGAGACAGAAAGAGAAATTCTATTTAATGTCTGCAGACATTATAAAATATTTGGGAGTCCATCTGCATGACAAACAAACCCAGGGACCGTATGAAATAATTGCAGAATGCTTTTTATGTAAATACAACAGATCTTAAAAATTAGAGAGCTCATGGGTAGGCTGAGGCAATATAATAAATATACAATATAATATAATACTATATATATATATGTGTGTGTGTATATATATATATATATATACACACAATATATAATACAATACAATATAAAAATGACAATTGTATCTAAATTAATTACTCATTCAGTGCTGTACTGATCAAACTATCAAAGAATTGTTTTGTAGAGCTAAAAAAAAAGTAATTCATCTGGGAGATCAAAAGGTAGAATAGTGAAAGA
Organism: Sminthopsis crassicaudata; assembly: GCF_048593235.1. Lineage (NCBI taxonomy): Eukaryota > Metazoa > Chordata > Mammalia > Dasyuromorphia > Dasyuridae > Sminthopsis > Sminthopsis crassicaudata. The sequence continues at coordinate 617,624,225 of NC_133618.1, read as the reverse complement.
ATTAGTGAAAAAAAATTATGAAGGAATGTAAGCCTACCTATACTAGATCTTAAACTTAAAATGTAGTAATTATCAGAACATTTTGGTACTAAGAAATAAAATGATGAATCAATGGAATAGATTAGGCATGTAATGCACAATAGTAAATGGCCATAGTAATCTGATATTTGATGAAATCCCAAAATTCATACTTTGGGAGTCAGAACTAAAGCATTTTGGCAGAAACTTAGGTATAGACCCACATCTTTTATATACCTCTCCCCCCCTCCCCTTTGAGGCTGAGGTTAAGTGACTTGCCCAGGGTCACACAGTTAGGAAGTTCTGATTTGAACTTGGGTCCTCCTGAATTCAAGGCTGGTGCTCAATCCACTGCGCCACCTAGCTGCCCCTCTTATAATACCAAATGTGAATGTATGAGTTAAACATAAAAAGTGATATCATAAGCAAATTAGGGCAATATGGAAAAATTTACTTGTCAGTTCTAGGGGTAAGGGAAGAGTTTATGACCAAACAAGGGACAGAGAGGATCACAGGAAAGAAGTGGATAATTTTGATTTCATAAAATTAAAAAGGTTTTGCATAAACAAAACCAATGTAGCCAAGATTAGAAGGAAAGCAGGAAACTGGAGAAAACATTTTATATTGCCTTTCTTTGATAAGGGCCTCATTTCTCAAATATACAGGGAGCTGGGCCAAGTTTATAAAAATATGAGCCGTTCTCCAGTTGATAAATGGTCAAAAGATATGAACAGGCAGTTTTCAAACAAAACAAAGCTATGTATAGTCACTTGAAAAAATGCTAAAATTTGTTTTTGATTGGAGAAAGGTACATTGAAACATCTTTTGAGGTACCATCTCATACCAAACAGATTGGCTAATATGACAGAAAAGGAAAATGATAGTGATCACAGGAAGTTGAAAAATAAGGACCTCAATGCGCTGTTGGTAGAGTTGCAAACTGATTCAGCTCTTCTGAAGAACAATAGAATTAAAAAAAAAATCCTCTATCTTTCTTTATTACTTTAATTTCATCATTGTCTTATTGCTATTGGTAGCACTTCCAGAACTTTATCAAATAATAGTGGGGAGAATAGGCATTGCTGCTTCATTCTTAATTTATTGGGAAAGGTTTTAGTATATCTCTGTTGCACATTTTGCTTGCTTTTTCTTTTAGAAAGATGTTTTTTAATGATATTAAAAAAGGTCATTCTATATCTGTGTTTGTTAAAGCTTTTGGCATAAAAGAGTTTTGTATTTTGTTAAGATTTTTTTCTTTTTTTGTGTGTATCTATTGAGATAGTAATGTGGTTTGGGATGTTTTTGAGTTTGAGTAGTGATTATGTTGATTATTTTTCATCCTTACATATTATAGATCCCATTAGGTCACATGAGTGATTTCTTTCATAAATTTCTGCAGTCTGATAGAATTTTCTTTAAACATTTTTAGCTGTTATTCATTAATGATATTGTCCCATATTTCTTTCTGATAGAATTTTCTTTAAACATTTTTAGCTGTTATTCATTAATGATATTGTCCCATATTTCCTTTCCTTTCCTTTCCTTTCCTTTCCTTTCCTTTCCTTTCCTTTCCTTTCCTTTCCTTTCCTTTTCCTTTCCTTTTCCTTTCCTTTTCCTTTCCTTTTCCTTTCCTTTTCCTTTCCTTTTCCTTTCCTTTTCCTTTCCTTTTCCTTTCCTTTTCCTTTCCTTTTCCTTTTCCTTTCCTTTTCCTTTCCTTTTCCTTTCCTTTTCCTTTTCCTTTTCCTTTTCCTTTCCTTTTCCTTTTCCTTTTCCTTTTCCTTTTCCTTTCCTTTTCCTTTCCTTTTCCTTTCCTTTTCCTTTCCTTTTCCTTTCCTTTTCCTTTTCCTTTTCCTTTTCCTTTTCCTTTTCCTTTTCCTTTTCCTTTTCCTCCTTTCTTTTTTTTCTTTTCTTTTTTTTGGCTGAGGCAATTGGAGTTGTGATTTGCCTAGAATCACACAACTAGGAAGTGTTAAGTCTGAGGGAAGATTTGAACTCAGGTTCTCCTGACTTAAGGGCTGGTGTCTATCCACTGCACCACCTAGTTGCCCCTTTATCTGGTTTTCTGGTAGTTTGGATAGTTTATATTTTCAAAGATGCTTCTCTTTTTTAAAAAATGTTTTCAATTTTATTATACTGTGTATATGTTCTGATTATTTTTACTTATTGATTTGATTTTCTGTTCTTTCCATTCAGATGAAAGATTTTTCAATTTTATTAGTCTTTTCATTGAATCAGCTTCTTATCATTTGTATTTTTTGTTTCTAATCTTATTTCTCTTATTTTTATTTCTTCATGTACTTCTTTTGAGTTTGTTTCTTTATTAACTTTTTAGTTTTTAAAAAATGTATATTCAGTCCATTATTCTACTTTTTTTCTATTTTCTTAATATGTGTGTTCAGGATTACATTTTTTTTTTCCCCTCTTAAGGACTCATTTAGCTGCATCCTAGAAATTTTGGCATGTTAATTCATCATTATAATTTTCTTTCATGTAATTACTGTTTTTAGGATTTGTTCTTTGATACATTCATTATTTAAGATTTCATTTTTTAATCTCCATTTGATGTCTGTCTTTTGTTTTTAGTCTGAAGCAATAACATTTATTATCTTATGTTCTATAAAGGGTGTATTAACTATTTATGCCTTTTAAATAGTTTGCAATATCTCTGTGCTTTATGGTGAGTGGAGAATTTTGTTGTATTTTGAAATATATGTATATTTCTTTGCAGTTCCATTTAGAAGATGCCCCAAGTCTTTTGTTTCTTCAGTAATTTATTCTGGTCTATATTTTCCCATCTTTTTGCTTATCTTTTTCTTAGTCAATCCCAACTGAGAATGGGATAATTAAAGTCTCCTGCCACTACTATGTTACTTCTTTTAGCTCAATGTTTCCTGTGTGAATTTAAATCTTAATGCAACCAAAGTATATAAGTATTACTGCTATTACTTTATTGACTATGGTTCCTTTCAACATTATTATTGTGAAGCTTATATAGACTCCCTGAAAAGTCAATCTGTATTTGTTGCATGTTGTTTCTTCTATTGATAGTGAGCTCCTTGAGAATAAGGACTAGTCTTTTGTTTTGTTTTGCATTTTTATTTCTAGCATTTAGCACAATATAAATTTTTTGTTGTTTAGTCATTTCAGTTTGTCTAATTCTTTGTTTTTCATTTCATTTTACATAAGAAGAAATTGGGGCAAATAGGGTTAAGTGACTTGCCTATGGTCATCCAGCAACTAGTGTCTGAGGTCAAATTTGAACTAAGGGAGGTGAGTCTTCCTGACTGTAGGTCCAGCATGTATCACCTAGGCAGTTGACTTGATGAGAGTTCTTGAAAATCTTTCAGTCATTCTTCTTTTTGAAGTTATAATTTCTTTATAAATTGTTTAGCTTCTGCTCTGTTCAGTCTACATTAGTTCATATTACCCAGTATTCTCTGAAATTGGCTTTTTAAAAAATTTCTCATAACACAGTAATATTTTATTATATTCATATGCCAAAATTTGTCTATCCATTCCCCAATTGATTTAAGACAGTTGATTCTTAACTTTTTTTGACTACCTTGTTATTGTGAAGCTTATAGATTCCCTGAGAAGTAGATCTGTATTTGTTGCCTACATTCATAATTGAAAGAAATGCTGATTTTCATTTATAGATGAATGAAAATGTAGATAGAATTTTTTTCCTCTTTCAGAATTCATGTTTCCCCTGAAATCTCTCCAAGGTTCTATGGAGCTTTCTGACTATTCATCATTAACCCTTGCAAAAACTTCTGTCCAACTTTTCCCCTCCTTCTCTCCACCCCCCTCTCCTAGATGACAGGTAGTCCCATACATGTTAACTATGTTAAAGTATATGTTAAATATAATACATGTATACATATTTACATAGTTGTCTTGCTATACAAGAAAAATCAGATTTAGAAAGAAGGTAAAAATAACTTGAGAAGAAAAAACAAAAATGCAAGCAAACAATAACAGAGTGTAAATGCTATGTTGTGGTCCACACTCATTTCCCAGTGTTCTTTCTCGGGGTGTAGCTGGTTCTGTTCATTACTCATCAGTTGGAACTGATTTGGATCCTCTCATTGTTGAAGTATTGTTGTTGAAGTGTATAATGATCTCCTAGTTCTGCTCATTTCACTCAGCATCAGTTGATGTAAGTCTCTCCAAGCCTCTCTGTATTCATCCTACTGGTCATTTCTTACAGAACAATAATATTCCATAACATTCATATACCACAATTTATCCAGCCATTCTCCAATTGATGGGAATCCATTCAATTTCCAGTTTCTAGCCACTATAAAAAGGGCTGCCACCAACATTTTGGCACATACAGGTCCCTTTCACTTCTTTAAGATCTCTTTGGGATATAAGCCCAATGATAATACTGGTGGATCAAAGGGTGTGCACAGTTTGACAACTTTTTGAGCATAGTTCCAAATTGTTTTCCAGAACAATTCTCTGTTCACAACTTCACCAACAATGCACCAGTGTCCTAGTTTCCCCACATCCTTTCCAACATTTGTCACTATCTTTTCCTGTCATCTTAGCTAATCTGAGAGATGTGTATTGGTACTTCTGAGTTGTCTTAATTTGCATTTCTCTGATCAATAATGATTCGGAACACCTTTTCATATGAGTAGAAATAGTTTCAGTTTCATCATCTGAAAATTGTTCAGATCCTTGACCATTTATCAATTGGAGAATGGACTTTAAATTTATTTTAAAGAAAAAAAAATTTTTTTGGTGGTACTGAATACTTCTATCTTATTACAATTAAACCCAGTGATTTTTCTTTGGTAATTTTTTTCATTTGAGTGAGAAAAGGTTTCCTTTCTCTTCACATAATATAGTAATCTTTTTCCCCCAAAATTCTTATGATTTTAAAGGTACTTATTTTAAGTCATTGATCCAGATAATTTGTTATAGTATAAATCCATCTTCGATTATGTAGATTTGGAGTTTTACCAAACGTTTTTGTTGGTTGACTTTATTTAGTCTTTTAATTATTGTTTTATTAAATACTGTACTATGAATTTTATTTTCTGACTTACCTATATTTTTGTCTAGTAATAACTCTCATCTTTCCCCATTTGAAAAGTTTATGATCATTGCTTTAAACAGTACATTTTATAGTCTGAGAAAAATTACACCTTCACTTGCTTTTAATTTAATAGCTTTTTGCCCATTTGATTTCTATAATTTTTACTTTCTCATTCTACAAGTTAACTTATTAATAGTGTTATTATTGTAATAGTCATTAACTTAGGAAATATGGATAGTATTTATGTGTAGGTATATATATATATTCATATTCATATAGTATCTGTTAGAGGCAATTAGGTGCATAGTAGATGCAGTGTTAACTTTGAAGCTAGGGTGATCTGAATTCAAATGTACTCTCAGATACATACTAGTTGTGAAATTCTATCTGCAAGTCACTTAACTTCTGCCTGCCTCAATTTTCTCTATAAAATGAGAGTTCCAGACTTTTACTATAATATTTCTGAAAGTTTTCATTTTAGGAACTTTGTCATCTGTACACAAATAAAATAATAACTCTCAGCATTGTTAGGAAGATCAAATGAGATATTTCTAAAGCTTTTTATAATAAATAAACAAATAAATGTCATATTAATGCTAATTCATTATTATTTGCTTAACCTAAACACATGTAAAGAAAACAATCTTCAGTTCGGTTCTAGATGCTTAATAAAATGTCTTTTGATTGAAATTGTGAGCAGTTTTTTTAAGAAGAAAATTTTAAGTATGATAAGAAAACATGTTATTTGATGAATCCTTAGTATATGATTCATTAAAGTGAAATAATTTTGGAATTATCCCCTGTGCAACTATAGTGGTTAGAGAAGCCAACCTCACAATCAGGAAAAACTGGTTTTGTGTCATGTCTCACAAATATCTTTGAAACATAAGCACTCTGATCAACACAATGACCAACCACACAATTCAAGAGCACTCGTGATGAAATATGCCACCCACTACTGGACATAGATAATGGCCAAGGCTGCAGATTGAACTAATAAATTCACTCACTGCTCTTCTCCCTTTTCTTTCCCTTCCCCCTTTTCTTTTTGAACATTGCCATTCTGAGGATTTGATTTACTTGACTCTACATCCTTCTTGCAAAAGTTTTAATTTCTTTTTCAGTGGTAATGGGCAAGATGAGATGTGGAAGGAAAAGAAGATTCATACTTACTAATTTAAAAAAAAATACTTTTTAAAAAAAGGTTTTTGTCTCAAGTACATACTGACTGATTGTGAACGAATCATTTAACCTCTCAGTACTCTAAGCAGCTTTCTAGGTACTGTTCTGTTTTATAGATGTGGTTTTCTTTTTAAAAGTTCCTTTTTAGAAATTTAGAAGTTTTCAGTTTAGAAGTTCCTTTTTAGAAATTTTAGAAAATTTCTATTTCTCTTTCTTCCCCTGACTCCTTTTTCTCCCACTCCACAGCAGCAAAAATACCAAAATCTCTTCTACAATTTTAATAATAGATATAGAGGCTGGATTTTCATTAAGGAAGTCACCACAGAAAAGAGGTTTTGGGATAGAACTTTAAATAATGCCCCAAAACAAATTCTGGAGTTGCAGACCCTATAAAAGAATGGTATGAACCAATTTTTTAGTCCAACACAACCTAAAAGGTAGTCAAAAAATGTCTATTGCACTGGGGTAAGAGTGGAGCCCACAAACTTTACCAACATTTCTATAAACCAGAAGTGGGCCAGTGGGTGATGGAATCAGTGGTGGCAGTAGCTGTGTGGTACTCTCGACCCATAGAAAGGCAATTGGACAATTGGTCAGAAGGAGCTTGTAGGGGTCCCTTTGGTAGCACACATTCAGGACTTTGTTGCATTGCTCATACACAGATCCACGTCTGAGGGCAAGGAAGATTTGTCCATATTCAGTTTTCCCTAGATAGATTATTCTTAATCCTGGCTCCTTTGTTTCTGGAATACTGTATTCCAAATCCTCCGAGCCTTTAATGTAAAGGCTGTTAAGTCTGGTGTTTTCCTGACAGTGGTTCTGTGATATTTAAATTTTTTGTTTTTGTTTGATTGCAATATTTTCTACTTAACCTGAGAGCTCTAGAATTTGGCTATAATATTTCAGAGTTTTCCTTTGGGGTTCTTTTTCAGGAGGTGATTGGTGGATTCTTTTATTTTTTATTTTATCCTCTGGTTCTAGAGTAAAGGGCTGTTTTCCTCAACAGTTTCTTAAATGGTGATGTCCAAGATCTGTTTTATTTTGATCATGTCTCTTATAGAAAGTCCAGTAACTTTAAAATTATCTGTTCTGCCTCTATTTCCTAAATTGTTTTCCAATGAGATATTTCACATTTTCTTTTATTTTCTTCATTCTTTTGATTTTGTTTTATTGTTTCATAGTTTCTCATTAACTTTTGCCTTCTCAAATCTAATTTTAAAGGATTTATGTTCTTCATTGAGCTTTTGTACTTCCATTTCCATTTAGCCAGTTTTACCTTTTAAGAAATTCTTCTCTTCATTGGATTTTTGTGCCTTTTTTTTTTTTTTTTTGGTCCTGTTTTGGTTTTCAAGGTATTCTTTTCTTTTATACACACACACACACACACACACACACACACACACACACACACACACACACACACTTTTTTGGGGGGTGCCTCCTTTTACCAAGTTGTTGGCTCTTTTTTTTTTTTTTTTTGCTGAGGCAATTGGGGTTAAATGATTTGCCCAAGGACACACAACTAGGAAGTGTTAAGTGTCTGAGATCAAATTTGAACTCAGGTCCTCCTGGCTTCAGGGTTGGTGCTCTATCTATCTGTCCACTGTGCCACCTAGCTGCTCCTTTTTTTTTTAAGCTAATTTTTTATTCTAAATTTTTGATAGAAAAATATTGTGATATTGCAGGAAAATAATACACTATTTCTGTACCTCTAGCTTAAGCTTCAAAGAAACTACACATTTCACAATCAAGATATCCGTTATTTACCATAACCCATTTTTGGAAGTTAATTGTATCTTTTTAAACAAGCCAAATCATTTACTCATTCAAGTTAAATTCTAGGGATGTATAATCTCTTGGTGTCATTGATATAGCATGTTAGTGAATAGTGGAATCAGATCTTTTTGATCTAAAATTTTGGTCAGAGAATGCAACTGCCTTTCATTTTCCTAATATCATTATCATCCTCTCACATGAAGGGATCTATTCTGCTAGTCAGAATTAGACCCACAGCAGCCTCTAGCAGGTGGCTCCTGTAACACTTGACCTTTAACTTTATGTTAAAGTTGGGCTCTGCTCTTGGGTGGAAGTTGGGAACTGTCCCAGGCTTCAAGGTTTGTTTTTTTTTGTTGTTGTTGTTGTTTTGTTTTGTTTTGTTTTTGTTTTTTTTTTTTGGTTCAGCTGTTATCAGATCTATTTCTGGAAATCTATAGGTTTTTTGTGCTTCTAAGGAATGGTATGGTCATTGCTCTCTTGGTTTGTGCTTTGGTCTTTACCTAGGAATAGAGCTGGTTCTCCTTTAGCCACCAGTACTACTAGTACTTCTCCTGGCTCTGGGGCTGTGATCACATATCCTGCTCTCCTACACTTGATGCTTCCCCCCCCTATCTTGAGACCAGATCCTTATTTTCCTCTATGTTCTAGTACCTTTCCTTGGGCCCTTTCCTCTACTGTGATCACAAGTACTCTTGTTCCTTTTGGCCCTGAGATGTGACCTGGCACTGCATATGGACAGTGCAACAGAATCATGAACATAGTTTCCTGCATTCTCCTTCCATTTGTTCTACTTCCCACTCCACTGTCCATAGACCAAGATCTTGAATCTCTTGCTGCATTTGCTCCAAAGACAGGATTTAACACTGCCACGGTTAGTGGGACAGCCCCTTTCAGACAGTCCTTGTCTGCTAACTTCCTAAGTTGTCTCGTAATGGAAAATTGTTTTACCTGACTTTTCTATTTTTGGGTCTTAAGAATTCCGTTTGAGACATCATTTTATAGTTGTTTGGAGAGTAATTTGAAAGAGCTCAGCTCTACTCCATCATCTTGGCTTTTCCCAGTATTCTCCTTCACTAGACTCCAAGGGTCTCATATAAGTCAATTTATAATTCACTCTACCCTCATCCTTTGAGAAGTAGAAAATCATAAAGATGAAAGTTTGCTTTAGCTGGTATTCCACATGGCCTCTGCTGCAATAGTATCTAGATAGACAATTGAGCTCAGGGCAGGATTCTAGATTGTGCAAGATCTATAGGGCTTTCCTGAAGCAAAGGGCCTACCTAGCATGTAATTAAAGCCAAGTCTGGGGGCCTGAAAGTTAATTTGTGATTTAAGGACCAGAATGTCAGTTGTCTCAGGTGGGAGGAAGCTGAGACAGTCCAGAGGAAAACACTCATGGGAAGAAGTAAGAAAATGAAAAACAGGGAATTTTAAGAAAAATAATACAAAGATTACTGAAGATTTCAGAAAGAAGAAAACTAAATCAAAGATCTTGAGAATGAGAATATAAACCATAAAGGGAAGATGTTAATAGTGCATGTTTATCAATTAAACTAGTAATCTAAGTTTACATCTGTAAATAAATATTGCAAGACAAAAAAATGAGTCAACATCTGATGAGGCAGAGGCAGAATTTCTTTTTTTTTTTATGATTCATTTGAGATGAATTTTATTCTTTATTTTTTAATTTTTTTTATAATATTGTCCCTTGTATTCATTTTTCCAAATTATCCCCTCCCTTCCTCCACTCCCTCCCCCCGATGACAGGTAATCCTATACATTTTACATGTGTTACAATATAACCTAGATACAATATATGTGTGTAAATACCATTTTCTTGTTGCACATTAAGTATTAGCTTCCGAAGGTATAAGTAACCTGGGTAGATAGACAGTAGTGCTAACAATTTACATTCACTTCCCAATGTTCCTTCTCTGGGTGTAGTTATTTCTGTCTATCATTGATCAACTGGAAGTGAGTTGGATCTTATTTATGTTGAAGATATCCACTTCCATCAGAATACCTCTTCATCCAGCATTGAAGTGTACAGCGATCTTCTGGTTCTGTTCATTTCACTCAGCATCAGTTGATGTAAGTCTCTCCAAGCCTCTCTGTATTCCGCAGAGGCAGACTTTCTATGAGAATCTGGAGTCACAGCTATGTGTTTCTGAATGTTTTAAAAGAGAATTGAGAATTGTCCCAGAATTTGGGGCCTGCACAGAAGACATAATTGGCAGAATAAAAAAGCTTAAATAGTTGGTGCCAATTTCACCAGAAAAACAAAAGAGAAAATAATTGGGAATAAAAATATATAGAGGCAATATAAGAGAAGCAAACTACTAACATTAAAAAAAAAAATGATTCTGTAGTCCATAATTGTAAGTCACTTAAATTGATCCTAACTGAAAGTAAATAAATAGTAGTTTGCAGTTTGAATTCCTTACTTTTGCATTTTTTTATTGCTGTCTTGCCATATTTGGTGGTGTTTACCGGATGAAAAATTAACTTTGAGAGCATGACAGATTAAGAGATTACAAGGAAGTCAGTGAGTTTTGTTTTTCTTTTTTGATTCCCCTGAAAGAAAAAATAGAAATGATGAAAAAAAGCAGAAAGTCTACAAGTGTCAAATAGCATAGCATCATATTAAAAATGTAATGAATTGTAGAAAGGGCCTGATAGAAGAACCTCCAAAACTTTACTGTGCTAGAAAAACATGAGGGAAAAAGACATTAAAGCAAATCAAAGTAATACCAGAATCAGTTTTTGTCCTGAGAGAGAAAGTCATTAAGATAATAGTATTGAATCAATTAAAAAAAAATTAAACATAAAGGAAGGAAAACATCAAGAGTTATTAAGAATTTGAACAAAGCTAAAATAATCTGGGAAATTAAAGGAAGAAATGAATGTAGATAACAAATCTTTGGACCACTTAAAGGAAAAACTTAAGACTAGAAAATGACATGAAGCCTTTTAGACTTCCTTTTTCCCCATAAAAGAAAAACTGTTCTCTCCCCCCTCCCTTTCATAGCTACAATTATGGTTTTTTTTTGGTTTGTTTTTGTCTTAAATCATCCAAGATCGATTTCTCACTCTCCTACCCTAATATGTTACAAAAAAGTAAAGTCAGGCAAACAAATTTTCACACTGATCACGTTCATAATAAAATTGTCTCATTTTACATTCTGAGTCTTTCACCTCTCTCTAATAACCAGGGGGTGAGTATAGATGGCTTTTGGAGCCATCATTGGGCATTATGGTAATAAAAGGTGTTAGCATAAGAAATAGTATTCCATAACATATATAATAGCTTATTTATCTGTTTCCTTCCTTTATGGACACTTCCTCAGATTCTCATTCTTGGAGAAGAATGGGAATGTCACCTCAGAGTTTTATTTTGTTAGGACTAATTCCTCTTTTAATCTAATCACTCTCTACTTGCCCCTCCTTCTTCTTTTTACACCTATTTTCCATATTTAGTGAAAAGAATTTTTGTTCTAGTATGTGCACTCTTCCTCCAAGAATAAGGTCCTAGTGTCAGCAGCTCCCTACCTACTCCTTGTTTGTATAGATATTTACTTAGGCACCCTGATTATATGAGATAGTATTCCCTAACCTTTCTTTCCTTCACTTTCTCCAGTGTTTTCCTCTTCTCTTTTTCCTTTCATTCTTCTCTTAGGATCAAGACATAACAACTAATCCCAGGCCTTTTCTAATTGCACTCTAAACTTTGATACTGATAGATTCAGAGTGGATACAGGTAGCATTCTCCTCATATTTGAATATAGGTAATTTATCTTTGTTTGTTGCTTCATCATTGTTCATTCATATTTACATTTTTATGCTTCTCTTTAATTCTATATTTGAGTTTCATAGATTCTTCATAGATTCATAGATGGTCATTTTATCAGGAATGTTTTGAAAATCTTTGTTAAAGGTCCATTTCTTCCCTGCAGTATTATACTTAGTTTTACTGGTTAAGTTATTGTTGACTGTAACTGCTTATCCTTCCAAGTTCTTTGCTGCTTTATAAGGGTGGTTGCTAAATTGTGTACAGTCTTGACTGTGACTCCTAAAAATTTGAATTCTTTCTGCCTGTTAGTAATAATTTTCTTTGAATAAAAGCCCTGGATTTTGGTTATGATGTGCCTAAGAATTTTTGTTTGGAGAGTTTATGAGTTGAGAACTACTTTTCAGAAAGCATTATTTGGATACTCATTAGGGTGTGTGTGTGTGTGTGTGTGTGTGTGTGTGTGTGTGTGTGTGTGTGTGTGTGTGTGTGTGTAAAACAAAAAAAAATCTTTTTTTAAATTTATAATTATAACTTTTTTTGACAGTACATATGCATAGGTAATTTTTTACAACGTTATCCCTTGTACTCCCTTCTGTTCCAAATTTTCCCCTCCTTCCCTCCATCCCCTCCCTTAGATGGCAGGCATTCCCATACATATTAAATATGTTATAGTATATCCTAGGTACAATATATATGTGCAGAACCGAAATTTGTTGTTGTTGTTGCAAAGGAAGAATTGGATTCGGAAGGTAAAAATAACCTGGGGAGAAAAACAAAAAATGGTAACAGTTTACACTCATTTCCCAGTGTTTCTTCTCTGGGTGTAGCTGATTCTATCCATCATTGATCAATTGGAGTTGGATTAGCTCTTCTCTATGTTGAAGATATCCACTTCCATCAGAATTGATCCTCGTATAATATCACTGTTGAAGTGTATAATGATCTCCTAGTTCTGCTCATTTCACTCAGCATCAGTTGATGTAAGTCTCTCCAAACCTCTCTGTATTCATCCTGCTGGTCATTTCTTACAGAACAATAATATTCCATAACATTCATATACCACAATTAATTCAGCCATTCTCCAATTGATGGGCATCCATTCATTTTCCAGTTCCCAGCCACTACAAAAAGGGCTGCCACAAACATTTTGGCATACACAGGTCCCCTTCCCCTTTCCAGTACCTCCTTGGGAAACAAGCCCAGCAGTAGCACTGCTGGATCAAAGGGTGTGTAGTTTGATAACTTCACACAAAAAGAAATCTAAATAAGTTGAAATATATCACTACAAAATTAGCATTGGTTTCAAGCTCAGGATCAGTTTCCCAAAAAACCTCCTTTGAAGACACAAAAGGAACATTTTAAAAACAAGGTAGACTGTAAAAAATTGATTCCTCCTAGACAATTACATTTTGAAAGGACCTTTCAAAATGAGATGGAAATACTTTAATATGCAACTAGAAGAATATCAAAAAGACAGAAGACAGAATATACAGAAAAGATTGACAATTCCAAAGCAAAACTATCTTGACAAAAGAATTATAATGGAGTGAACTAAATTTTAGGGAAATTTTGCAATTTAATAGTGTGAAATATAGAAGGTTCTTAATGAATTTAGTTATAGTTAAAATAAAAAAGTTACATCCTTTTTCTTTTCTTCTTTTTTCTTTTTTTTTTTTTTCCTGAGGCTGGGGTTAAGTGACTTGCCCAGGGTCACACAGCTAAGAAGTGTTAAGTGTCTGAGACCAAATTTGAACTCGGGTCCTCCTGAATTCAAGGCTGGTGCTCTATCCACTGCACCACCTAGCTGCCCCTAGTTACATCCTTTTTCAGTCAGCCTTTTATTCAATGTTTACTATCTTACAGGTACTATGCTCAGCATTAGGGATAAAAAGAAAGGAAAAATAGTTTACTCACTCTCAAGGAGCTCAGAGTCTTATGTGGGAGATAATTGGAATAATTTCAGAGGGAAGGCAATAACATTAAGGGAGGTTCAGGAAGAGTTTCTCATAGAAACTGGGACTGTAGCTTAAATTTAAGAAGGAAGCCAGGACTTGCAGGGAAAGGAAAATTTGGAGAACATTCCAGGAATGGGGGATGTATGTCTAGTGAACATGTTCAAGAATTGAGAGATGGCGTGTACTCAGAATAGAAGAGAAGCCAGTACATTTTATCACCGAATATAGAAGAGAATAATATGAGGCTGGAATGAAAGGAAGGAGAGAGTTTATGAAGGGCTGCCAACCATAGGTTTTATAGTTGATCCAAGAGAATAGGGAGCCACTGGAGTTTATTGAGTAGGGAGTGACATGGTCAGTTTTGTGTTTTAAGAAGATCATTTTGATGGCTAAGTAAAGGACAAACTAGAGTGGGAAGAGATTTGAAGCAGGAAGACCAATTAGAAGTCTGTTGCAATATCTAAGTGATGATGACTATTCCTGGATAGTTGTAGTGATGGAGAAACAGAGAGCAGATGTGGAAGATGGTATGAGGATAGAAATCATAGGTCTTCACAACTGATGGGATATGGAGGAGTCATAGTAATGTGGGTTAGAAATATGGGTGCATGCAGTTAAGAATAGGGAAGAATATGGCAGGGAAGAGAGAGATGAGTCCCGTTTTAGACATATTAAGCTTACAAGATGTCTTTTAGGTAGACTGGAGGTCAGGAGAAAATTTAGGGCTGGATGAATATATCTTAAGGCTGGATAAATAGATCTCAGTCATTTACATGAAGATGATACTTTAAGCCATTGGAACTGAGGAGATCACTGAATGAGTGAAAGTAGTATTTAGAAAGAAGAAAGCCCTTAGGGACTTTTACTACATATATCTGTAATATCTATATATCAGATTTCTTGCTAAGTTGGGGAGGGGGGAGAGGACAGGGAAGGAAGAGAAAAAAAATGATACTCAAAATTTTCCAAAAATGAAATTTGGAAACGATCTTTACCTGTGAGTAGGAAAATAAAATCTATCGAGAGGGAAAGAAAAGAAAACCAGAGCTAAATTGTCACCTATTCCATCAGAAATTGAGGTGATAGGATAGAGTAAGTCCTGGAAGAACTGAGGGGAAATGTTTATACTTTGTTCCTGCTATTTCTTTGAAGTAGATATCATCTTCTAAAAGTTAATAAAGTTAAATGATTAAATGGAAATGTGGTGGACCTCTTACCTTGTTAATAGAGAAAAAAGTCCTACAAATCCCTCAGAGTACCTATAACCCCCTAGATTTGCCAGCTTGATTCTAGGAGAGTAATTCAGAGAATATTTACTATATGTTTTCTTTGACCTGTCATACTTGTCTATGGGTTATTAAATGGTAAAATTCTTAGGTGGTAGGGATTTGTCATCTTTTCATCTTAGTATCTCTAGTGCCTGGCATGTTACTTGATTCTGTGTTTTTGTTAGAACCTGCGATTTTATCAATGTTGGGAATTCTAGGTGTGAAAACTTCCCACCCACCCCCTCCACGACCCCCTCCAGCCATGCAGATCAGCTATTAGTCCATAATTGGTCTTAGAGAGTTAGCTGGGGCTCTGAGTAGTTAGATAATTTAGATCCAGTAAACATCAGGCAATTCTTGAACCAAGATCTTGCTGACTTTCACACTGACTCTTGTTTTTGCCTTTTTGTACCTAGTATATAGTAGTATATCACATTTACTAAGTGATAACAAAGGAAGGCTGATATCAGTTTTAGTAATAGTGGATAAAGTTGAATTTGAACTAGAAAGCATGGAAACAGATTTTCTATCATGCTTAAATGATATTTAATTTTTATACATTTATTTATTTAAAATTTTTTTATATATATTTAAATTGTATATCTTAAATTACTGTAATAAAGTCTTTAGTTTTCAGAATGAAATAGAAAATTATTAAGGAATATTAATACTTCATTTTCAGCCTAAAAAGGATAAAACAGTAAAAGCAAACTTTGAACAGTTACATAATACTGATTTTGCAGACAGAGAACTTAAGGGAACAAGAAAGTTATACTTTTTCAGGTACACATGGAACATTAATAAAATGAATGAGAAAAAACATTTTAAAAGAAACATAGAATTTCATTTTCAAATTATAATTAAATAAAACTAAAAATAGCAATGGAAGGTTAAAGTTAATATTTATATTTAGACAGAAGAATAAAAAACATTATTCATGAAAGGACAATTAACAAATAATAAACACAAAAATCTGTAACATAAAGCCAAAGAACCATGGAGAGAAAAGATGGATTAATTCTGCACTTAAAGTAAGGCTGTGGAAAAGAATTCAGTCTTAGGAAGGATTCTGCTACCAATCTGGAAAAACATAAATTATGGACAAAGCAATAATAATGATAGAGTACATAAGTCCATGTTGTCAGGACTAGCAGAGCTAATTGCAGTGTGTATCATAAACCAAAGTTTGGCCACTAAGATAATTGTGTGTATCAGTATATGTGTGTCTGTATTATGTATGGGTGTTTGTGTGTTATATTTACTAAGGAAACTCAAGAAAATCATTCTTAAATCACAGAGGAGTTATAGTCTCTGTGGAAGGCAATGACTATACTGATAGAACCCAGATCTCTTGAAGTCCTGGTGTTATTACTTTAATACTTTAAGGATCTATGATTTATTCTGTTGGTTTGAGTATATACTTCCTTCATCAGTGTCATAATATTGCTACAATTTAGAATATAGTGTTTGAGAGTTGGATATTGTTGGGAAATTCATTATCTAGTAGCCAACCTTATGGTGAACTTCTTTGAATTTAGCCAAGTTTGTTCTTGGATGACAGTTTATATTTCATATAAACTACTTCCCATACTTGTAACTATTTTCATTCAGGCATAGCATTCAAAAACCCAAATTTACCTTCATGCTAGTTGAGATATCAGAGTAGGATTTATGGTGGAATTGGCATATCCCTATACCAGTACTGTTGGGATATTTACATTTATAATAAGTACTTATATAAATATAAATGAATATCTACTACAACTTCCAAGTATAAATATTTACCCAAAAGGAAGTAAATTAAATAAGTCATTCTCATAGGAAAAATCATGAAGACCAGAAATAATGTGCCTCATAAAAAGACACCAGACCCTAATATTTGATGAGTATTGGTGTTTAGTTGTATCCAATTAATCGTGACCCCATTTGCGGTTTTCTTGGTAAATGAATAGAGTGGTTTATTTCCTTTTCCAGCTAATGGCAAAGAGGGTTAAGTGATTTTTTCCAGGCTCGCATAGGTACTAAGAATCTGAGTACAAATTTGAACTTCTGAAGATGAGTAGTAGTGGCTTCAGGAATTTTTATGTTTTGTTTTCTCTTTGTTGCTTTTACATTTGCTTCTATTACTTTTGTTCTCTTTGGAGAAGCAGAGTATCCTTTTTCTTCTAATAGCCTTTTAAATTATTAGTGAATAATTCTCTTTAACCTCATAAGTTTCTTTCCAAGCTAAATATTCCCAGATTTATCCTCATAAGATGTTATAGTGGGGGCAGTGTATCTCATTTTTATTCATGATATAGCGCTACCTCTTAATGTAGACTAAGATTGAATTAGTTTGTGTTACCAATATACTATTTTTGATTCATCTTGAACTGGTAGTCTCCTAAAACCTTTCATCTTTTTGTTTATATGTGTATGTTTAAAAAATTGGAATGAGACTCTTTTTAAAGATAGTTTTCAACATTGACATTTTGAAACTTTGTGTTCCAAAACATGTGCAGTTCTCCTAAATATTTCCATATTTGTGAGCACAAGAAAAATTACATTAAAAGGGAGGAAAAAGCACAAGAAAGGGGGAAAAAAAACCAAGCAAACAACAACAAAAAAGGTAAAAATACTATGCTTTTAATCTACAGTCCCCATAGACAAAAGTAGAAAAGCATAACAGTCTCTCGTTTCAAGGAGTTCCCATGCTAATGGGGAAGAACTCATTTTAGCTTGAAGATTTTAACTAGAATGTGAATATAGTGGTAAAATATAAGTTAATTTTCTTTAATGTCACTTCCATTGATAAAATGATAGCACTTTCTGATGTTGAATCATTTGACAGTGCCAAAGGACTTTGGTAGCAAGAACTTTCTTTTCTGGATCTTCCGTAGTTATTATTGTAGCATTTGCAGGAGCTGCTGAGCCTTGGTATGTTTGAAAGAGAAAAAGATGAGGCTTAGTAACACATCCCCTGCAGGGGATTATAATTAATTATTCCAAGTTATTAAATTAAATTAAATAAAGGAAAATGATTCATGGAGAGAAATGGGAATTAGGAAAATTAGTTTCACTGACAATGTGATAATGCTAGGTCATGCAAAATCTTGCCATTCATGTTACTCTCAAAAATTCGTAGAAACCACACATTTTAAACACTAATACTTTATGGGTCAATCTACTTGGAATGGAGAATTAATTATGTAAGAGTATGTTTTTTCATTCTGTCGTTCCCAATTCTAATGTTTAGTAGATTTAACAGAACATTAATTTCATGCATATTTTGTGATTATCAATTCTAGTCAAGGTATTATATTTATATTATATTATATCTTCCTTTTAGCTTTCTTGAGATTTTTTTCCTGGAAATAGTTCTCTTCTCATTTCACTTTGACCTAAAAAACAAAGGAAATTAGAAAATGGGCAGAAGAGAAAAGACAGTGCTGAGTTATTCACACCACCACAGAAATTTTTCTTTCCCTTCCCTTTTTCCCTCACATTCTCCTTAGGCAATAGTTAGTTCCAGAATATACTCAAGTTGCTCCTCTCTTCACAGAGCTTCCATAAGAAAAGAATCATCATCTCTGTTGCTGTATCCTACAGCTGCCTCCTACGGTTTGCCAGGCCTTAACATTGCTTATATTCCTAGCAGTATCTTGGAATGGTCATTTGATTTGTTTAAGAACTTCTGGGCCTTACTACATGCCTCTATATTGTGCCCTTAGGATTTCTACATCTTCTGTGTTAGGGCTAAATTTGTGTGTGTGTGTTTTCTGACCCAGCTTTCCTATTAGAGGGTGATCTCTTTGAGAACAGGGACTTTGGTAATTTTTCTACTTTTATATCCAATATTGTATTGGAGCTAGTTGCAAACCAACTTAGCAGATTGTTAAATTTTCAGTGCTGCAAATTGTGACTTCGTTTATTATTTTTTGATTGTCTAGATTAGAGAAAATGTTAATAATGCAGATTAAGCTTGAATGTGTTTTTGTGCACTTTTTTTTTTTTTTTTTTTTTTTTTTTTTTTAAGGCGAACCAGTATTAAGTTGGTGCATGGTAGTGTTTGGCATATCAGAAATCCTATTTATATTTTAAAAAATATTGTATCTGCCAATGAACTGAAACTGGTTGAACTATTACAAAAACTGGCAAATATTGGATTGCTTTAATTTACCTTTGTTTAGATTTTTGAAGTAAGAAGATAACATAGAAGTAATGGAAAATGGAAACATTTAAGGGATCTTGAAAGGAAACATATTGTCATAGAGTTGCTATAAGAATGCCACAGGGATTTTGCTGTTGTCTGTAAGAGGTTATCAGTATTTGAAAGGAACAAAAATTGTTAACAGATTGGATGCCAAGGACATAGATTTTCATTGCTGAAAGCTTGTGGAAAATGGGCAGACCAAAAAGATGGCAAGGAGAATGTATCTGATTTTAAGTGATGATCATCCATAGAATAATGTGAATGTATGAAAATAGATTATTGAATAATCTTGCTTAATCCTTAGATGATCATTATGGTTATCTCTTTTTATTGTCTTCAAAATCAGTGTTTTGCTTGAACAGAGAAAGTTTTCTTTTTTTCTTTTTTCTTTTTTTTTGGCTGAGGCATTGGGTTAAGTGACTTGCCCAGGGTCACAAGCTAGGAAGTATTAAGATTCAGAACTCACATTCTCCTGACTTCAGGGCTGGTGCTCTATCCACTGCACTACCTAGCTGGCCAGATATGTTTTCTGTTAATGTTTAATTGCTTTTTTGTTTCTTCTCTTCTAGATTGACTTTGTGTATTTGTTTTTCCAATCATTTGTTCTCTTATTTCTTTAGTGAGACTTGCCATCACAGAGTTATTATTCTTCCAATTATTTCTGCTATGCAAAACAAAACAAAAAAAAATGCTCACAGTTTACACTCATTTCCCAGTGTTCCTTTTCTGGGTGTAGCTGATTCTGTCCATCAGTGATCAATTGGAATTGGATTAGCTCTTCTCTATATTGAAGATATCCACTTCCATCAGAATACATCCTCATACAGTATCGTTGTGGAAGTGTATAATGATCTCCTAGTTCTGCTCGTTTCACTCAGCATCAGTTGATGTAAGTGGAGAGATTATATTAAGAGGAATGCTGAAGTGAAGCAAAAATTAGGTTAAAAAAAAAAGGCCTGAGTACAAGATAATCATCAGAACATAGAAAAAGGAATGGTATTGGGGGGACTCCAGATATTCAAGTGTTAGCTAAAGAGGGATTGTGACTGAAAGAAGAGTGGCTGAGTTTGTTGGTTTGGAGGCTATTTGTGATATTCTGAATGAGTAGTTTTACTAGAGTCCATATGATTCTCAGTTTTCCTTATCTAGCTGTAATCTCTTTTTGCTTATCTCCAGTCTCACATCTTTAACTATCTTTTCACACCATCTCAGGCTAGATATTCAGTAGACATCTTAAACATATCTTGTCCAAAAATGAACTTACATTCTTTTCTCTTAAACCTTCCCAGTTTCTAAACTTTCCTGTTACTGTCAAGGGCACCATCATCCTCCCAGTCTCCCAGACTTGCAGCCGAGGTATCATCTTTGATTCCTATTTAACACTCCCCTCCACCCCTACCCTACCCCATAACCAGTCTGTTGCCAAGGCCTATCAATTTCACATCTCTTGAGTTTACCTTCTTTCTCTTTTTTGATACTGATAATATCCTAATGTAGGCTCTCATTATTTTTGTGCTTGGACTATTGAAGTAATGCTATTTACTGCTACATGTTTCCTTCTACTAGTGCCCATATTTAATCAAGTTGCCAAAGTGATTTTTCTAAAGCATGAGTCAGACCATGTCACTCTCATACTCAATAATTTCCAAATGCTTCACCATCACCTCCAAGTTTAAATAAAAAATCCTTGATTTGGTGTTCAAAGCCCTCCCTTACCTTCCCAGTCTCGAACTCCCCCCTCCCACCCTCATGTTTTGATGTGGTGACAGACCTTGCTGTTGAGTGAATTAAGCGGTTTCTCAGTTCAGGGTATTTTTTTTTCTCTCCCACCATGTTTGGACTCCTTTCCCTTCTCATCTTAATCTCCTGGTTTCCAGATTAAATTCCACCTACTATCAGAAGCCTTTCCCCATTACTTTTAATTCTCATGCTTACCCCTCTGTTAACTATTTCCTGTTTACATTGTACACTTTTTTTGGGAAAATATTTGTTTTTTCTCTATTGTAAGCTTCTGGAGAGCAGGGAACTGTCTTTTGCCTCTCCTTATATTCTAAGTGCTTCCTTCTCTCCTCTACTTTTCTTTTTCTATCCACATAGAGTATTATACCTTTATGTACAAATGCTCTTAAAAAGATTTTTTTTTTTTCTTTTGCACTCCTGAACCCCTCCCAAGATATCTTAGGGTTTACTGGCTAGATTTCTTTCTTCAGACCAGGCCTTGATCAAAAACCACTCTGATTCTCATTGGCCACCTTAGGTCCTAGACCACGCCCCATTTGGTCATTGTTTGGGTCCTGATTGAATGGGATTGAATGTAAGTAACAATTATTTCTGGTTTGGCCAGAAACCCCGAAGATTTTCCCCTCCCAGATTTTTAAAACTTATTTATATTTTTTTCCCTCTTTTGGACTAAGTGAAAGTGGAGATTCTTTGTCTGAATTGCTACCTAGCCTTAATCATTGAATGGATACAGCCTCAGTCAAACTGAGACCTATTGAAGATCTTAGTTTCAAAGGCCAAAGTCTCCCACTACATTCAGGACTGTCTCTAGTCAACCTGATCTATATCTTGTCACTGGACCCAGATGACTCCAGAGGAAAGCGTGAGGCATATGACCTTGCACACTCTTCTTTCACTTATATCCAGTTCATTTGCATGTCATGGCACCATCTCCTTGATGTCATGATCCTCTTAAAGAATGAAGGACAAACATAATCACTACCACCTATGGTACCTGTCAGATAATAAGTTCTTAATAACATATTGTTGATTGATTAAGTCATAAAATCTTGAGGACTTAGTAAGTGGCAAGGAAATGGAACCATCAGATGTTTTTTCTCAGATGTTTGCAGATAAGCCATGGGCTGTTTTTCCTGTGCAGAATGAAAGAGTTGGACTAAATTAAATCTTTAAGTTCTCTTCCATATCTTAAAGATATATCTATATATCTATATACATATATATAGATATATATATGTATACATATACATATACATATATATACATATACATATACACACATATATATATATATATATATATATATATATATATATATATATATATATATATATATATATATATATATATATATATATATATATATAAAATGTGTGTGTGAGTGTATGTGTAGAAATAAAAACCGTGGGGTCCCCTTCGTCACCACTCCCCCTCCCTTTTTATTTATTGATGATGTTGGAACTAAACCTCTCTGCCTTGACTTGAAGTCCTATAGCATTCTGCCTACTTTTATTTTTTAAAAAATTCATTGTTAAAGCAGTTCTTTTAGAAAACAGTACTGAGTTTCTTAAACCTCTCTTTAGTTAATTGATTGTATCATGCAGCTTTTGTAAGGATTCATCTGTTGTATCCTTGTTACATGAGTAACCTTTTAAAAGGAAATAAAATTAATTTTGTTGACTTTACATGGAAACAAATGTCACTTTCTCATCTGAGCGTTTACTGCTTGCTTGGTTAATATGTAGTTCTATTAGTTATTAATGCAAATAAATTTGTTTAGATGTAATTTGTATGATAGCTCAGCAAAGTCTACTTTTTCCTTTATAATATGTTGTGTAGTTTTTAGCGATAGCTTTATATAATGCTCCAGGATGATAATTCTGTAGACCCATTCTTTATTCTTAAAAAATTAAGGCTATGTCTTTTTGGTGGCACATTAACAGGAAACATTAATGTGTATAATTTTCCTTCTTTGTCCTAGAAGAGAGACTGTTAGATTAAAAAAAAAAAAAAAAAAAAAAAAGCAATATCGGGTACTTCCTGAGTTTTCAGAGTTAAGCAAACTTGATTAAATAGATTGTTTTAATATGGTGTTATTTATTTCATTTAGAGAAGTAATGTGAAATGTAACTAAGTTTTAGGATAATCTGATAGATTAAGTACAACATCAAAATGAACACTTGGTAATTATTAACTTATCATTTTTTTAAAATTTTATCAGTTTAATTTTTCAGTACTTCAGTAGTTTGTAAGACCTGAATAGAAAATCAACTTTGTTCAACAGTAAACAAATTAAAAAAAATTATCCACTCATCTTTTAATCATATGGATTAATTCGACTTGATTAAGATGAGTGGGTTTTAGAAATGTTACATTTGGAATGGTTTTTAAAATTTTTTTGCTTTTCTTAAAAGTTGCTTTTTTATACTAAGTTTTTATTTGTTCCTCAGAATTTTCACTTTTAATTAAAATTTAATTAGAAACATTTAAAATCAATATGAAATAACTTTAACCCCCTTTCTTATTACCTAAATATTATTGCTGGTGCCTGAAAATGTTCTTCTCTAGTTCTTATTATTTCTGCCAGGAGGTGGTATTGTTCACTCATGAAGATTGAATTTCTATAACACTCTCTTCTTCTGGTTCTATTTTTTTTTTAAGGAGTTTTGTTTTTTTTTTAATTAGTCATAACAGGTATTCTTGTAAAATTTTTATCAAACTATGGCATTTTAGGAGACCAAATTTCTGCCTTTTAGAAATTGATATTGAAAAATAAAGTAAACCAATTTAAATTGTTATTTAGTAGATACTTATATTTTAGGTTCTGTGTCTAGATGCTAAGGTATGCAGACACACATAGACATACAAATATTTTCTTCCCAGAACTTACATTCTATTGGAGAGAATAACATCTACATATAATTAAATATAAAATTATATACAAGGCAAAGAGAAAATAATATTGGAAATGATAGAGCAATAGCAAGTGAAAAATCAGAAAAGATCTGTTATAGGAATTGGCAGTTGGACTGAATGCCCAAGAAAGGTAGGGTTTTAAGAGGATGGAGGTGAGACAAGGGTGTTTCACAGGCATGGGAGAAAGTTCTTGCAAAGGTAAAGAGAGAGAGAAGATGGAATATTTCTTATAAGAAGAAAGTAAGTTCTTCAACAGTTTGGCCAGAATGTGAAGGGGAATAATGTATAATGAACCAAAGGGAAAGTATAATAAAGTCAAATTGTGAGGGACTTTAAGTGCCAGAGGAGTTTGTATTTCATCCTAGAAGCAATAGGAAGCCACTGAAACTTTTTGAGCAGAAGAATTATGCCAGTGATCCTAAGTTAAATAACAGAGCCTGGACACAAATTGAGATTACTGCATTAACCTTCTGGCTGGTCTTCCTATTTTGTCTGCCTTTTGTAGCATCAGCTCCATTCAGCTGTCAAATTCATCTTACTAAAATGTATGACTAACTATATCACCTTTGTTCAGTAAATTCCTTTGGGTTCCTGCTACTACATCCAGGATCAAATACATAATTTCCTGTTGGACTTTTAAAAACTTTTATTACCTGATCCCTTTCTAACTTTCCAGTTCTGTTACATCTTACTCCCCCTCCAAGTACTCCAGTAATAGGAGCTTTCTTTCTGTCCTTAGAATGTGACCTTTTGTCCCTCATCTTTTGAGCGGTTTCACTTGATGACCCCCATACTTGAATATTTTCTCCCTCTTCCTTTGATCATTTATCTTCTTGACTCCCTCCAAGTCTCAGCTAAAGGCCTACCTTCTTCAAAAAGCCCTTCCTGATCTCTCCCCCCCCCTAATGTAAATGTTTTTTTCTGAGAGTATTCCAGTGTATCGTATTTCTTACTTGTATGTACTATGTGCTCTTTGAGAGCAGGGGCTATTCTTCCCCCTTTCTTTGTGATCTTAACCACTTAGTAGAATTAAAGCCTGGCATATGTAATAAATACTTAATAAATCCTTGTTGATGTGGTCAGAGTACAAAACAGAAGAAAATTAACTCTTCCAGCCTGATATATCCTACATTGGAACTTTGTGTTCAGGCCAGGATTCTGAGCAGGACTATAGTTGTATTGTATGATCCTACCTTGTCTTATCTGGTGTCTTGCTGCAGGGTTCAGAACCGTACTGATTTTTTTTTTTTTTTTTTTTTTTTTCTCTTCTTGGTGTCTCCCTTTGAAATCCAATTTTACCTCTGTTCCAGATTTCTTGCCATGGTCACTTGTCTGTGGGAGGAAATTTGTGATTTTATGCTTGAAAATGATTCATTGTGGTTTCTCTTTAGATTTTCCCCTTACTGCTCATTTTGGGAATTGTCTGAAGTATTTGTTAAGAGTAGTTTTCTGAGGAGCTCGACTGCCTTTTAATACTACTACTGGCATCTTGACTAATTTCCCTTCTTTTATTTCTGCAAAAATGTTTCTTAGTTGTGTTGACATAAGTTCTAAATCTATAGGTAGGCTAGCAGATGTTTTGTACTTTATAAAGTTTTGAATACAATATCTTTTATCTATCATTTGCTGTTGACTTTTGTTGGTTACATGCAATACCTCTTTTTTTTTTTTAATTCTTTTTATTTTCAAAATATATGCAAAGATAGTTTTCAGCTTCTACCCTTGTAAAACCTTATGTTCCAAAACTTTGTCTCTTCCTTCTTCCCCGTTCCTTTTCCCTAAACAGCAAGTAATCCAATATATTAAACATATTAAAGATATTTAAACATCTATACATATTTCCACATTTATCATGCTGCACAAGAAAAGTCAGATCAAAAAGGGGAAAAAATGAGAAAAAAAAGCAAGCTAACAAACAACAAAAAGAGTAAAAATACTATGATATGGTCCACTTTCAGTCACCACAATTCTCTCTCTTGAGTGTATGTAGATGGCTCTCCATCACAAGACTATTGGAATTGACTTGAATCACCTCATTGTTGAAAAGAGCCAAGTCCATCAGAATTGATTATTATACGAACTTCTTGTTGCTGTGTACAATATTCACTTGAAATACTACTCTTTTTTAAAAAGAATTTTTAATTGATGTTTTCTGTTTCGTATATCATCATAGTATCCTATAGATCTCTTTACCTCCTCCTTTTAAGAGCCATTCCATAGGAAAATAGTGTCATTGTTGGTGTTGTTAAGAGAGGGAAGAAATTTGCACAACTGATCAATCTATTGAGAAAATCTGAAAAATACACAATGTGTGGAACTCCCATCTTTACCAAAAGATTGGGGGACAGGGATGTTTTCATATTTCTCTTCAATTGAGTCCCTCTTTATTCTTATAATTATATTAATTTGCTTTTGATTTTTTGATGTTAACACTTTTTCTCTCCTGAAATTTATGTTCTTGTAGTTATTGTGTGTATTTTTTCTTGGCTCTGATTATTTCACTTGCATTAATATCCTTAGTATTCATTAGATAATTGTTTATTTAAAAAATACTTATTTAAAATTAAAAACAAAATTTAAAAAGAACAACAGAAAAGGAACACAAAAAACAGAACAAAACATTGCCATATGCCCAACAGAAAATCAGGGAGAATTGAAAATATATAACAAATATCCATTTCAAGAATGCATATATACTAATAAATGGTTATATTCATGAATGAGCATCTTTTCTTTTGTTCTCTGATATGTACTTTTTACTTTTTTTTTTCTTTTCTTTCATCATCCCCACTTCTATGCAGGCTACAGTTAAGCAGGGGTATATTTACACACACACACACACACACACACACACACACACACACACACACACACACACACACACCTCACCCCCACATAATATACATGTGTTTGTATATATCTTTTGTTTCCTATCCCTGCTAACTCTTCTACTTTAATTCTACTCCTTGTCTTGCTATTACTTAACCTCTTCTCATAGCCACAGATTCTTTCTTTATCTTCCCTTCTAGTTTTTCCCTCCCTCTTTATCCCAGTCTCATTAATCTACACATCTTATCCCACTATATTTAATCTAACTAATCTTTTCTACTCCATCACATCCTGTATCACCCTTTCCCCTCTTTCTTTATCCCTTTTACATTAATCTACACCCTTTGTCTAACTGCTGTAAATCTACTTACCCTGTTGTATCTCAGTTTATCCTATTCCTTTTCCCCTTATCTCTTTATAGATTTTGGAGGGTGCTATAACTTCATGGTGTGTGTGTGTGTGTGTGTGTGTGTGTGTGTAGATTTTCAGAACTACAGGCCTTTCTCCCTCTAATTTACGTTGTCAGTTTTTCCTCTGTACCTCATTCATATCGAATAATTATTTTTATCCTTTCTTAGATTGTTTTGCTTTTTAGAGCTAGATCATACTCAATTCTGCCCCAATCTTTTTTTCGAACTACCCAATTATTGATGTCAATCTTAAACATAGAATTTACATTTCCATGTAAAAACCAAACAATTTGTCCTTGTTGAGTCCCTTGAAATTATTCATCATTTCAGCAGAATGATTTCAGAAAGGCCTGTTAAGTCTCTTACTTACATTGACTGATGCTAAGTGAAGTGAATAGAACCAAGAGAACATTGTATACTGCAACAAGAAAGATTATGTGATGACCAGTTCTCATGGATGTAGCTCTTTTCAACAGTGAGATGATTCAGGCCAATTCCAATAGATCTGTGATGGAGAGAGCCATCTGGAACCAGAAAGAGGACCATTTTTTCACTTTTTTATTGTTATTTGCTTTCTCTTTGTTTTCTTCCTCTTTTTTTCCTTTTTGATCTGATTTTTCTTGTGCGGCATGATAAAATCAGAAATATGTATAGAAAAATTGTATGTTTTTAACATATGTATTTGAGTTACTTGCTTTCTAGGGGAGGGAGAAGAGAAAGGAAGGGAGAAAAATATGGAACATGAGATGATTTTGCAAGGATGAATGTTGAAACCTATCTTTGCATGTATTTTGAAAATAAAAAAGCTATTATTAAAAAAATAAAGTTGTGTAGAGGTGGGAAATTAATTTTTAATGTTGGCTCTTATGTTAAATTTTCTATTGAATTCAGGTTTGGTTGAGACAGAGTCCTGAAAATCTGCGAGTTCATTAAATGTTTGTTTGTTTTTTATTCAGTATTACTGTTAGTTTTGTTGGATGTGATATTTTTTACCTTAGCTCTCATTCTTTTGATCTTTGATATATATTATTCTAGGAATAATACTATTTTTAGTAGTCAGTCTCCATAATTCTAACTTTGGATGCAGATGTTATTTTTTATTCAAAGTTTATTGGGATTGCCTTAGATCACTAAACCACTGAGAAGAACCAAGTCTATCATAGTTGATCAACACACAATCTTGTTGTGGACAATGCAATTCTGGTGCTGCTTGTTTCACACAGCATGAGTTTGTGTAAATCCTTTCATGCCTTTCTGAAATCAGCTTGTTCATCATTTTTATAGGGCAATAATATTCCATTACCTTCATATACCATAACTTATTCAGCCATTCTCCAATTGATGAGCATCTACTCATTTTCAATATTTTGCCACCAAAAGAGCCGCTACAAATATTTTTGCACAAATGGGTCTTTTCTCTTCCTTTATGATTCCTTGGGATACTGGCCCAATGGTAGCATTGCTGAGTCAAAGAGTTATTGCACAGTTTTATAGCCCTTTGGGCATAGTTCCAAGTTGCTTTCTAGAATGGTTGGATCAGTTAATAACTCCTCAAACAAAACTAGTCCCAAGTTTTTTCCCACATCCTCTTCAATATTTATCATTATGTTTTCCTGTCATCTTAGTCAATCTAAGAGTTGTGAGGTGGTGCCTCAGAGTTGTTTTAATTTGCATTTCTCTAATCAGTAGTTATTTAGAGCATTTTTTCATGTGACTATAAATGGCTTTAATTTCATCATCTGAAAATTGAAATTTTTGACAATTTCTCAATTGGAGATTGACTTGTATACTTATAAATTTGACACAGTTATTTATATATTTTAGAAATGAAGTTTTTCAAGAAAATGGTATTTACACACATGTATTGTATCTAGGTTATATTGTAACACATGTAAAATGTATGGGATTGCCTGTCATGGGGGGGGGGAGGAAGTAGAGGGAAGGGGGGGATAATTTGGAAAAATGAATACAAGGGATAATATTATAAAAATATATAAAAAATAAAAAAAATTAAAAAAAAAAAGAAATGAAGTTTTTTTTTTAATCAGAAAAACTGGCTTTATTTTCCCCAGGTTTGTTCTCTTTTAATCTTGTATAGGTTTTGTTTGCACAAAAACTTGATGTAATCAAAGTTGTCCATTTTGCATTTTCTAATGTTTTCTAGTTCTTCTATTCCTCCCTCTCCATAAATTTGATAGGTAAACTATCCCTTGCTCTTCTAATTTGCTTTGGCATCACTCTTTATACCCAAATTATGGACCTATTTTGACCTTATTTTGGTATGGGCTGTGAAGTGTAGGTCTATGCTGAGTTTCTGACATTATTTTTCAGTTTTCCCAGTAATTTTTGTGAAAATAGTGAGTTCTTATTCTAGAAGCTGGAGTATTAGGTTTATCAAATATTAGGTTACTAGATTGATGGTTGTGTTATGAGTATTTAACCTATTCCCCTGATCCAGCATACTACTTCTTAACCAGTACCACATAATTTTGATGACTGCTGCTTCATAAAATAATTTTAGGTCTGGTACCAATTCTAATTTTCTGAGAGTTATTTTCTTCTTTAAGACTCTATTTCCTTTTTGAGTTGATTAATCATATTTTTCATAATATTGTTTTTCATGGTTTTTATTATTATTTTTTAGATTTTCCTCAATCTCATTTCATTTTTGAAGTCTTTTATTTTATTTTATTTTATTTATTTTAATTTTTTTTTAGTTTTTCTATAAATTCTTCCTGGATAAATAGACAAAATAAAATTAATATTACTCTTTGAGGTTGAAGATGTTTTTTAATTACACTGTCCTTTTCTGACAATGAACTCTGGTCTTCCTTATCCCTATAGTAACTTTCTATAGTTGTCTTCTTTTTTTGACTTTTAATTTTTTTTTAAATGAGAATATTAGTGTAAGCTCCTCTAATTTTGGGGTGGCAGTAGGGTGCCTCTAGTTTCACTTCAGCTCTCCATTCTGACCTGGAACCCAAACTGAAAGCTCTCCACTCTTTCAAGTGTTCACTGCCAGCAGTGTCGCTGCCCTACTGCTTCTGGACGCACCAGGTAGACTGATTCCTTCTCACCCAGGGCTGCCTCTCAGCAGCATAACTGGGCCTGACCTTCCTAATAAGAGGAAGTTTCCTCAGTCTTTCTGGACTTAGGCCCCAATGCTCCAGGCTGCCTGAGAGGTTCCTGTGGCTCTCACTGAGAAT
The DNA here is from genome assembly GCF_048593235.1 of Sminthopsis crassicaudata. Lineage (NCBI taxonomy): Eukaryota > Metazoa > Chordata > Mammalia > Dasyuromorphia > Dasyuridae > Sminthopsis > Sminthopsis crassicaudata. Next base: position 617,593,896 of record NC_133618.1, on the reverse strand, counting down.
TCTTTGAATCCAGATGGCCCCAGGGCTCCCTACTTGCTGTTTCAATGGAACTAACTTGGAGGTGTGAGGTGTTTATATTTCACACTGGTTAAATTTCTGCCTTGGGAGTCTTGGATTGTTCCAAGTGGACCCCTCTTAGGCCCCAAAATTTATTTTCCCCCCCACCAATCTACGTTCACCCTGAGGCATAAGCTTGTTTCTTTTGTGGGGGAAATCTGAAGAGCTTGGAATTGTATGACCTACTCTGCTATCTTTCCAGAATCCTCTCCCATTGCATACTGTCATATAGCACATTGGTTTTCCATTACACAGTTACTTTAGCCATTTGGGTATACAGTTGTTTTTCACTTCTAGGTATTCCAAGAAGTGCTTCTATAGATATTTTGAAGTAGATAGAAGTTTTTCTTATCATTTGGCTTCCTTGCTGAAGCGCAATTATCATCTCTGGTTCAAATTGTTTAGTCATTTTAGTCAGTTTATTTGCATAATGTTTAAAATTTTTTTGAGAACTGTCCATATCCTTTGACCACTTATCTATTGAGAAATGGCTATTAGTTTTTACACATGTATTTCATTAATTATTTATATATTTTGGGTACTAAACTCTTATAAAAGAAATTTGATAATTTTTTCCCTTTCCATTTGACTACTTTTTAGTCCTAGATGCATTAATGTTGTCTGTGCAGAATCTTTTCAGTTCAAGTTTACTTTATCTTTTGTAATTGCCTCTATTTCTTTTTGATTAAGAATATATCTCTCACCCATGGCTATGAAAAGTACATAGTCTTTCTTTTCTAATTTTTTTTTTTTTTTGTATTATCATCTTTAACTTTAAAATATGGTATAAAGTGTTAATCTAAGCCTAATTTCTGCCAGATTGTTTTTCAGTTTTCTCAGCAATTTTAAAAAATTTTAAATTAAAAAAAATTAAAAAAAATTTAATCTTATGTTTTCTACTTTATTGAAAACTGGGTTATTGAATTTCTTTGTTTCTGATGCTCCCTTGTCGAATCTGTTCTATTGATCTTTCTGCTTTTTGTTTTTGTTTTTTTTAAACTAGTAAACAGTAAACTGTTTTTGATGACTACCATTTATGTAATTTGAGATCTAGAAGTGGTTCTTGGACCTTCCCTCCCCCCCCAGTCATTTCCCATTATATCCTATATCTTTTGTTTTTCCAAATAAATTTTATTATTTTACAAACTCTTTAAAATATCTTCTTTATAATTTGATTTGTACAGCATTAAGAATGTAAATTTATTTTGGTAATATTATTTTTATTATATCCATGCAGCCTAAGTATGGGCACTGACTTTTCCTTCAGCTCTTACAGATGTTTTTAATTTGTACAAAATTTTTGTGAGCTTTGAGGGGGGGATTGATCTCCATATATCTTAAACATTTAGAGTGGGATTTCTCTTTCTGTGATTCTCTTGAATTTTGTTGTGGTATAGAAATGCTATTTTTTTTTTTTTTTTTTTTGAGAATTTATTTTGTAGCTGAAGCTACTAATTATCTCAGTATCTTCATTTAAGCCTTAGGGTTTTCTGAGTAAATCATCTATCTTATCTTTAGCAAATAGGAATAGTTTGATATCCCTTTTTATTCCCATCTTATTTCTATTGCTGTCATTTCTGGTACAATATCAAATATTACTGGGGAAAGTGCTTCACTTCCATATTAGGAAAGACTAATGCATCCCTGTTGCATATGATGCTTGCTGTTGTTTTAGATGCTTTTTATGATGATAAAAAAAAAATCTCTGACTGTACTTTGTAGGGCATTTAGCATAAAAGTGTTATATTTTGTCAAAAGCATTGCTTTTTTTCTTCTGCTCTGCTTCTGTTGATAATTATGTGGTTTGGAATATTGGGGGTTTTAATATGATTATTTTCCTAACGTTTAATTAACCTTGCATCGTAAATCCTATTTAATCATAAATTGTTTTCTGTTTGATTGGATTTTGCATTAAATTTTTGAGATGATATTCATTAGTGATATTGGTATATATATATATATTATCCTTCCTTAATGTAGATATTAGTTCTTTGTTTTCCCCTCCCCCCTAAAAAAAGATTCTGGTAGGGGGTCTTTCTCAGGTTTTTGAGAAGAATTTGTGAATTATGAATACTAACTATTCTTTAAAAATTTAATAGGACTCTCCTTTAAATCTTATCAGGTAAAAGAGTTTCCCTCTCTTTTGGTAGTTCCTTTATAGTTAGATTTAATTCATTTTCTGAGATTGAGTTATTTAAGATCTCTATATGGTCTTTTCACAGTTGGTATATTTCATATTTTTGAAGGTATTTTTCGATTTCTTTTGTGTTCTCAGTATATAACTGCATAATATGTTCTGATTACTTTTTAAATTCTGGTTTTGTTGTGATTTCACTTGCTTGCTTACTATTTTATTGATTTTACTTTTTGGCAACAGTATTCTATAAAAGTAACATACAACAGGTTGTTTAGCTTATACAATTTGTTTAGTTTTATTTTTCCCAATTGATGGACATCTAGCTTCCTTACAATTCTTTTTTTTTTTATTACAAAAATTACAGTTGTAAATATTGTTGACCATGTTTTCCTAGATTTTTGACTACCTTGGCAATATAAACTCTGTAGTAGTATTGCTGACTATACTGTTACTCTTTTCCAATTAGGTGATACAATGCATAGAATTCTGAAGTCAGGAAAACCTGCCTTCAAATCTGACTTCAGACACTTAATAGCTTTGTCACTTTATACGAATCATTTAACTTAAATTTGCCTCATTTTGCTCAACTATAAAATGAGTATAATAATTCCTGTTCTATAGGGTTGTTTGAGGATCAAATGAAATATTGGTAAAGTATTTAACAACAGTACCTGGCACATAATAGGTGTAGATATAGTTGGTAAATCTCAAGGCAAGATATACTATGATATATCGCTATGAATTTGGGAGCTAGATGTTTTTTGGCCAAATGGAATGCATTTCTCTTTAAATCATTACTAAAATCACAACTTTTCACTGAATATTGACCACCAATTCCAAATTTAAAAACAAGAAGCCAGAAAAACCACTCTGTGACTTGTCTTCATTTTGAATTACCTTTCACAATCTGATTTAAATCTAAACGTGTACCTGAGTATAATAACCAAATCATATTCTCTATGTATCCTACAATGCTTTAAAGATGCATACTCAATAAATATTTTTGAATGTATTTATATTTTGGTAGAAAAAATATAGAACAGTGACTATTGAGGCTTGTGTTTGAGTCTTACCTCTACTACTGGTTTGATCTTGGGCAAGTCTTTTCATCTCTCTCTCTCTCTCTTTTTTTTTTTTTTTTTTTTTTTTAAATTTGCTTATTTATAAATTGGGTCACTTGGATTAGATAATACCAGGCTTAAGATTCTGTGATAAAGAATTAATAGAAAGGAAAGGTCTTTTCTCTCTTAAAAAGTATTAACAAAAATTTTTAAAAATATGTTGAAAATTATTTTGGTATGTTTGATACATTTTTTTTTTTGCATTTTTGTTTGTTTTTTCTTGCAGTTTTGAAGTTATGAATCTTTTGGGGAGAGTTCTAAACATGCAGTATCAATGCTGATGGGATAAGATCCAATATGAATGTGAATGATGTTGGAGGAAGACGACGCTTTGAGGACAGTGAGCATACATTACATATTTATCCTGGGACAATTTCAGAAGGCACTATCTACTGTCCAGTCCCAGCCAGAAAAAACTCAACTGCTGCTGAGGTGATAGATGCTCTTATAAATAGACTCAAGCTTGACAAAACAAAATGTTACGTTCTAGCCGAAGTGAAAGAATTTGGTGGGGAAGAATGGATACTCAATCCAACAGACTGTCCTGTTCAGCGAATGATGATGTGGCCACGGATGGCATTAGAAAACAAATTGAGTGGAGAGGATTACCGATTCCTTTTGAGAGAGAAAAATCTTGATGGCTCAATCCATTATGGCAGTCTTCAGTCATGGCTTCGTGTTACAGAAGAGCGTCGGAGAATGATGGAACGAGGTTTCCTTCCCCAGCCACAACAGAAGGATTATGATGATTTATGTAGTTTACCTGACTTAAATGAGAAAACACTTCTGGAGAACCTCCGAAATCGCTTTAAACAAGAAAAAATTTATACTTACGTTGGTAGCATTCTAATAGTCATTAATCCATTTAAATTTCTTCCTATTTACAATCCTAAATATGTCAAAATGTATGATAATCATCAACTGGGAAAGCTTGAACCCCACATTTATGCTGTGGCAGATGTAGCTTATCATGCTATGCTTCAGCGCAGAAAGAACCAGTGCATTGTTATTTCAGGGGAAAGTGGTTCTGGGAAGACACAGAGTACAAACTTTCTCATTCACCATCTTACAGCTCTTAGCCAGAAGGGATTTGCCAGTGGAGTAGAACAGATAATTCTTGGAGCTGGACCAGTACTTGAGGTAAGATGAGTTACAGAACTACTGTACTGTTTTTTAATTTGTCACTCAACAAGCGGTAATACAATTTGTTTTGCCATAGTTTGTTTTGCCATAGTTAGCAAATAACTGACACAAGACTGTTAATATCATTTGTACTTTTACCTATGAATACCAGCATATCTTTAACTTGTCTGTAGAGTTATTAAAACAATTGTTGGTAGAGAAGTAGCATAGGTAGCATTCATTGGTAATGAAACCTGAAATTGGCAGTGTTGTGGGGGTTACATTTTTTTTCCCCCAAAGATGATATCTGGGCAGTAGAATATGTATAAATAAGAAACGTGAATAAGAAAACTGAGGGTATCTAGTAGGAGAGAAGAAAGGACAATTTTATAGGTCATGGGGATTTATGTAACATATGAAGAAGGTAGTAGGTATATTGTACAAGTGAATTATCCTGAATGTTTGGTTAGTGCCTCTATTCCTGGTGTCTCTCCTAAACACTAAAACTATTTAAAAAAAGAGCTCAGTATCATTTTACAACCAGATAGTATTACCTAGTCTTTTCTTATCATTTAAAAATATGCTTTCAAAATAGTATTATCAGTATTTAAAGGAAAGAAAGCAAACTTTCTTTTTGTTTGTTTGTTTGGATTGAAAGTAAAGAAAGTAATACTGTTTGGCTTTAAAATATGTACTTGAAGTAAACTATTCAATCATAGATCATTAGAGTTAGAGTAAGTCCTTAGATATGACTTAGTTTGATCCTTCCCAAAGTTTTTGAATTGACAAAATCTCTATTTTAAACAAAACTTGCAAAAGTCTGGGAGAACTTTGCAATATAATATTTCAGAAAGATTTCTTTAAAAGCCTTTTGACTAATGGAAACAATGTAAAATTCTTCTACTTTTAGATCACTTTAAATTTACAAGTGTTATAAACAATGTATTGAGAATAAGATTGCCTATGATATTCTTTATGATACTATATCTTGTAGAATATTTCACATGATTTTTATTTTCTCCCTTTTATAAACAGATAAACTTTGAGCTTGTTGCTGTGTATCATGTTTGCACTTTAAAATTCTAGATTTTCCAAAAAATTGGCTGTTTTATTTGTAAATTTCTTTGTAATCCTTTGAGAACTAGTTAATTAATAAGTGCTCTAGTCACTGTACTTAGGGGACTGGTAGACTACAAATGTCAGGAATGAAATAGCCCCTACTCAAAGAGCTTTCTTTTAAAAGCCAGTCAGTAAGCCTCTATTAAGCTTTTAGTACATGCTGGCATTGTGCCTAAGCACTGGGGATACCAGAAGAGGCAAAAGACAACTCCTGATATCAAAGAACTCCTAATCAAATGAAGGAGACAATAAGCAAGCTATCTGAAAAGAGAAGCTACATATAGGATTAATGGGAAATAATTAGAAGAAGGATGGCACTAGAATTAAGAGTGGTTGGGAAAAGCTTCTTCCACAAGGTGAGATTTTAATTGTCACTTATGGGGAACCAGTAGACAGAGAATTCTCAGAGACAAGGCAATCAAAAGTGTATTTATGGATGTGTTTGTATACATTCATACACATATACATAACCAGATATATGTGTGAGTCTATGTGTATATGTAATATGCACATGAGGCACATATATACAAATAAGTATAAGGTATTTGTGGAGTGGGCACTAACCTGTGAGAGGATAGAGAAAAGACTTCACATAGAGAGTTGCGCTTAAATTGGGTTTTGAAGGAAGAAAATTAGGCCAAAATAAAGAAATATTTACATTCCAGGAATGAAGGTCAACCAATGCAAAGGTGAGAAGATACAGAATGGAGAGTTATGTATGAGGATTAGAAAGACCAGCAGTTTGACTGGATTATGAGAATATTGTAGGGGGAGTAAAAATAATTATGTTGGAAAGAAAAGATGGACTTATGATGTGTAAGGCTCTGAAAGCTCTGTCCTAGAGACAATAGAGAGTACTGGAATTAATCAAGTTAGATGAATGAATGGACAGATCTCTCTTTAAGGGCAGTTATTTTTGTACCTATTTAGATGATATATTGAAGTGGTGAGAGACTTAAGGCAGAGACCATTCATAAATCTTTTTCAGTATCTTGACAATTCTGATAGGAGAAGATTTGAGAAGGTTGAAATGACAAGATTTGGGACTGGGTATATAGATTTGAGAGTCACATACATAGAAATACTAGTGAACCCAGTGGAGATGATGAGGTCACAGGAGAAAGAGGGTATATAGAGAGATGGAAAAAAGGGCTCACAGCCTTAAATAGTATCTTTAGTTAGTGTGATGATCCAAGAAAGGAGAATGAGAGGGAACAGAGAAAGGTAGGAGAACTACAAGAACCACAGAATTACTTGTAGCTGAATTGTATATAACTCACATTATTTTCTGTGTTGTTGGTCAACCTTTTCCAAGTATTTCCCCTAGGAAATTGGTTCTTTTCCCAGAAACCTTTAGCTCTAGTATTGGCTGTAAGAGTTTTTCTAGAAAATCCAAACTCTAACAGAGCAATAATCCATTCTTCCATTAAACATCTTTAGGGCATGGGAAAGTTATTACCTATGAGGTAGCTCATTTTACTTTTTGCTAAATAAAGCAACTTAAATTCCCCCTCAGGAATGACAGCTCTTCAAAAATTTAAAGAGAGGGATTATTCTTTTTGTCTTTATTTTTCTTGATTCTTAATCCATTTCTTTCTTTTATGGTATGGTTTTGAAGCCTCTATCTTAATAATAATAGTTAGCACTTAAGACTTGATAACTCCTTTGATCCTCTTTACAACCTATTATTATCCTTATTTTGCAATTAAGGAAACTGAAACCAAGAATGAATAAGTGATGTGTAGCATCACACAGCTAGTTAGTTGTCTGAGCCAAATATGAACTCAGATCTTCCTGACTCCAGATCTTAAGCTCAATTCACAGGGCCACATAGTTACATCTTGCATTACCTTACCTTCTTTATGCTTATATACTTTCATTTAACACATTGAGCTTAAGTTAATACTGTGTGTGAAGTACTATGTTAGAAGATTGCAAAGATATATAAAGACCAAGTCTTTTCCCTGAAAAAACTTTCTGTCCTATAGGAGAAATAAAGCCTGTCAATAAATGAATTAATTATAATACAAGGAATTATGTAGCAAATGACATGAATAGTACAGCCTGCTGCAGGATAGAATTAGGGGGTACCTTTATTGCTTTGCCACCTGTTTTGTGGTGGTGTAAAACTTTGGTTTTAAAAGCAGGAATATGAAAATGTGGGAAACTTTTCTAAATGTTCATTAATTAATTTAGTTGGCCTCTTCATTTCTCATCTGCATTTATAGTATTTATGGCTAGATCTTGATCCTGGTTCTTAAGACTGGCTGAGTCCTTAATTTCTTTTACAATCCTGTTACACTATTCTTTATACCTTTCCTGAATGTTCCTGCCCTTCTTCCTTTCCTTTCTCTTCTCTTTGGAACCTTGACTGTCTACATTGTTTTTTTATCCCAGAACTTTCTTTCGCTTTAACTATGTTATTTTAGCATTTGACTTCTTTAGTTACCTAGATCCTATATTGGTTTCATCTTGTCTAACAGATTATTAATAACTCTTGACAAGGGAGTAGCAGCCCTCCCTGGTGTGTGTGTGTGTGGGGTGTATTCTTAAAAGAACCTTTCATAAGAGACAACTTGTTAGAATAGAGTCTACTCTACTGAATCAAATGTTTCTTTAAATAATAAGTTTTATAGATTCTTGTATTCTCTTAATCTTAGTTCTTTGTTAGGTAGATATGATCTATTGTGAAATGTTATTTGTAAAAACTTAACTCTAAAACCTTTATCAAGGTTGCCTATGATTCCAATAAAACGTTATATAAATGGGCAAGTAGGTATATAAATACTATTACTATTATCATTCTTTTGGTTACTTTTTGGTAATAAAGTAAAATATAAAAATAAGATTTTTCTTTTTTTCTTTTTTTTTTTTTTTTTTTTTTTTTTACTATCCTATTGGTATCTTCCCTTCCTTCAGATTAAACCCTTGACATTTAAAAAAGTTGTTTCTCCCCCTCCATGAACTTCCTCTGTTTATTTATTTTTTCTTTTTTTCTCCATTAGTGTTTTCTTCATTGATATTTCAGCCTTTTTTCTCCATTTGTGTTTTCTTCATTGAGATATTTCAACTATTTTTCTAAGCACATCATGGTCTTAAGAGTCCAAATATGGTGATTCTTCTCACATTAATTGTGAGAAGAGCTTGTTATTAAAATCTGCAGCTCTTTTCCATTTTTTCATGTATTTATTGTCTTTCTAGATTCATCCTTAAATTACTCTTGGAATGGAACTGTTGGATCTCTCTTGGCATTGTTTAGATCTCTTACCAGTTTCCCTTCAGTTGATTTTCTTCTGTACTACTTTGCTCAGTTATTTTGGGGAAGGCAATTTATCTTGGATCTTTGCTATCAGATTTTTGATATCAAAATGAATTCAAATTTTTTTGATTCAGTTACTTTAACTGATACCTTTAAACATGCCTGTGTTTCTTCTACTGTTAAAAAGCTCTTTCTTTTGCTTCCCTTTGTTTCTCTTTTTTTGTGGCTAAAGACATAAACAAAGCCATCTACCTCTCCACTACTCTCATTTTCTTTTAAATCCTCATTCAAATAAAGCTGCCTTCTTCAGAATTGCAAGTGCCATCTTAATTGCCAAACCCAATGACTGTTTCTTTATCTTCATTATTTTTCCATTATCTCTATCATTTGCTACTTTTAATATCTTTTCCTCTTGGATATATGCTTCTTTCTCTAAGTATTCATGACAATGTTCTCTCCTTATTTTCCTCTGTCCAACTGCTTCTTTTCTATTTCTTTTGTTGGTTTTTATTTTTCTCATGCCTCCTAATTATGAGTTACTACTGCCACAACCACCTTCTCCCTACCCCACCCCCAACTTTATCTCATATTCTCTTATCTTTTCCTTTTATACTATCTCACTTGTTATCATCAATTTCATTTATCATCTCTATACAGATGCTTTTCAGATCTGTATACCTAGTCCTAGTAATTATCTCCTAACCTAAAATCCCATATCACACATTGCCTTTTGAACATCTCAAACTACATGTCCTGCAATTATTTTAAACTCATTGTATTCAAAATAGACCTCATCCTTCTTATTTTCAATTCATCCCTTCCTAATTTTCCTATTACTGTTTCCAACTCCCCAACCCAATCCCACCCCATTCATCCAGGTTTACAATTTTAATGTTATCTTCATTTCTCTCCCCATATAACCAATTTATTGCCAATTGTTTTGTTATTTGTACATTCTCAGCATCTCACCCATATATCTTCTTCTGTCTATACCTATACCTAGAAACCTGTTGCAAGCTATTATCACTTCTAATCCAGACTATTAAAATAATTGGAATTTTTTTCCTCAAATATCTCTCTAATCCATTGCCTACTCAGCAACCAAAGTAATCTTAATAAATTGTAGGTCTGATGACCATGTCACAATTCCCCCTGACTCTCCTGCCCTTCTCTACTTAGTAAGTCACAGAGATTCTCTGTTGCTTTCAGGATCTTGAAGCATTAAAAAACCCGTATAATCTGTCTTTTCTGTACTGTTTCAATCTTTTTTATGTTTTACACCTCTCAATCCAATCTACAGTTTAACTGTGCTTATTCTTAAACAAGATACTGTCATCCATTTCCATGTCATTGTGCTGATTGCCTTCATGTCTCCTATCTCATAGCTTCTTTAGCTTCCTTGAAGATTCATTTTAAATTCCACCAGCTCCTTTATTTTATGAGTCATCCTTCCATGTTGCTACAACTTATATTTCTGGTTTCTTTATAGTGAGAATGTAAAGGTTAATATAATTCATTTCTTTCATTATTATGTTTGTCCACTTGCTGGATAAGGAACACAACACTTTTAGAGGCCTGACTGCTAAATTAGCAAAAGTGAAGGTCTAAAAACCTTGTGATTATTTGCCTTTTATAAATTCTTACTTTAAAGCCTCATTGTGACATGGAAATGACCATGAGTTCTCAAATGTTATTCAGCAAGAATTTTTCAGGTTTTATCATGCTGGAAATGTTTTGAATGTGGTCCCAATAAGCCTAAGTACAGAGAGGCTCATCACTACAAACTGACTACTTGATGCTGAATTTTTTTTTTTTTTTTTAATGGCAAGTCATAAAATAACAAAATGTCCCTTAGTTTTGTGCTGCCTTTTTCCCATTCTTCTACTTCTGCTGTAAGGGTCATAGAATGGTACAAAAGGAACAGAGGCATTAACAGATGCCATAGTTAAGCAATTATTGTTCTTTTCCAGCATGCCTGAGCTTAGTTAAACTCCTAAGATCTTTGTACCATAAGCTATCATCAAGCAATTATTAAGCATTTACTGTGTGCTAAGGACTAAGCTAAACAGTGGGAATGCAGAGATAAAAAGGTAGAACTATTTCTGTCTTGTAATGGGAAGAAGTAATAGGGGCTTATGTAAATATACATGGAATATATACCAAAAAAAAAAAAAAATACTGGTCTTTTGGAGAAGGAAGCATTTTAGGAATTAGCATTAGGAAGAGATGAAGACAAGGGGGCATTTATTCCAGCAGAGAGCAGTAGTCTGTGCAGAGGCACAGAGATGAGATGGAATGTCATCATTTCCTTCAAGTTAGCAGCGGGACACAGCAGAAAGAGAATGCTGGACTTTGAGAAAGATGTGAGTACAAATCCAGCCTCAAACACTTAGGACTAAGTGTTTGACCCTGGTTTCAAGTCCCTTAACTTCTTTTTGCCTTAGTTTCCTCTGTAAAATGGAATAGTAGTAGCAACTACTTTTCAGGATTACTGTGAGGCTTAAAGGAGATAATAATAGTAAAGCCCTTGGCACAGTACTGTGCACATAATTACTATATGGAAGTTATATGTGAATATATGTGTCTGTGTACCCACAAATAAATGTACACACATATGTATTCAAGCAAACAGCATTCATTAAGAGCATCTACTATGTGCTAGCTACTGCGCTAAGCACTTAAGATATAAAGGCAAATATGAGGCAGTCTCTGCCCTCAAAGAGTTGATAGTTTAATGATGAAAGATAGTATTTACATACATAGGCATATACCGAATATATACGAATAGGTAGTATTTGGACTGAGCCTGTAGTTTTATACTAGTATTGGAAACTCCCAGGTAACAAAACCTTTACCAATGTAGTTGGCTCTTTTCTGAAACTTGAGAGTCTTGATTATTTATTTGTTTTAAGTTTTGAATTCCAAATTCTATCCCTCTCTTCCTTTGATGGTAAGCAATCTTGATGTTGGTTAAACATGTGAAGTCATGTAAAGCATTTCCATATTAGTTCTTCCATGTAAGAATACTTGAACAAAAAAAGTCAAAAATAATATGCTTCAGTCTTTTATTTAGACAACATCAGTTCTTTCTCAGAAAGCTGATAATTTGCTTCATCATTAGTCTAAAATAATTATTGTAGATCATTATATTTCTGAAAATAACTAAGTCATTCACAGTTGTTCATTGTACAATATTGCTGTTGCTTTGTGTAACATTCTCCTACTTCTCACTTCAATTTGCATCAGATCATGTAATCTTTCTAGGTTTTTCAGAAGTTATCTTGCTTGTCATTTCTTATAGCACAATAATATCCTATTACAATTATATACCATAGCTTGTTCAGTCATTCCCTAACTGATGGGCAATCCCCCAATTTCCAGTTCTTAGCCAACACAAAAAGAACTTCCAATCTTTAGTTGATATAATTTTTAAAAATTATATAATAAATTGGACAGAATAATTATTTTTGTACAAATAGATTGTTACCTTAAAAAAAAAAAAAGATATTTTTTTGGCATGTAGACTTAGGAGTTGTGTTGCTGAATCAAAGGATAATTATAGTCCTTTGAGTTCCAGAATGGTTGTATCAGTTTACACTTCCACCAATAGTGCATTAGGGTACTAGTTTTTCCACATCCTCTCCTGATATTTATCTTTTTTTTTTTTTTTTTTTTTTTAGCCTTTCTAATGAGGATAACTTTGGGAGTTTTTGAGAATTACATAAAACGCTGACATATAGTCAAACAACTACTAGGAGCCAGAGGAGGTACTTGAGTCAAGGGCTTTCTGGCTTTGAGGCCTATTTTCAATTCAATATACAAAATACATTCAAGATTATTTTGAAAGGAAGGCACTAGAAGCTGGGGGGAATCAGGAAAAGCATCATATAGAAGGTGGAATATGAGCTGGATCTTGAAAGAAGCCCTTACTTTTTGGGAGATATGAGTGAAGAAGGAATAGATTCCAAGTTTGTGGTTCTACCACGGTAGAGTCCTGGAGACAAGATGTTGGTGAGGAACAGCAAGTAGTCATAGCTATAAAAGTAGAAAGGAATAACAAATAGCAGAGTTTGATACTAGAAGTGATCAAGAATGACCCAGTTTTATTAAATGGTGATTTTTTTTTTCAGACTTGCACTAAAGGAAAATCATTTTGGCTGCTGTATGGAAGATAAATTGAGTGAAGAGAAACTTGTGTTAGGAAAACCAAACAGGAGGCTTGTAGTGATCCCGAAAAGAAGTGAAAAAATTTCCTTAACTAGAATAGTAGCTGTTGTGAGTAGAGAAAAGGGCCATTTTCAAGGGATAATGTGGAGATTTAAAAAATTAATTGTATATGTGAGGTGAGTGAGAAGGTGAAGATGACAAGAAGAGACCTAATGAATTCTGTTTTGGCTGTGTTTCATGCAAAATGAGTAAGGAACATTCAGTTTGAAATATTTAATAGGTTTATGAAGTAGATTACATGTATACAGATACTGTCTATCACAGGGACAGGACTCAAAACTTTTCTTTGCAATTTTTATTGTGAATTTGACAATCAAAAAGATTTTTTTTTTCATGTATAAAGAAACAGAAAAAGAGTTAATGGAACTGCCAATTTTGATTTGATATAACTTTTGAAAATTATATAAATTGGATAGAATAATCTTAAAATTATTCCCTTTATGTTGCCCACTAACTTCCCCCCCCCCCCCAGGCTGGGGTTAAGTGACTTGCCCAGGGTCACACAGCTAGGAAGTGTTAAGTGTCTGAGACCATATTTGAACTCTGGTCCTCCTGAATTCAAAGCTGGTACTCTATCTATTACGCCACCTAGCCGCCCCCCCCCCTTTTTTTTTTGCACTGAGGCAGTTGGGGTTAAATGACTTGCCCAGGGACACATAGCTAAGAAGTAAGTGTTAAGTGTCTGAGGTCACATTTGAACTCAGTGCTCTATCTACTTCTACTTCACCATCTATCTGCCAAAAAGAGCAGCTGTTCTTTTTTTAATGTAAATAACTTTTTTCCAAATACATGTAGAGCTAGTTTTTAACATTCATTTTATTTTATTTATTTATATTATTATTAAAGCTTTTTATTTACAAAGCATATACATAGGTAATTTTTCCAACATTGACCCTTGCATAACCTTTTGTTCCATTATTTTCCCTTTTTTCCCCCAATCCCCTCCCCTAGCTGGCAGGTAGTCCAATACATGTTAAATATGTTTAAATAGATCTTAGATCCAATGTATGTATACATTATACAGTTATCTTTCAACAATCATTTTTATGAGATTTTAAGTTTCAGATTTTTCTTCCCTCTTCCCTCTCTTTTTCCCTCCCAAGACAGCAAGCAATCTGACCTAAAGTTATACAGGTGCAATCATGTTAAATATAGTTCACATTAGTCATGTTGTGAAAGAAGAAACAGAACAAAAGGGAAAGAACCATCAACAGAAAGTGAAAATAGTATGCTTTGGTCTGCAATCAGATCCGATTACATACTTTTTCTGTATGTAAATAGCATTTTCCATCATGAGTCTTTTGGAATTGTCTTGAATTACTGTGTTGCTGAGAAGTCTAAGTCTTTTCATAACTGATCATTGCACAGTGTTGCTGTTAATATGTATGAAGTTCTCATGATTCTGCTCACTTCACTCAGCATGAGTTCATGTTAAGTATTTCCAGGTTTTTCTGAAATCTGCCTGCTCATTATTTCTTAAAGCACAGAAGTATTGTTACATTCATATACCACACCTTGTTTAGCCGTTCCCCAAATAATGGGCATTCCCATAATTTCCAATTCTTTTTCATCACTAAAAGAACTGCTATAAACATTTTTGTACATGAAGGCCCTTTTCCTTTTTTATGATCTCTTTGGTATACAGACTTAATAGTAGTATCTGCTAGATCCAAGAATATACAGAGTTTGCCCTTTGGGCGTAGTTCCACATTGTTTCATGGAATGGTTTGATCAGTTTACAACTCTATGCATTAGTGTTCTAATTTCCCATATCTTCTCTGACATTTATCATTTTGCTTTTCTGTCATATTATCCAATTTGATAGATTATAAGGTAGTATCTCAGAATTGTTTTAATTTGTAGTTCTCTAATCACTAATGATTTATATTATTTACAGCTATTATATTTTTTGGTATTGATTTTTAAATCCATTTTAACTTAAATACAAAATAAGAAAAGAAAACTGCCTCCTTCACCCATCTCTCCAATCTTCCTATCCAGGTGGGTGAGGGAAGCAGAAAAAAAAAATTAGAGTGCACAGCAGAGAACAAAAAAAAACCCTACAACTAAACAAGAAGGCTATACTTAGACATGAAAATATAAATATACCTATATATATGTATGTGTGCATGTATATATACATAGTACATATATTTATATACACACATGTACATATTACATATACACATTCATTGATATCTACAAACATACACATATGCATATTACATTTCTGTATAAACACATGCATACTATGTGACCATACTATGCTTATTTCCACATTAACTTACTTCAAATGAAATTTTTCTATGTCTTACTGTTGGACTTTGTTGATTATATAAAGAAATGCTAATAATTATATGCATTTAGTTTATATCCTGTGATTTTCTTTGCTAAAGTTGTTGTTTCAAGTAGTTTTTTAAGTTGATTCTCTAATATTCCTTATGTATACTATCCTATCATCTGCAAATAGTGAGAGGTTTGTTTCCTCATTTTCTATTCCCATTTCGTCTACTTTTTTTTTAAATTGATAAAGCTAATATTTATAATATAGTATTTAATAATAGTGGCAATAATGAACGTCCTTGTTTCTTATTGGGAAGATGTCTCATTTGTCCCTATTACAAATAATACTTGCTGATGGATTTAAATAGATACCATTTTGCATTTTAAGTTAAGTTCCATTTATTGCTATGCTTTCTAGTGTTTTTAATAGGAATGGATGCTGCATTTTGACAAAATTTAAGTTTGAATGTAAAATTATTTAAGTTTAATTTGTTCTTTTTCTAACATTTTTAGTTGCAAACATAATTCATTGATCTGTTCTTTCTCTATGCTATTGATTTAAATTTAAGAGAGAGAAAATTCCATATGTACTATTTTGGCTTTATTCCATTAATTTTGGTATGTTGTCTCATTATTGTCATTCTCCTTGATTAAATTATTGTTTTTATATTTGTTTCTGTATGACTTATTGTTTGACTCACTTACTTTTTTTTTTATTAAAGCTTTTTATTTTTCAAAACAGTGGACAATTCTTCAACATTAGCCCTTGCAAAATTCTGTGTTCTGATTTTCTCCCACTTCCTCCATGCCCTCCCCTAAAATGGCAAATAGTCCAATATATGTTAAATATGGTAGAAATATATGTTAAATCTAATACATGTATACATATTTATACAATTATCATGCTGCTCAAAAAAAAAGAAGAGAAGCAAAATAAAATACAAACAAACAAGAACAAAAAGAGTGAAAATGCTAGGTTGTGAACTATACTCAGTTCCCTCAGTTCTCTCTCTGGGTATAAATGGCTCTCATCATCACTGAACAATTGAAACTGGTTTGAATCATATCATTGTTGAAGAGAGCCAAGTTCATCAGACTTGTATAATCTTGTTGTTGCTGTGTTCAGTGTTCTTTGGTTATACTCCTCTCACTCAGTATCAGTTCATGTAAGTCTCTCCAAGCTTCTCTGAAATTATCCTGTTGGTCATTTCTTACAAAATAATAATATTCCATAACATTGATATGCCACAATTTATTCAGCCATTCTCCAATTGATGGGCATCCATTCAATTTCTAGTTTCTTGCCACTACAAAAAGGGCTGCCACAAACATTTTTGCACATCTCCTTTAAGATCTCTTTGGGATATAAGCCCAGTAGTAACACTGCTAGATTAAGGGGTATGCACAGTTTCATAACTTTTTGAAGATAGCTCCAAATTGTTCTCTAGAATGGTTGGATTCTTAAACAATAACATCAACAATGTATCAGTGAACCAGTTTTCTCACATCCCCTCCAACATTCATCATTATCTTTTCCTGTCATTTTAGCCAATCTGAGAGGTATGTAATAGAATCTCAAAGTTGTCTTGATTTGCATTTCTCTGATCAATAATGATTTGTAACACCTTTTCATATGACTAGAAATAGTTTCAATTTCTTCACCTGAAAATTGTCTTTTCATATCTTTTGACCATTTATCAATTGGAGAATTTCCTGAATTCTTATAAATTTGAATCAATTCTTTATATATTTTAGAAATAAGACCTTTATCAGTACCTTTGAATGTAAAAATGTTTTCCCAGTTTATTGCTTCCCTTCTAATCTCATAATGGTGATAGTGGGCATCATTTTTTACCCCTGATCTTATTAGGAATGCTTCTAGTTTAGCTCCATTACATATGATGCTTGCTGATGGTTTTAAATAAATGTTACTGATCATTTATTTAAGGAAAACTCCATTTATTCCTATACACTCTAGTGTTTTTAATAGAAATGGATGTTGGATTTTATCAAATGCTTTTTCTGCATATATTGAGATAATCATATAGTTTTTGTTAATTTGGTTATTAATATAGTCAATTATGCTAATAGTTTTCTTAATATTGAACCAGTCCTGCATTCCTGGTTTAAGTACTACTTGGTCATGGTGTATTATCCTAGGGATGATTTTCTTTCATCTCTTTGCTAATATTTAAGATTTTTGTATCAATATTTATTAGGGAAATTGGTCTGTAATTTTCTTTGTTTTCATCCTACCTGGTTTAGGTATCAGTATCATGTCTGTGTCATAAAAGGAGTTTGGTAGAAGTCCTTTCACTATTTTTTTCAAATAGTTGTATTGAGTGAGGTGTTCTTTAAATGTGTTCGTAGAATTCACATCTAAATCTCTCTGGCCCTAGAGATTTTTTCTTAGGGATTTGATTAATAGCTTGTTTTATTTCTTTTTCTAAAATGGGACTATTTAAGTAATTTATTTCCTCTTCCAGGAAATCTACATTTTGTAGGTATTCCTCCATTTCATTTATGTTGTCAAATTTATTGGCATAAAGTTGGCCAAAAAAAAAACTCCTAATTATTGCTCTAATTTCCTCTTCATTGGTGGAAAGTTCTCCCTTTTCATTTTTGAGACTAACAATTTGACTTTCCTCTTAACTTTTTCTAATCAAATTAACTAAAGGTTTATCTATTTTATTGTTTTTTTCATAGAATCAACTCTTAGGTTTTTTTTAAATTAATTTTATAATTATAAAATTTTTTTTGACAGTACATATACATAAGTAATTTTTTTTAAATAACATTATCCCTTGTATTCATTTTTCCAAAATTTCCCCTCCCTCCCTTTACTACTTCCCCTAGATGACAGGCAATCCTATACATATTAAACGTGTTACAGTATAACCTAGATACAATATATGTGTGTAAATCCAATTTTCTTGTTGCACGTTCAGAATTGGATTCTGAAGGTATAAGTAACCTGGGTAGAAAGACAGTAGTGCTAACAGTTTACATTCAATTCCCATTGTTCCTTCTTTGGGTGTAGCTGTTTCTGTCCATCATTGATCAACTGGAAGTGAGTTGGATCTTTTTTATGTTGAAGATATCTACTTCCATCAGAATATATCTTCATACAGTATTGTTGTTGAAGTGTATAGTGATCTTCTGGTTTTGCTCATTCTACTCAGCATCAGTTCATGCAAGTCTCTCCAAACCTCTCTGTATTCATCTTGCTGGTCATTTCTTACAGAGCAATAATATTCCATAACCTTCATATACCATAATTTACCCAACCATTCTCCAATTGATGGACATCCATTCATTTTCCAGTTTCTAGCCACTACAAAAAGAGCAGCCACAAACATTTTGGCACATACAGGTCCTTTTCTCATCTTTAGTATTTCTTTGGGATATAAGCCCAGTAGTAGCACTGCTGGATCAAAGGGTATGCACAGTTTGATAACTTTTTGGGCATAGTTCCAAATTGTTCTCCAGAATGGCTGGATTCTTTCACAACTCCACCAACAATGCATTAGTGTCCCAGTTTTCCCACATCCCCTCCAACATTCATCATTATTTGTTCCTGTCATCTTAGCCAATCTGACAGGTGTGTAATGGTATCTCAGAGTTGTCTTAATTTGCATTTCTTTGATCGGTAGAGATTTGGAACACTTTCACATGAGTGGAAAAATAGTTTCAATTTCATCATCCGAAAATTGTCTGTTCATATCTTTTGACCATTTATAAATTGGAGAATGACTTGATTTCTTACAAATTAGAGTCAGTTCTCTACATATTTTGGAAATGAGGCTTTTATCAGAACCTTTAACTATAAAAATATTTTACCAGTTTGTTACTTTCCTTCTGATCTTGTTTGCATTAGTTTTGTTTGTACAAAAGCTTTTTAATTTGATGTAATCAAAATCTTCTATTTTGTGATCAATAATGATCTCTAGTTCTCCTTTGGTCATAAATTCCTTCCTCCTCCATAGGTCTGAGAGGTAGACTATCCTCTGTTCCTCTAATCTATTTATGATCTCATTCTTTATGCCTAAATCATGGACCCATTATTGGTATATGGTGTTAAGTGTGGGTCCATATTTCTGCCATACTAACTTCCAGTTTGCCCAACAGTTTTTTTCAAATAATGAATTCTTATCCCAAATGTTGGTATCTTTGGGTTTGTCAAACACTAGATTGCTATAGTTGTACCCTATTTTGTCCTGTGTACCTAATCTGTTCCACTGATCTACTATTCTATATCTTAGCCAATACCAAATGGTTTTGGTGACTGCTGCTTTATAATATAGCTTTAGATCAGGTACAGCTATACCACCTTCATCTGCCTTTTTTTTTCATTAGTTCCCTTGCAATTCTCGACCTTTTATTCTTCCATATGAATTTTGTTGTTGTTTTTTCTAGCTCATTAAAATATTTTCTTGGGAGTCTGATTGGTATAGCACTAAATAAATAGATTAGTTTGGGGAGTATTGTCATTTTTAGTGTATTCGCTCAGCCTATCCAAGAGCACTGAATGTCTTTCCAATTATTCAAATCTGACTTTATTTTTAAGGCAAGTGTTTTGTAATTTTGCTCATATAATTCCTGACTTTTCTTTGGTAGATGGATTCCCAAATATTTTATACTCTCAACATTTGTTTTGAATGGAATTTCTCTTTGTATCTCTTGCTGTTGCATTTTGTGGGTGATGTATAAAAAATGCTGAGGATTTATGTGGATTTATTTTGTATTCAGCAACTTTGTTAAAGTTGTGAATTATTTCTAATAACTTTTTATTAGAATCTCTGGGGTTCTCTAAGTATACCATCATATCATCTGAAAAGGGTGACAGTTTGATTTCCTCATTACCTACTCTTATTCCTTTAATCTCTTTCTCGACTCTTATTGCCGAGGCTAGCATTTCTAATACAATATTGAATAGTAATGGTGATAGTGGGCAACCTTGTTTCACTCCTGATCTTACTGGGAAAGGTTCCAGTTTATCTCCATTACATATTATGCTTACTGACAGTCTTAAATATATGCTCCTGACTCTTTTAAGGAATAGTCCATTTATTCCTATACTCTCAAGTGTTTTTAATAGGAATGGATTTTGTATTTTATCAAATGCTTTTTCTGCATCTATTGAGATGATCATATCGTTTTTATTAATTTGATTATTAATATGGTCAATTATACTAATAGTTTTCCTAATATTAAACCTGCCCTGCATTCCTGGTATAAATTCTACTTGATCGTAGTGTATTATCCTGGGGATGATTTTCTGAAGTCTTTTTGCTAATATCTTATTTAAGATTTTAGCATCAATATTCATTAAGGAGATTGGTCTATAGTTTTCTTTCTCTGTTTTCGACTTGCCTGGTTTAGGTATCAGTACCATGTCTGTGTCATAAAAGGAGTTTGGTAGGACTCCTTCATCCCCTATTTTTTCAAATAGTTTACATTACATTGGGGCTAATTGTTCTTTAAATGTTTTGTAGAATTCACATGTAAATCCATCTGGTCCTGGGGATTTTTTCCTGGGGAGTTGATTAATAGCTTGTACTATTTCTTTTTCTGAAATAGGACTATTTAAGCAGTTTACCTCCTCCTCTGTTAATCTAGGAAGCCTATATTTTTGGAGGTCGTCATCCATTTCACTTAAGTTATCAAATTTATTGGCATAAAGTTGGGCAAAGTAACTCTTTATTATTTCTCTAATTTTCTCTTCATTGGTGGAAAGATCCCCGTTTTCATTTTTAAGACTAACAATTTGATTTTTCTCTTTCCTTTTTCTGATCAGATTTACCAAAGGTTTATCTATTTTATTGGCTTTTTCATAAAACCAACTCTTAGTTTTATTTATTAATTCAATAGTTTTTTTTTTTTACTTTCAATTAATCTTTCCTTTTATTGGGGATTTTTAATTTGTTCTATTTTTTTCCTTATTTAGTTGCAAACCCAATTCATTGATCTTCTTTTTCTCTATTTTATGCAAGTAAGTATCTAGAGATATATATATCTAGAGATATAAAATTTCCTCTTATTACTGCTTTGGCTACATCTCACAAATTTTGGTATGTTGTCTCATCATTGTCATTTTCTTGAATGAAATTATTGTGTCTATGATTTGCTGTTTCACCCATTCATTCTTAGGATCAGATTATTTAGTTTCCAATTAATTTTTAGTCTATTTTCCCCTGGCCCTTTATTACATGTAATTTTTATTGTATCATTATCTGGAAAAGATGCATTTACTATTTCTGACTTTCTGCATTTGATTTTGAGGTTTTTATGCCATAATACGTGGCCAATTTTTGTGTAGATTCCATGAACTGCTGAAGAAAAACACATCCTCCTTTCTTCCTCCATTCATTTTTCTCCAAATATGTGTCATACCTAACTATTTTAGTATTCTATTTACCTCTTTAACTTCTTTCTTATTTATTTTGTGGTTTGATTTATCTATTTCTGAGAGAGCATAGTTGATGTCTCCCACTATTGTAGTCTTGCTGTCTATTTCTCTCTTAACTTCTCCTTTAGGAATTTCCATGCTATATTATTTGGTACCAAATGTTTAGTATTTATATTGCTTCATTATCTATGGTACCCTTTAATTAGCAAGATATAGTTTCCTTCCATATCTCTTTTATTTAGATTAATTTTTGCTTTTGCTTGATTTAAGATCAGGATGGCTATCCCTGATTTTTAAAAAATTTACCTGAAGCATAATATATTCTGCTTTAGCCCTTTATCTTTACTTTGTATGTCTCACTCTGCTTTAAATATGTTTCTTGTAAACAACATATTGTAGGGTTTTGGCTTTTAATCTACTCTGCTATCCACCTCTCCTTTATGAGAGAGTTTATTACCCTATTTATATTTATGGTTAAAACTACTAATTCCGTATTTCCTGACATTTTGTTTACCCCAAATCATACTTTTGTTTTTCTTTTTCCCCTTTCCCTCCTTCCCCGTATTTTACTTATGACCACTTGCCTCAAGCAGCCCTCCCCCTTTAGAGATCCTCCCCCACCTTTTTTTAATAATATTTTTTATTTACCAGATATTTCCATGGGTAATTTTATAACATTGACAGTTGCCAAACCATTTGTTACAATTTTTCCCCTCCTTCTGCCCTTTCCCCCCGATGGCAGGTCGACTGATACATGTTAAATATGTTAGAGTATAAATTAAATGCAATATATGTATACATGACCAAACAGTTGTTTTGCTGAACAAAAAGAATCGGACTTTGAAGTAGTGTACATTTAGCCTGTGAAGGAAATCCAAAATGCAGGCAGACAAAAGTAGAGGGATTAAAATTCTATGTAGTGGTTCATAGTCATCTCCCAGAGTTCTTTCACTGGGTGTAGCTGGTTCAGTTCATTACTGCTCTATTGGAACTGATTTGGTTCATCTCATTGTTGGAGAGGACTACGTCCATCAGAATTGATCATCATACAGTATTGTTGTTGAAGTATATAATGATCTCCTGGTTCTGCTCATTTCACTCAGCATCAGTTCATGTAAGTCTCTCCAGGCCTTTCTGAAATCATCCTGTTGGTCATTTCTTACAGAACAATAATATTCCATAATATTCATATACCATAATTTATTCAGCCAATCTCCAATTGATGGGCATCCACATAATTTCCAGTTTCTGGCCACCACAAAGAGGGCTGCCACAAACATCCTCCCCCTTTCTTATATCTTTCCCCACTATTTATATTTTCCCTTCTAGTTAGCCTACCCCTTCCCCTTTCCCCTTTTCTCCTCCCACTTTCCTATAAGGTGAGAGAAGTTTCTCTATGTAACCAAATATATCTAAAATTCTCTCTCTGAGCAAAATCTGATGCAACTAAGATTCACACAGTGTTATCCCCCACCCTTCTTTCCTTCATTTATAATACATTTTCTTTGCCACTTCGTGAGATGTAATTTCCCTCATTTTACCTCTACTTTCCCCTTTTTCTGGTATAATCCCCTTTCTACTTCTAGTTTCTTTTTTATATTATATCAGTAAAATCAAATTATACATGTACTATCTATCTATCTATCTATCTATCTATCTATCTATCTATCTATCTATCTATCTATCTATCTATCTATATGTATATATATATCCATAACAGAAATACAGTTCTCAAGAGTTCCTTTCTTGTTATCTTTTATCCTTCTCTTGAGTTCTATATTTGGAAGTCAAATATTTTGTTCAGCTCTGGTCTCTTCATCAGAAATGAATGGAATCCACCTGTTTCATTGAATATCTTTCCCTGAAAGAAAATGCTCTAAACAGTTTAGTGGGATATTTTATTCTTGGCTGCATTCCAAGTTCCTTTGCCTTTCAGAATATTAGATTCCAGATCCTTCAGTCCTTTTAAGGTGGAAGCTGCTAGGTCCTGTGTAATCTTTATTATGGCTCCTTGGGATTTGAATTTTTTTTTTTCCTGGTCGCTTGCTTGGTCTGATAGTCTAGAAATTAAGCCATAATATTCCATGGAGTTTTGATTTTGGGATTTTTGATTTTCAGGAGGTATTTTGTGAATTCTTTCAGTGGCTATTTTACCTTCTGATTCTATGGCATCAGCGCAGGGCAGTTCTCTTTAATGATTTCTTGAAAAATAACATGTAGGCTTTTTTATTTTCTTCATCATGGCTTTCAGAAAGTCCAATAATCCTTAAATTGTCTCTCTTAGATCCATTTTCCAGGTCACTTGTTTTCCCAAGTAGGTATTTTACATATTCTTCCATTTTCTTTCTTCTTTCTTCTTTCTTCTTTCTTCTTCTTCTTCTTCTTCTTCTTCTTCTTCTTCTTCTTCTTCTTCTTCTTCTTCTTCTTCTTCTTCTTCTTCTTCTTCTTCTTCTTCTTCTTCTTCTTCTTCTTCTTCTTCTTTCTTCTTCTTTCTTCTTCTTCTTCTTCTTCTTCTTCTTCTTCTTCTTCTTCTTCTTCTTCTTCTTCTTCTTCTTCTTCTTCTTCTTTTTTAAGTGATTGATTCTTGATGTCTCATTGAGTCATTCATTTCCATTTGTTCAGTTCTGATTTGTAATGAATTGTTTCCTTTTTCTTTTTTTAAAGTTCTTTTTGTATTTATCCAATTGAATTTTTAAATGAGTTGTTTTGTTCTATGTTTTTCCCCCATTTCTCAAATTCTTTTTTTCAGGGGGTTGTTTTCTTTTTCCATTTCACAAATTTTGTTTTTTAGGGAGTTATTTTCTTTTTCCATTTTGTCAAATCTATTTTTTTAAGGAATTATATGCTTTTTCCATTTCACTAAGTCTATTTTGTAATGAATTTTCTTCTTATAATTTCTGTTTTCTTTTCCCAAACCCTCTTGTAAAGTTCTAATGTCTTTTCCCCATTTTTCTCCCAGCTCTCTTTCAAGATCTTTTTATAATTTCTTCTCAGAGAGCCTTGTGTGCTGAGGGCTAATTTATATCACCCTTTGGGGCTTCATCTGTAGACAATCTGCTTTTAGTCTCCTCAGGGTTTGAAATCTGTTCTTCAATTTCAACATAAAAACTATGTATGGTCAGAAATCTTTTTGCTTTTTTACTCATTTTAAAAAAACCATTGAGATCTGCTTTTAGAGCAAGGGAGATTGTAAAAGCTTCCTCTAAAGCAGCAGCGGCTGCACTGGGTCAGTGTTTGCTATACCAAGTCAGTGCTGACTGACTTCCAATGCTGGGTGGGTGTGGCCAATCCTGTGAGATTCTGGCGTTTTCAGGGTTCACCATTTCTCTTTTGTATTTGTTTTATAACTTCTTTACTGACCTACTGGCTTGCAACCAGAGCAGTATAGCTGCTGTAGATTTCACTTTGTAGATTCTCCAGTGCAGAGAGCCCTTACCATCTTGGGTGTATGCTGCCTGCACTCGACTGTGCTCAGCCTGCTTGTGCTTGGCCTACCTCCCTCCATTCCCAATTGTAATAGACTTTTTCTGGAGATCTTCGAAATTATCTTCTGCTGGTAACTTGTTACACTCCCAATATTTGTGGATTCTGCCAATCCAGAGCTAATTCACAGGCTGGATTTGCGGAGAAAGTCAGAAAAAAAGTTTGTCCTTTCTGCCATCTTGGCTCCACACCACCTCTGACTCACTTATTCCTTAAGATTAGAGTATTTATTTTCCAATTCATTTTTAATCTATCTTTCCATGGTCCTTTATTATGTTGCTTCATGATCTGAAAAGAACACATTAAATTTCTGTTTTTCTTCATTACTTTGTGAGGTTTCTTTTCCCCTAATACATGATCAGTTTTCGTGTAGATGCTGTATATCACTCATTCAGTTTTCTCCAGAGATCTATCATACCCAACTTTTCTAAAATTCTTTTCACTTCTTTTCCTTCTTAATTGTTTATTTTATGGTTAGATATATCTGGTTTTGAGAGGGGAAAGTTGAGGCTCTCAACTAATATAGTTTTGCTGTTTCTCCTGTAACTTAATTTAACTTTTCCTTTAGAAATTTGAATGCTGTACCATTTGTTGCATATATGTTTAGTATTGATATTATTTCATTGTGTTTGGTACCTTTTAGCAAGATGTAGGTCCTTTCCTGTACCTTTTATTTAGACCTATTTTTACTTCCGATCTTATTTTTTTTAACTTCATCTGAAGTATAATATATTTTGTTACCTCCTTTTACATTTATTTCTTTTGTATCTCTGTGCTTCACATGTGTTTCTCATAAACAGCATATTGTAGAATTCTGGTTTTTGATTCACTTTGCTATCTGATTCTGTATTAAGGAGAAATTCATCCAAATCACATTCAGAGCTATAATTACTATTTCCCTCCATATTGTTTTCCTTCTTTTTATACTTCTCTCTTTTCTCACCCTGTCTCTCCTCACCAGTATTTTACGTCTGACTTAATTTGCCCTTCTGCCAGCACTCCTCTTTTTTTTCCCCTTCCCCTTCACATCCCTTGTAGGGTAAGGTACATTTCTGTATCTAGCTGAGTGTGTATGTTATTCCCTCTGAGCTAAATGCAATGAGAATAAGATTCAAACAGTGCTTAGCCCTCCCCTGCTTCTTTCCCTGTACTGTAGAAGTTCTTTCATGTCTTTTCATGTGATATAATTTACCCCACTCTGTCTTCCTCCTTCCTATTCTTCCAATACAGTCCATTTTTTAGCCTGTAATATTTTTATATTATTACATCAAAGTCAAATTATAACTATATCCTTATCTAATAGATTTACAGCTAATAAATAAATTAGCTCACCTAATAGAAATCCAGTTTTTTTTAAAAAACAAATTAACTATAGCTTTTTATTTTCAAAACACATGCATGGATAATTTTTCAACATTGACCCTTGTAAAATCTTATGTTCCAATTATCCCCCTTCCCCCACTCCCTCCCTTAGATGGCCAATATATGTTAAATATGGTAAAATATATATATATATATTAAATCCACTATTTGCATATACATTTATATAATTATCTTGCTGCAAAAGAGGAAAAAAATGAGAAAATAAAATACAAGCAAACAACAAAATGCTATGTTGTTATTTACAACCAGTTCCCACCATCCTTTTTTCATTATAAGAGCATTGGAACTGGTCTGAATCATCTCATTGTTGAAAAGAGCCACATCCATCAGAATTGATCGTCGAATAATCTTGCTGTTGCCGTGTACAATGATCTCCTGGTGCTGCTCATTTCACTTAGCATCAGTTCATGTAAGTCTCTCCAGGCCTCTCTGAAATCATCCTGTTGATCATTTCTTATAGAACAATAATATTCCATTACCTTCATATATTATAATTTATTCAGCCATTCTCCAACTGATGGGCATTCACTCAGTTCCCAGTTTGTAGCCACTACAAAAAAGGCTGCCACAAACATTTTTGCGCATGTGGATCCCTTTCCCTTCTTTAAAATCTCTTTGGGATATAATAAGCTCAGTAGAAACAATGCTAAATAGAAGGGTATGCACGTTTTGATAGCCCTTTGGGGAGATCCATTTCTTGAGAGTCATAGGTATCCTTTTCCCATTTAGAGATATAAACAGTTTAAACAGTTTAAAAAAATGCTTGTTTTTTTCTTGTTTACTTTTAGTGCTTCAATTGAGTCATATATCTGAAGATCTAATTTTCTGTTCAACTCTGGTTGTTTCATCAGAAGTCTGAAAGTCCCTATTTCATTGTTTTTCCCTCTGAAAGATTATGCTCTGTTTTGCTGGGGAGTTGATTTTTGGTTATAATCCAATCTCCTTTGCCTTCTGGAATGTCATATTCCAAAGCCTTCTGTTTCTGTAATGTAGAAGCTGTTAAGTCCTATGAAATCCTAACTTTGGATCCTTTATAGATGAATTTTTACTTTGTGTACAGTTTTTTCTCTTTGATTTGATAGTTAACTTTGGATCCTTTATAGATGAATTTTTACTTTGTGTATAGTTTTTTCTCTTTGACTTGATAGTTCTAGAATTTGGAATTTTTATGTTTTCATTGGATTCTTTCAGTGATTAGTTTATGCTCTGATTCTAGGATATCAAGTTCAGTTTTCCTTGATAAGTTTGTGAAAGATGGTATGTAGGTTTTTTTAAAAAATAATTTCATATATAGTCCACTAATTCTTTTTTTTTTTTTTTTATAGCTTTTTATTTACAAGATATATGTATGGGTAATTTTACAGCACTGACAATTACCAAGCCTTTTGTTCCAATTTTACCCCTCCTTCCTCCCACCTCTTTCCCCTAGATGGCAGGTTGACCAATACATGTTACATATGTTAAAGTATAAATTGAATATAATATATGTATACATGTCCATACAGTTATTTTGCTGTACAAAAAGAATCGTAGTCCACTAATTCTTAACATCAAATTTTCTCAATGTATTTTTCAGGTCAGTTATTTTTCCAGTAAGGAATTTAAATTTTTTTCTGTCTTTTCATTCTTATGATTTTGATTGATTCTTGATATATTATAGAGTCTCATTTGTTTTTGTGCCTTCTTCTCTATTTGACCAATTCTATTTTTTAGAGAATTATTTTCTTGAACTTTTCCACTAGGATTTTTTTTGGACTTGAGACCACTTCATATTCTTCTTTGAGGCATCACATGTAGTAGGCATTTTGATGTTCTTGTCCTATTCTGAGTTTGTTTTGTTCTTCCTTGTTGCAATAGTAGCTTTCTGTGATCAGGGTCTTTTTTTTGTGCATTTCCTGTATTCATTCAATCATTCATTTCTCATTATCCAGCCTATTTTGTGACTTTTAAAATTGAGCTCTGATCTGAGAGTATGGGGACACTTTCTCAGGTTTCTTGTTCTGTGGGTTGATGTCTGATCTCTGAGTTTCTGGATTAGGATCTCTGTGGCTGGTTGCTTGCCCAATATGCTGGGATGGCCTTCTCTTTTAAGTTAGTTGCACCTGTTCTACCAGGGAGTTGAGGCTCAGTTGCTGATCTGTGCTATATCTAAGAGTTTCCCATTGGCTTGCCCAGAGACTGCCTACCTTTCCCTTTTATTCAAGTAAGAGAAACCTTTGCTGCATTCCTTTTAAGTTATCTTGAGTTGGAAAATAAAATTTATTGAAAGCCTGTTATGTGGCAGAACTCTGAAACAAGGATTCTTATAAGATAATAAGTCAGTGGAATTGATGAGACAATGGATATCTAGTTTAGCATGGTGCTTAATAGTTCTTAAGTTCAGCATGATTGATTTAATCTCACAAGAAATAAAGGTTTCCTAGTGATATAATGATTAATTTATATTCAGTGTAGAACATATAAGCTGAGACATACTCAGCCAAAGGATGAAGAGAAGATTCATTCAATCGTCCACCTTTGTGGTGGCTGGAGACTGAAGCACAAACCCTTGGACTCAGATTCACTTCATCTCACACCACTGTGGTGGCCTATCCTCCTGCATTTTTTTCCACTGAAACCAAGATTGTCTGAAGGAAACTTCAGAAAATTGAAGAAAACCAAATCTGTCTGAAGGAAACTGAGAAAGTTAGCTGAGCACTAGGTGAAGGAGACAATAAAGACTTTTGGACTTTAACAACTGGCTATTCTTGTGGTGATTACTCTGAACTGAAAAGAAGTCTTGTCTCAAGACCTCCAGGAAAACCACCAAGAACATTATAAAAGACAATTGACAAGATGTAAACTGGATGATAAAAAGATATGGCTGGTTGATCCGTACTTTTGGAATGAATATCTCCTTAATGAGATTGCAGTCCCATTAAAGCAAATAAATAAGCTAAAAACTAGGTCCAACATACTTGGTGTGTTTATTTTGGACGCCACTACCTAATCTCAAACATATCCTGTTAATAAGTTGCCTTTTAACTTTTGAGTATGTGTTCATATTGTTTGAAGTTTGTGATTTAATCGAGGTCTTTTTTTTTGATATGTAATACTGTTTGGTGGTATGTCATTTTGGGAACTTAGCAAAGAAGTTATTCCGGAGTAACTAAGGCAAGAAACTTTGGAATATTATTTGAAAACATTGTTACTATTTAGTCATGCTGAAAGTACTTAAAAAAAAATCCAGCAACAGAAAAAAATAAACCCCTAAACTTTTTTTTTTTTGCATGTGAATATAATTATTAACAAGGTGATGTTATAGGTTAAAAATTGTTTTGATAGAATGGTTCTCATAAAAAATGTATTAAACTGGTAATAATTGAACAAGGTAAAGCAATAGAAATACAAGGCTTTTTTTGTGTTTAATTCATTAGTTTTGTTAAAATTATCTTTTCACATTCACGGAGTTAAAATTATCTTATCCCATGAATACAGTTTAGTATTTGTTTTTCTTTTGTTGGCAGATTTTTATGTTAATAGGAAATAATTGTCAATTTGACTAAAGAAATTTGTTGAGTACCTTCAGCTAGAATTACATTTACAGTTAAGTCTTCTGGAAAACTTCCAGTGATAGAGAGTTCATTGATTTATGAAGTCCATTTTGGACTGTAATTTTTGGGACATTATTTTTGTCTATTGTTCATCTATCCTGCCTGTTTACGTCTTCTACAAATTGCTCTCATTCTTATTCTCTGTAGATATAAATAAAATACTGCAAAACCTTTAAATACTTCAAGATGATTATGGTTAGCTGTGAGTTGTGTTTCCTCTCCTCCTCTACTTCCCCAGTTTTTTTTGAACCTATACCTTCTTGCATTCTTCAACCATTCTTTAACAGGGCTTACAGTCTTTTTTACTTGTCTTGATTCCCTTCCTATAGCTATGTCACTGTGATTCCCAGAACAAAATTCAATTTTTTTGGTTGAAGTTTTAGGAACTTGAGAATATTTTTTGAATTTGGATAACTTATTATTATTATTTTTTTTAATGCAATCTAATGTTCCCTTAGTACAGAAGTTTTTGAGTTGGGACTCATGAACTTGTTTTTTAATCGCATTTTGATAACTTTCAGCATAATTGATTTCCTTTGTAATCTTATGTATATGATTTTATGCATTTAAAAGTATTACTCCAGGTTTCAAATGGTTACACAAGTCTGCCAAGGAGCTGTGCGATACAGAAAAGGTTATGAACCCCTACTTCAATGCTTTTTTTTTTTTAAACCACTTCTGTTACATAAATTGTTATTAAACTTCATAATCTTTAAAAAAGAAAACATGAAATGCTGTCAAGCTGTCTTCTTGCTTTCTACTTAACTAATTTTATAGCCAAAATGTAAAATTGCATATTTATTCCTGTTAAATTTGTCTTGTGGTTGGCCCATTGAACCATCTTATCAAAACAGTAAACTCTGGAGAAGTGGCAAAATGAGCTTTAAAATCATTTTGAGTTGCAAGGGGGTAAACTTATCCTTATGTAGGTATCATAGAATATCAGTAGGATTTGACTCAGTGTTTGGAATATGACAAGAGATGGACAATTACAGCTAATATTTCCTTCTAAATGTAAGTTCCTTGAAAGTAGGAACAATTTGACTTTGTCTGTGTATATCTAGCACTTAGCACAATTACTAGTTTAAAAAATATATATTGCATAAAAGGAATATAGTAGCCTGGTATATCAAAATTCCCCATATATTCATGAAGAAATAGATTAGAAAATATTAGAAATAGAGGAATAATAAAGAAGCAGACTTTATTATATTGATAATATACTACAGTTCACTTAAACCTAATGATAAAGTGGATCATGGCTGTACCTCACAAAACTGCAAAAAGGCATGATACAGTAGTGATGAGGAATTCAAATTACCCTGACATGACTGTGAAGTTTTCTACTGGCTAAAAAGCAGAATAGCTGTTATTTTTGACCTGCCTCAGTGATAATTTCATATCACAAAAAACCAGAAAACTAATGAAGAATATTTGTGCATCTGATTCTGATTATTAATGAGGAACTGAAAATAGTGATGAAGCTGTTGAGGGGGAGTTCCTATCTGCAGTCTGGGTATCTGGGAAGGAAAGAAATGAATGGAAGAAATGATGAATCACAGAATTTTAGATTTGGAATTATAATAATAGGTAGCCTTTCTATAGCCCTTTAAGATTGGAAAAATGCTTTATCTTATTTCATTTGATCCTTATAAGAAGTTACTGATGAGGAAATTGAAGCAAACAGATTAAGTGATGACACCCAGTAAGTGTCTTCAGCTGTTTGGGACACATGTCTTCCATACTTCAGATTTTACTGAGCCTTTTGGCTACATAATGTAGTGCTTTAAAGTTTGCAAAGCACTTTACTTGTGTAAGAAGGGACTTCACTGAGCGTCTAGTGCAACCCATGTAGAAAAAGAATTCCTATTCTGATATATATGTCTTGATTTTGATTTCTACTTAGGTTTCTCTTGAGAGCCTCTGAGAGTAGCTTCTTTTTTGGAAGTAATCTGCTAATTATGGATCAAAGCCTTGCTAGTATTATGAAAATAAAAGGTTAGAAAACTATACCACTACCACCCCTCCAAGAAGTCTGCTATAAATTAGCCACACCAGTTTAACCACATGAACTAACAGTAGTAAGATGAGAACAGAGAATAGAGGCAATGGAGAAAATACAGTGTTATATAGAAGGGACTTTCTGTTTGTTTTTCTCTGTCACTGCCAAGTAAATACAGGTTGCTTTCCCTTTGGGAAGAGATCAAAGATTGTGGGAGCATCTTTATACTTTCCAAGTTTTAAAGAAGAAAAAAGACTTCTTTTAAGAGGGAAAATATTCTTTAAAATGAGACCTGAAAGAAATAGGTGAGGAAGTCATAATTGTTTCAGGAGGTTGAAGGGGGAAGGAGAATCCCTGAACATTTGGAACTACATATTAAAAACAAGGATATTCATTGAAAATGTTGCTATAATTTTATTTTTGTAAACAGAAAAACAAATTCTTCCATAAAACACTTAGCATTTAAGAAATTAGAACTAAATGAATTCCTGGGCAACAAACAAGGAATTTATTTGATCTGTGTTCTTTTTCTTATACTCAAGTTTTATTATTTTTGAATTTTCTTCTATTATATGTGTCCCAGTATATATAAATTTTTTTAATTCTGCAGATAATTTTTATCAATTTATATAATTTTCATATTTTCTTATGTTCATTTTTATCTTTTTGTGAATATGTGATATTTTGATATTTTGGAATTCTGTCCTTTTTTGCTTCTGAAATACTAATGGATATTTGTGTACATCTTTGAATGTTTATTCAGATTGATTCACAGTTTAAGAAGGATTTTGAGCCAGAGGTGTGACCAGAGGTAAGGGGTGATAAGCCCTTGAGCCTGTCTCATTGAGGACAGATTGAAGGAACTGGGGATGTTTAGTCTGGAAAAGAGAAAATTTAGGGAGTAGTTGGTCTTGATGACTGAGTTCAAAGTATTTGAAAAGTTGTCATAGAAGAAGGATTCAGTTTGTTCTCTTTTGTTCTAGAAGATAGAGAACCAAGGGAGGTAGAGGAAGTTAGAAAGAGGTTAGATTTAGACTTGATATTAGGAAATATTTTCTAACAATTAGAGGTGTTAAAAATGAACTAGTCTACCTTGGGAGATGTTAAGATTCTCCTCTTTGGTAGTCTCCAATTAAAGTCTAGACAACTATACTTGGGTATGTTACAGTGTTTGGTATTCCACTTGAGTGTGAAATCCCATCTTCTTAAAAGTGTTGGTCATGACCTTCTATAGGGTCTCATAAGTGAATATGGGAGTTGAAAAATGATTGCTTAATATCAGTATTTGATTTATATATTTATTTTATATGCCTGGGGTCACATAAGTATTTCTCAGGCAAAAAAAAGGATGGGGAATGGAAGAAGTTTAAGAAGCTCTGATCTGTGCTATCCTAATATAGTTTTAGATCCGGTACTCCTAGGCCCCTTTCTTTTCCCTTTTTGTGTTTCCAGATGATTTGGATAATACATTACAAAAATAAAAATATACTCTTAATTTTAAATTAAATTTTAAATTTAGTGAAGAACCATAAATATGATACTGTCATCTAGAAAGTGTTTGAGATACACACACACACACACACACACAGATACCCTTTATGGACAATAATTAGAATTGACTTTCTTTAAATCATTCTTTAATGATCTGAAAGAGTTTTAATTTGAAGTAATTTGAAGTGTTTAAGAGTAGATTCTAGGACAGTCCTTCAAGTAACAATTTGTATGTATTTATAAATAATGTTCAGATCTCTTTATTTTTTGTGTATGACTAATGATTTGAATTTTTAAAAATCATATGTTTATTACCTAAATTTTATTTCAAGGTAGATAAGATTTGTGGGAGCTCTTCTTCTTCTTCTTCTTCTTCTTCTTCTTCTTCTTCTTCTTCTTCTTCTTCTTCTTCTTTCTTCTTTCTTCTTTCTTCTTTCTTCTTTCTTCTTTCTTTCTTCTTCTTCTTCTCACCAGTTTCAGTCTCAAACATATTCAAAAATTCCTTATTAAAGCCATTCTTTTAACAATATATCTAAAGATTGACATTGTTTCCTGTGGGTTTTTTCCTTTACAAGAGAAGTAATATTTTGTGATATTGAATTACCATTTAGTCAATTGCAGATGGAATTTTTCTCCCACACTTTGAGAGAATTCAACCCTAAGAACAATGTTTAACTTCTCTTTATTGCTCATTACCTAATGCCAAAGGTTGGAATGTTGCTCAGGAATTTCACTTAAAATATTTCAAGTCAGTCAAGAAGAATATATGGGGAGTTTTTAACAGCATTAATGTTTTCAAATTTTGCACTTCATTCTTCAGTGAAGTGGAGTGCTTCAAATAATCTAAATGTGCTTGTATTCATAGCAGCATAACATTTACATTGGCTTTTTTTGCATGTTTAAGACACTTTAGAGTCAAGGCTGTTGGGGATCATATTGTAATGCATTATGACTTAAAAAGAAACAAACCTCCATTTTAAAATATTTAATTCTGTTTTCTGAATTCAAAGCAATATAAAGATTTCATGTTTGATTTATTCAGTCTTTTCAGATTTTTGATGATTTCTTCTCATCTGCCCAGCAGCAGAACAACCTCAGGTTTTCTATCATATAAAAATCTTTGCTCTTCTGTCTGTATTTGTTAGGAGTATTCTTTCCCTTCACTTCTTACTTATTCTTCGTGGTTTTATATTGTACTTGTTTAAATAACATGCCTTCATCACCTTTCACCCTGATTTCCAAAATAGTTTCCTAATAAATTTCTCTATCTCAAGTCTCTTCCCTCTTTAATTCTCCCCTCACAGATTTGTCAGCTTGATAATTCTGCAGCACAGGTCTGACTATCACTGGGCTTCTCAACAGACTCTAGTGATTTCCTATTGCCTAGAAGAACAAATAGACTTTTCTTTTTCTTCCCCTTCCTTTTCTCCTATCTTTTCCCCTGTCCCTTCCCCTTCTTCTGCCCCTTCTCCTGTCCCTACTCCTGCTCTTTCCCTACCCCTTCCCCTGCCCCTGCTCTTGTCCCTGCTCTTGCCTTTCCCTTTCCTTTTCCTTTCCCTTTTTCCTTATGCTTTACCCTTTCCTTTCTCTTTCCCTTTCCCCGTTTTTCCCCCTTTCCCTTTGGTAGTCTAAGGCCCTTCACTAACCTTTTCCAAGTTTATTATATGTGACTCCTCTCCATGTTTTCTTCTCTTTAACCAAACTGTCACTTCTAAGACATAACATGCCAGCCTCATTTTCTCTATCTATGCACATCTCTTGTTCCCATTACCTACAATTTATATTCCATTTTGTCTTCTGCTTCTAATAATACTGAATTTCCTTTAAAGTTCTCTTTTAATGCCATCTCCTTCACTAGAAATTTCCCGATCCCCCTCAGTTGCTAATGTCTCCTTCCAAATATCCTTCATTTATTTTGTATATACTGAAATATATATACATTATCTCTTCTAATAGAATGACATTTTGTTGGAGAAAAGGAGTTTCATTTGTGTCTTTTTATCGTCAGTCCGCAATACAGTGACTGGTCTATAGGAGGTATTTAATAAATAATTCTTGATTGATTGAACAGAGAGATTATAATTCTTGTTTATTTTATTATTTTTATTTTCATAGATTGATTTGTTTGAAGTGGGGAGATGTAAAATAATCCACAAGAAAGCTTATAGAAGTTGAGAAGTAAAAATAGGCAAGCAGGGCAATCCTGTTAGGACTTTTAAATTTTAATATATGCTTAAATAAACTATAACAGAATTTCTTGGTGGCATGTAGATTACAATTCAGCAACAAAAATCCAACTAATATTTGTTGGTTATATCTATTATCTTATCTAGTTTAGGTAAATAGGAGCAAATTAAAAACAAAACAATATTCCCTATTTTCAGAGAACAATAAGACCGGTTGATTGGCTGAAGTAATATTTGATAAAATTGGATATATAGGGTTAGGGCAAGATTGTAAAGGGCTTTAAATTCCAGACAGAAGAGTTTGCTTTACTTTTAATGGTAAAAGAGGGAGCAAATAGATGTTATTGAGTGGGATAGTGATGTGTTAAAATCTGTACTTTAAAAATACTTTGTCAGCTGAAGCAAGAATGGATTATAGTGAGAAGAAACTAGAAGATGAGAGGCCAATTAGGACTTCATACTTACATACCTTTTAAAATATTTATAGCATCATTTTTCGTGATAACTAAAAACTAGAAACAAAGTAGATGCCCATCAATTGAGGAATGGCTAAATAAATTGTGATCTATGAATCTAGAATGTTGTTGTGTTGTAAGAAATGACATGTGTGATCAAAACATGGAAAGCTCTCTCTATATTGATGCAGACTGTAGTAAACAGAACTAAGAAAACAATATATACAGTAACTACAACAATGTAGTTGGTGAGAATAATGATACACACACACACACACACACAAATATATCCTCTAATTAGGTCAAAGACAGAAAGAACCATATAAATCAGATTATTTCTAGTTAGCACTCCTCCTTTAGTTATATTTGAAAATGTTTGTCTTTTTTCTGAATTGTATGTTTATAACCTCTATCAGGAGATAAGTTGTGTATTTCACCTTCAGTTTTTGAACTTGTGGTTTATGATTGGGTTTATAAGCATTTTTAATTCTTTCAGAGTTATTTTTCTTTATAATGTTATCATTATGTAGATTGTTCAATGTTTAGTGACTTCAGTTTGCATCATTTTACAGAAGTCTTTAAGATCTGCTCAAAATTGTCTTATTTCATAATTTCTTGTAGCATGGTGATATCCTTACCTTTTTGTCACAATAATCTGTTTAGCCATTCCCTAAAAGAAGGATTCCCCAAACTTTCATTTTCTAGCTTTTATCTCCTCATTAAAACAGCTACTTTCATTTTTTGCATATCAGTCCTTTTCCTCTTTGATTTCTTTGGAGTGTAAGCCTAGTAATGGTGTAGCTGGGTCATAGAGAATGTATAATCTGGTAACTTTTTGAGCAAAATTCCCAAAACTGTTCTCCAGAATGGTTAGGCCAATTCATAGCAATACCCACCACAGTGCCCTAGTTGATCTGTTCTTCCACGACCCCTCTACCATTTATCATTTTCCTCTTTTGTCATTTTTAGCATACTAAGTCAGGTAAGATTCAATAAACCTGTTTGTTACTTTAATTTTCATTTCCCTAATTATTCATGATTTTGATAACTTTTTCTTATGATTGTTGATAGTGTGGATTTGTTTTTTTTGAAAACTGTATTCCTATTCTTTGACTAGTGAAGATTAGCTCATAGGTTTAGAAATTAAATTTATTAGTTCCTTATATATCTTGGAAATAAGACCTTTATCAGAGAAACTTGTTACAAAGATGTTTCCTCCAGTTAACTGTTTCCCTTCTAATTTTTAGCACATTTATTTGTCCAAAATCTTTTAGGGAAGTCAAAATTTCAACTAGTACTTCTGATACTGGATCTAGTGCTCCTGAAGCAGTGTTGTAGTGGAAAGAATATTGAGAATACTATGTATATTACTCACTTCCCAGGATTATTATGAGGATACTATTTCTAAAGTTTTAAGGTATTACAAATATGAATATAAATTGATGCTGACTACCTCTTTCTGGTTGTTTAATTTTATAGACTAGAAATAAATAATTCAGGTCTATTCAGGATACACTTCTTGAAGTATACCATAAGAATTCCCCTTTATTTTGACAGGCTTTTGGAAATGCAAAGACAGCACATAATAACAACTCAAGTCGCTTTGGCAAATTTATTCAAGTAAATTACCAGGAGACGGGAACTGTTCGAGGGTAAGTAGCATTTCATCAGTATTATGAGTTTTAGAAATTATTTGCTTTTTATTGTTACATTCTTCTCTTTTCAAAAAGTAACAAATTAAATCTATATTTGCTTTTTAATATAGTCACTTCATTGTATTTACATTTAAATACTACTGACTCCTTGTCCTTTATCTTTGCCAGTGTGTACATTTGCTGCTCAATGAAGGCAAGAGTCTCTCCTGACTTGGTCTTTCTTGTTCCTCTCCTTAGTCATTCCATTTCTGTGGCTCCCTATTGTCCCCAGGATCAGAAGTTTTACCTTTGCACCATTTTCTCTCTTTGATATTACTATCACTCTAGTGCAGGCTCTCCTCACCTCAACATCTATAATATTACAGTAGCTGCTAATGAGTCTGCCTGTCTCAAGTCTCTCCCCTCTTTAATCCATCCATCATTTAGCAACCAAACTAATTTTCTTAAACTTTAGATCTGACCATATTTCCTCTCTACTCCACAAACTCAAGTGATTCTCTGTTGCCTCCATGAGCAAATATAAATTCTTCTATTTGATCCAACATCCTTCATGACCTAGCTACCATTACCCTCCTTTCCAATCTTCTTCCACCATAATCTTTGCCACATACTCTTCAACATGTTCTTTTTCCTCATTATTTCAGAAACAAGACATTCTGTCTTTCACTTCTAAGCATTTTCTCTGGTTGTTCTCTGACACAGAGCATCTTTTTACTTGTAGGTATTTTCTCTGTTCTCCGTTACAGAGTATCTGCCCATTTAAGTCTAGGATACAAATACTTCTTTCAAGGGATAACCTGCCATTTCATTATAAAATTTTTCATCTCCAATAATATTATCCTTCAGAATACTTTCCTCCAATTGATTTTATTTTGCCAATTTTATTAATCATGAGATCTGCCCTCAAGAAAACTATAAATTACCATGTAAAATTGAAATGCTCTAATTGATATAGTGACCAACCATGATTTTAGCAGACCAGTGGTGAAGCACACCTCTTGCCTTTCTGCAGAGAAATGTGGATTATAGATATAGAATGAAATATACTTTTTCAGACATGGCCAGTATATATTGTTTTGATTAATATACTTATTATTTTTAAATGAAGATCTTTATGGAAGGGAGTGATAGCGGCATTAAAAAGTGACAGTAAGAAAACAACTTTTCTTTATTTAAAAAAAAAATAATGCATTCTACCTTGATATGTGGTATATTCCGATTACCTCTTCCATATCTTTGATATATGTTCCCTGATATTTCAGTATTTCTTGTTTATTAGTTCCATTTCCAAAGTTGTCTTCTTCTATTATCATTTAGTAAAAAATTTTTCCTTTGAGGTTCACATTCACGCTATCTAAATTTTAATCACACAATTATGATCACACCATCTATTGATTCACTATGGTATTCTTCCATTCTCATTTATTTCATTATCTGACATAGATTCTTTATCTTCTCTCCAACTTCTGCCTTCATTTTATATAAATTGCTCCCTCAACTGCTCCTAAGTTCTCTGTTCCCAAGTCTACTAAATATGTATGATCTGTTCTCTAGATCCCCAGATTCACCCCAGCTTCATCACACAAAAGATCATATCCTTTATTTTAACATGACACACAAAGCAATTGCATTTTCATAACTCCAATATTCTTT
Organism: Sminthopsis crassicaudata; assembly: GCF_048593235.1. NCBI lineage: Eukaryota > Metazoa > Chordata > Mammalia > Dasyuromorphia > Dasyuridae > Sminthopsis > Sminthopsis crassicaudata. Next base: position 617,554,261 of record NC_133618.1, on the reverse strand, counting down.
GATTTGATTTTTATCATTTTTCATGATTTATTAGCCCCTAACTGCTTATCATTCTTAACTTGTCCTTCATTCACTCCTTTAGTCATTTTCATTCTATCATCTTTGAACTGTCTACAATGGTCCTTCCTTTATAAAATCAATTTAGTGCTATCTGCTTTTTTCAAATCTTGTTCCCTTGCCATTCCTGTCTTGCTAAACTCCATTCTGAATTACTCTGACTAACCTACTTCTTTTCCTTTTCATGTGGTTTGGAACAGAGATGGAAGAAATTGAAATTGTGCTTTTTAAGTACAAAACTAATATCTGTCATCTATTTCAAGTGATTTCTCACTGCAGTAGCATAATTTAATTAATTCCTTTTTTTATCAATTCCCTTTCCCACTCTCCACAGCAAAAGTTTATTTTAAATATTCTTATTTCTTCTTCGGCCTGTCATGCCACTTTTCCCTTCCTCATATCTATTGAAGATTGTGTTTCGTTATTTCATTGATGGAAAATGAAGTTATTCATCCAGAATTCTCTTTTCTCCTTTCCTCCTCATCTCACATCACTCATATTTTATCTTCTCCCTCAGAGTGGGTTTCTTCCTTTAAGATGCAGCTTGAAGTCCAATCTTCTGCGTGAAATTTTTCTTGATCTTCTAAAACATTAGCACCCTTTCTTTTAGAGTACTTTGTATTTTATTCAGCTCATATGTGCTATATTTTTTGTGTACCTATTGTCTCCCTCTAGAACAGGGATTCTTAAACTACAACCTACTGAGGATGTTTAAGCGGCCTAATGGGTTATGGCAAATGGGCTGAGAGGCGGAGACAGAGTGTGAGGTTTTGTTTTTACTATAGTTCAGCCCTCCAGCAGTCTGAAGGACAGTGAACTGGTCCCCTATTTAAAAAGTTTGAGGACCACTGCTCTAGAATGTAAGCTGCTTATAAGTGTGGATTGTTGAATTCTTTGTACTTAAATCCTCAGTAATTAGGATAGCTGCTTAATTAATATTTGTTGGTTGATTGATTGATAAAAGACTAGATATATTATCTAATGAATTGAATATTTACCAAATATGGAAATTAGGGGTGCTTTATAAAGAGGTCACTTGTATTTCAATTGAATTAGTTTTTATTGATAAGATACTGTTAGAACTTATCATTTTGGATTATTCTTAAGATTTTGAAAATATGTGAAGGCTCTGAACTTAGGGCAATCAGAACTTAATAACTGATAGAATAAAATATGTTAATAATACTTAATGAAAATTGCATAGATATCTATGTATCCTTTTGCATACTTATGTTTTTCTGTTAAACAAATGCTCTCTAATATATATTAAATACTTTTCTTTCTTTTTTCCCCCTGAGGCAATTGGGGTTAAGTGACTTGCCCAGGGTCACACTGCCAGGAAGTATTAAGTGAGTTCATATTTGAACTCAGGTCTTCCTGACTTCAGGGACTGGTGGTGTATCCACTACACCAACTAGCTGCCCTTTAAATGCTTTTCTTATAAATAATTTTATCACCATTTTTTTCCCCTTGCAGAGCTTATGTTGAAAAATACCTGTTAGAGAAATCTAGACTAGTCTATCAAGAACACAATGAACGGTAAGTTCTGCCTATCTATCTCCACACACACACTCTCACACAAAAACATACAAATATGTATGTATGTGTACGTATTTTTATATATGTTCACAGACTATATGAATCAGACCCTTAATTTTCTTTTTTTCTGAGACTGGGGTTAAGTGACTTGCTCAGGGTCACACAGTCAGGAAGTGTTAAGTGTCTGAGACCAGATTTGAACTCGGGTCCTCTGAATTCAGGGCTGGTGCTCTATCCACTGTGCCACCTAGCTGTCCCCAGACTCTTAATTTTCTAGTTTCATTCATACTTGCTTAGATATTACTACTACTACCACCACCACCACCACCACCACCACCACCAATAATAAAGTGACACATTTGTTGCATATGCTCTTTCATATTAAACCATAACATCACCTACTAATGACTATGTCCCAGGTGCAAATGGAATGCTGATTTTCAATGATGTAGGACTGTTGTGCCCACAGGCAGCAGAAATATGTATAGACCAGTGGGGGAAATAATACAGAGACTCAGGAAGCATACAGGCCAGTGCTAGATATAGTCTAGTCCAGATGGAAATAGAAAGATAGATTTAGATAGATTAACACAGAAGTGTGGGAATGTAGTTTTCTGAGAAAAAGATATCTTTTAAAGGAATTAGTTCCCATTGAGGATGTTTGTCCTAAACTTATTTTTATTTCTTAGTGTTTGGTGGCTTTTAGAGGAAATATATGAGCTAATAACTTAGTACTGATAAAAATCTGTTAAAAGGGATATTGTAATAATGTCGATGAAATCAAAATACTCAGATATATAGTCAATAAAACTTAGAATATATGTGACAATTTTGAAAAAAGATATTTATTTACATATACATTAAATAGCCAGTTGCTAAAGTAGCAAGGAGATATCCCAAAATGAATGTTACCAGGACCATTTGAATTCACCTGTTAATTTGCCATGTTCAGCCTTCATGCTATTATAAACTGCTTCCAAATAGAAAAAGAGTTTTCCATTACTCTATCTCTGAAGCACATATAGTTCTGATTGACAGATACAGCAGGGATAAAACAGATAAAGGAAAATACAAATTAGATCTTAATGAATACAAAGGTATATAAAAACATTGTGATTTTGTTTTCATGGGTTCCTCTCAATGTAGGAAGTCCCTCTATCTATATGTAATACAACCTGTCTCTTACTGGAAAAATCCTTTGCTTGAAATAGAGATCATGTGACTTAACATATATGTATATTTTACAAATTTACCAATATTTAAGTATTTTTGCATCATTTCTCATTAATAATATAGATAGCATGGTAGAATATATAGAGAGAGTGCTGTAAGTAGAGTCAGAAGACCTGGATTAAAGATATGCTTATGTTCCCCCCCCAACACATAATATACTCCTGGAGTAACATATTTAAAATAAGAAAATCATATACATACATATGTGTGTGTGCACGTGTGTGCTAATTTATATCATTAATGAGAAATGATGCAAAAATACTAAAATATTGGTAAATAAATGACAATTATATGTTAACAAAATTATTCATTTTGGTCAAATAGGATTTATGTCAGAAATGCAAAGTTAAAATTCAGAATTAGAAGACAATTAGTATAATTATATCAGTAATAAACTTCATAGAAACTAAAAGGTAATGATAAACTGCAGAAGCTTTTGAAAATGTGAACTAGCATAATTTATTAAGACGTAATCGACCTTTCCCCCTAAGAATATGAATATTGTGTACTTGCCACCATCATTATTTGATACTGTTTTAGAAATGTTTATTTTATCTCTTGGTAAGATGAAGAAATTAGAGTAATAAGCTGAAAGAAAAAAAACATTTTTGTTTGCTAGTGCTATAAGGGTATCTTTTTAAACTGAAGAAAACAAAAAACTGCTGTAGCAATAGAGTAATAAAAACACAAGCTGTACTATATATCAGTGAAAATTTTCAGAATAAATTTATATGAAAGTGACATAATTATGATAAAAATAATAAGAAATCTTTGGGTAATATTGATATCAAGATTTTTCAAGAGGGCCATCAAGAGTATTATGAAAACAATTTTAACAGAAGTATAAAGAATGAATTAAATAATTGGAGAGGCCCAATGTACATGATTTTATCTAGCTAATTAAATAAAAATTAAATAATTTAAATGAAATTTAAATAATTAAATAAAAATAAAACCCCAAACTAATCTCTAGTTCTATCAATAATTAGATAGATAACAAGGGCTGTGCCACAGAATTAGCAATATTGGTGAATAAGAGAACAAAAATTTCAAGGAGGAATTATAGGATAGCAGTTTTTTAAGTATTCTAAGAGTTGTCAGACTTTAACATATTTAATATATTTTAATATAAATGGGTAATAAGCCATTCAGGACTGAATAAAATGAAAAAAAATAATGTAATATATTGTTATCTGTACAGTGAACAGATAATTTAACTTCTTCACCCTCAACCTATTTATTTATAAAATGAGAAGGCTATATTAGTAGTTTTATGCCCTTTAAACTTTAGATCTACAAATCCTATAATTCTTCCAGTTTTTTTTTTTTAATTAAAAAATTTATGAATTCAGTGCTAACTTAACTGGGGAGAAAATAGGCACGGCATTCTACAACTGACAGAACTTTCAAATGAGATAAGCAACTTTTGGAAAAGCAATTTCATATTTATTAAAAAAAAAAAAAAAGAAAGGAAGAAAAGAAAACCACAAAATTATTTAGAGTCTTTGAATTGAATGATATTTTTTCCCCTGGACTTTTTTCTGAAATTCTTTTTCGCGTGGGAAAAGAGGCCTATACATTTTTTAAAAAATGATACAGAAAAAGTGGAAAAATGCATGTACATCAGAATTGAAGTATAGCAGTAAAAAAAGACATGTTAATAGAATGTAATTTTATTGTGTTATAACAAATGACAAAAATGAAGAATGTAGAGTAATTCATAAAGTAAGAGAGTTTAGAAAAGATAAGCAGAACTAGGACACACATTTTTAGTATTTTTAGTGGATCTTTGATTTGGTTCTTGTAGTTTGTTCTTCCTGTGAAGGTTCCAACTATCCATTTCTGTCCCTATGTCACTCATGCTTCAATTGAGAGGAGTCTGTGTTCTCCTTGGTGCCTGAATACCGAGGGAGATTTCTGGAAGAAAAGAGCTTTTAAATCTTCTTGTGTGCAACTTGTCCCTACTCTTCTTTGTCCATTCTTGGGAATCAAATGGGTTAGGAGATTTTGATTTGTCACATTGTTGGTTACCATTGCATGGACTTTTTCTTTGCTATACATCATTCTTTCTACATGACTGATCTATATTCTTTTTGTGAAAAGTTGGTTGCTGTTAATTTCCTCTCAAGGTTTGTTCATTGTGTCCTTGTCCTATAAATTATACTTTTTAAAAAACCTTAATGATACCTTTTGTTTTCATACTAGTTCTGTCTCCTTAACATCTCCACATTCTCCTTCCCACTTATTTCCTCTAGCACAGAAAGATATTTAAGCAAAATCATTATTCTTAGCTATGGTTTGTGACTGCATACACCTCATTTTTACATTGATTCCTTTCATCTCTTCGGAAAAGGAGCGTTTCTCCTAAGATTGGGATTGGACGCTATTATTAGTGTTAGACTTTTAGTTTTGTTTTCATTTATATACTATATTCACTGTATATTTAATTCCCCTTGTTATTTTTACTTCAGTCTGCATCAGTTCATGTGTTTTTGTTACTACAAAGTTTCTTCCTTTGACATGAATGCACAGCAGAATTGTTAGTTTAAAAGTGACTTTTCTCAAACAATTTCAAATTGTTTTACTAAATTAGTTGAATCTCAATCCAATATCAGAAAAATGAAGCAAGCCATAAATGAACAAAAAAATCCCTGTTTCATACAGTTTTACCAGTAAATTTTATCTAACATTTAAAGAGCATGTGATTTCTTTGCTACTAAACTCTTCTCAATAATAAAGAAATTCTTTTTACATCATTTAATGTCTAAATATGTTTTTCTCTACTGACAAATTTTTATTATTTATTCATTTTTATGACAGGAACTACCATGTATTCTATTACTTACTGGCAGGAGCAAGCGAAGAGGAGAGGGCAGCATTCCACCTTAAGCAGCCTGAGGAGTATCATTATCTCAACCAGGTGGGACTTGGAGAGAAGGAAGGCATTTTGGAATGTTGGGAATTGTTATAAATGCACTTAGTTTTTACTAGTGTTTATCTTTTGATGTAGGCACCAGTTATTGAATGGAATAGTTCAAATCCTAATTTTATAAAATTTGTAGGGTCTAATCTGATTTCTACATATTTTTAATCTCTTAGGTTTAATGTCTGAGATAAGGGGATTCATATTTTGTTTTTGCATAATTTTCATGTAGAAAAGGATTCTTATGTTAAGGTTTTGTTATTTGTTTGAGTGTTGTTACTAATAATGTTACTAATCTTCTTTTGCCAAGTTTTCATGTAAAGTGTGATTTATATATTTACCGGTCTTTAGTATCTAATTCCTTGCATGATTTCATGCTCAAGTATTTTTTTCTTTAAATATATTATATATATATATATAAATGATCTACTTATATGTATGCTTATATATACTTATAGATGTGTAGATATACTCCTTGTAGTATGATTAGCTTAACAAAATAACAGATCTACTCCTAAATCAAAATGAAACCCATCAATTATAAGGCATTTAGAAATTTTAGATCTTTCTCTGAAATTATTTTTACCAGAGCAGATTTAAACTATTTTACCCTGAGCAGAATGATTACAAAGACTAGGTAGAATACTTAAATACCCTTAATAAATGTTAATAAAATTAGGCATCGCATCCTTCATACTTTATGATCATTATATATAAATTTTGTCTTATTTAAGATTTAAATATCCTAATAGAAAAAATGAAAGTTTTCATGCTTAATAAGTTCCCTGAGTATTACAGGGATTTGTAAGGAAAAGTTTACTATTTAAATTAAAAGAATAATTACTTCTATGGCAATGCAAGTACCATGTCAACTTGATATTATGGACATTAATTTTAAAATATTAATTTTAGCATGGTCTCTCATAATGCTGAAGATGATTACATTCTTTGTAGTACTTTGAACTTTTTTGTTCATTAAAATTAAGTGGTATTTTTTTGGGAAGGTCATAATTCCATTTCTGGGACAGTCATTCTCTGGATTCCTGAAATAATCCATTTGAATGGTTTAGCAATTTAATCCTTTACTTACTATTTATTATTTTTAGAGACAAACACCACTAAAACTAAGTTAATCTTAGGATTTGTAATTTTTTAAAAAGCTATCTTCCTGTTATCTATTATTTGGACGGACTGTAACTCAAGTATGTTTTTATAAAAATCAGAGTATAAGAGCAAATATTGATAATCCTAATGAATGATTTTCCAGAATATTTCTTAAATATCTCATTTCAGTCTTACTGTACAAAATCTTCTTTTATGTTGCTCGTAGCTGTGCTACATGCTTACTTAATTTAAAAGATGGTCAGGAAAATTTGTTGTACTTCTTTATCTTTTCCTAACTGGATTTGCCTTACTTTCAGATGACAAAGAAACCCCTCAGACAGAGCTGGGATGATTATTACTATGACTCTGAGCCGGTCAGTACAAGTACACAGGTATCTGTGTTGCTGGTGAAGGGTATTTACCTTGCTCATTTGATTATCATCTCATAACTTACAACTTTGGGAATTAAATGCATAAAATTAGAACTTGAGCAATTGATAATAGTTTAGATTACTTGATGTATGTCCTTACATGGTTGAAATTATACCACTAATAACCTATCTGGCTTTTCTTAATTCTTAAAGCTAGAGTTCAGTCTAGATTCAATTGCATTTGAAGACCAAGATCATGAATTTTTTTGAGTTAAAAGATGATCTCAAAGTTGTTATATTTTATGATGGTAGAATCTTTAAATTTTAATTTACCGAATGTTTCTACAAACTAGATTGATTTTAATTTTTGAATCATTCAATCTAATGGAAATTAAATTTAAGTTAAATCATAACAAAATTGAAGTAATTTATATAATTGCTGCTAGTTTTTTTTCCCTTTAAAATGAAGCCAAATGGGTATTACTCTACTGCTGCACTTCAATCCTGTGCTTAATTTTTAACCTGGTTTTTCATCAGAATTTTGTGTGTGCGTATGTGTGTCTGTGCGCACATGTATATGTAAAGATCTATGAATTATTTTTAATAGAACTTAATTCCTATTTGGGTAGTGATTAAATTTGATCTGTTAAAATATAAGATTCCTTTAGTTTTTTTTTTTTTTTTTTTAAATAAACTCAGATCACGTTTTGGTCCTGTTTATTTTTTAGTTCTGAGAGAAAATAATTTAATATTTCTTTCAAAAAAATTTTAGTGAAATTTCAGAACATAGCCCTGAGAAAATTAAAATGAACTGAAAGTAATCATAATTTTTTGGGCTCTGAGCACAAAATCAAGCAATTCTTTAGACTTAGCTTATTTGTTGTATTAGTTGAGGGCAAATAGCTACAACAGAAAATTTATGAAGAAAGGATAAATAATATTATTCTTTTTTTCTGACCTGTATGGAAACAATTCAGATGTCAAAAGCTTAAAATAAGATCTTTTCAGTTACTATGCTTCTAGTTATTCATCTATGTGCTCTGTCCCTTCATTTTTCTTTGCTCTAGATTGCATTGTTTTAATCCTGGTTGTTTGTGGTTATTTTTCTATTTATTAAAAATCTAGTTTATTTCAAAGACTTAAAAAAATGATTCCAGTATTGCCATATTTCATGAAGAAAAATTTATGGAATGATTTTATTATTGTTATCTTAAATGTTTTTACACTGATTTCTGAAAGGATTAAAAGATTCAGTGTATTAGTCAAATTGTAATAGGGCTTATTTAAAGCTATTTACCAACTTCTCCAATACATTCTGACAAATCTTAACAGAAATATTAACATTTTGTGTTATGTTCCACTTAGAGTAAGTGCATAGTGCTAAAAATTATTCAAAGTGAGAGAGCAAATTTTTCCTTTTAAGTGAGAAAATCATAACTACTCATTGCTTATGTGCTGTGTTTTATTTTGCACTTGATCTGCTTTTTCATTGGTATTGAGAACCTTCATGTGAGAGAAAGCCAACTGAGAAAACTCCCTCTACCAATGTAGGCTTCACCTTCTTCATAGTTTATACTCTTTAGCATGTTCCCTTTGGGAATGAGTGGTTAAATAACTTACCCTAAGTTCCACATAGAAGGTGTGTCAGATACTGAATTTAAACCTAACACCTTCTCTTGGGGGAAATTCCATAGGCTCCTTAGGCACATATTAAGTGCCCTTAATATTGCTTAGCTAACCTTTTTCTCCCCATTAATTCAAACTAACTGAGGATGGATTGAATTGATAAAAATGCAAATTACAAAAAAATTTAAAAATAATTATGTTTTATGAAGATTGGATAAAAAACTATATTGACAAAGTACTGCCAAGTAGTTTCTTTAGGAAATTGAAGGGGGTTTCCCTAGACCTTTTCAGAGGATCCTTAAGGTCAAAATTATTTTCATAATATTTTATTTTCTTCCTAAGATGTTATTTTCTTGTTAAAAATTCTTCTCTTTCCAATTTGCAAATCTCTATGAACTGGATTTTCTTAATAGGCTTAAACCAAAACAATATCACAACAGATTAAATGCAGAAGCAGATAGTCTATAATCCTCCTAGACTACAAAGAAAGTCAAAGACAAATTGCTTCCTCAAGGAGCTGATATTCCAAATGGGGCAAAATAGAAACAACTATTTATATATACAATATACATATGTATGTGAAGGGAGGCAGGATGATACCCACACATACTCGCATCATATGGGGGAGAAAGAGGGAAAGAAAGAGATGAGAGAGGGAGACATGAGAGGATAGAAGGAGTGGATAGAGAGATTTGGAGGGATAAATATTGGAAGATTTTGCCTATGTAATAAGTGTTTTTTTGGTCAGTATAACAAAACATTAAGTAGTTATGTTGGTTATTGTGGTAATTTTATGTTATTATAAAGTGCTATGAAATCACAGCTGTTGTTTATGAATCTGTCAGCATTCAGCATTAGATGCAGTGATTTCAAAAGTTAAAATAATTAAATTTTTATATTACAAAGTTCTAAGTAGAACTTTAGCAAGGCTTGTCAATTTCTGCTTTTTTCTTTATTAGTTATGTTTCTTTAATTATCACTAATATTTTGAATGTTGCCTTCTTACAAATGAAAGTTCTTTATAATTTCCAAATATGGCTTTTAAAGAACTAGAATTTAACCTACTAATATAGTTTGTCTAAAATTAAATAGAAATTTAAAATTCACTTAGAAGAATCGGGATTCCTTTGTTTCTAGGTAGACATCTATGTGTTGAATTCCAAAGTCATAAGAAAGGTAATTGGATTAAATAAATGAACATTTCCTCCATTTACCAAGTTGTAATTTTTAATCAGTAAATAGAACTTAGAAAGATTAGTGTTTCCCAAGATTTTTTGGACAAATGAATGGCATAAAGACTATTTGAAAATGATTATCATTTCTGTGCCAATCATATGTTAATACACATTGTACTTGCTGTATGCACATTTTTAACTTGCTGTACACATTATACTTGTTGTATGCATATTTTAAAACATTGATTTACTGTCACTTGTCAGTCTTCTTGGAAATGAACGTTTTCTTTGTTTATAAAAATTAAGATTAAAGTGTTTTTGTTTAGTAAAATGTTACTATTTCTTTTTGCTATTTTTAAGATAAAAGATTCACAGAATTAATGATTTAGAACTTAGAAGAAATTTTAAGGTTATCTATTTTATAGGTTAGGAAACTGATAATCATTGAACTTAAGTGATAAATGTTAGGTAATTTTGGATGCTGCAGAACTATATATTTTGTGACACTTCATTTTTAAGTTTTTTCCTTGAAAAATAGACTCTTAGAGTTAGTAGGACCTTTAGAAGTCATCTAAGCTAACCATATGTGAAAATAAGAGAACATCACTGTATTTCTGTTGACCATAAGGTGATAATATCAGTTGTCTTTTGAGCATATAGAGTAGTAGTATAGCCATGATTGTTTTATCTTTTCTACTATAGTAAACATAGAAGATGAGAATAATGATCAAAAATAGATTTATTACTAATTGTGATGTGAAATCTGTTCTTTGAGATAATTTTGTTTTCAAAGCTATATATACTTATATATGTGTGTGTGTGTGTGTGTGTCGTGTGTGTGTATATACTATCTATTTTGTACCTTTCTGTCCTTTTAAATAGTTCTTGCATTTATTAGATTTGGTTGCTCCCATTTTGAAAATAATTCCATTCATTTTATTCCTTCATCCTACATTGCTTCATATTAATATTTCCATATTTGTTTATAGTCTTCGTAATTTGCCATATTTTAGGTCATAAGTATTCATTTACTTTGATTTTTCACTATTCATTCTTTTTGATTAAAAAGTCAAGCCAAAGCCAAAGAATCTTCATGTCTTTATCATTCTGTTTATTTCATTGGAAGCATGTAATTTTCATTTGATTTGAGAACATATTTACCTGTAAAATGAGTATTCTTCACGTAGGAGTTTTAAGATGAAAAAATTATGTTCTAAATTTCCCATCAAAGCAGCCAAGTAACTTTTTTTCATTTCTGTTTTTTACTTGAACAGATAATTTTCAATTTAAAAAATAATTATTGAGGGAAGCATGAAGGTTCCCTAAGAATTATGAGGAAAACAAAACACTTGAATTCCCATAAATAATTTTCTGTTGTGTATTTATAGTCTCTCTTATATAGTACAGTTCTTTTTCCCCAGAGATTTCATACATTTTAAACATGCCACTCATTCTTGCATTCAAATCTCTAAGTATTTAATTGAACATCTACATGTCTTATTATGGCAAAATAAAATTTTAAAGTCATTCTTAGTTTTCCAAAGCAGAATAATTTCCAACAATGAGGCTATTCCAAGATAAAAATCAATGAATTATTTTATTATAAAGAAGCAACTTTGATCAACTTGGAATAAAGTTCTCTTTTATTACCTAGGAAAGTTAAATGGAAATATTATGCTAACATAATAGTCGTTTTTGTGGAATTCTAGACTTCTTTAGCCATATTTGAATGTATATCATTTGAAAATTACTATTGTTTGCACAAATAACTCTTCTCCCCCCCCCCCCCCAGGCTGGGGTTAAGTGACTTGTCCAGGGTCACACAGCTAGGAAGTGTTAAGTGTCGGAGGCCAGATTTGAACTCTGGTCCTCCTGAATTTAGGACTGGTGCTCTATACACTGCGCCACTGTTGCCCCCATATAACTTTATCTTATTGTTAATCATTCTTTATTTGGTTGCCCACTTATATTAGGAGCCCAGAAATAGTGGATTAACTAAACGGTGCACTATGTCTTTGATTTTGGTACCTAAATAGAAATAATACCTTTATAATGAAGGAACTTATTTATAGTTGTTCTAAATGCCAAAATACTTTAGAAAAGAGCTATTGATATTATCAACATCACTTATCTGATTTATAATAAGTAAAATATTGAAAATAGTAAATTTTTGGTGTTCAGATTATGATTTGGCCACATAAGCAACAATTATGTTTAGTTTTGAATCAAATAGATAACCTTGATTTCTTATATTTTAAACCAGCAGGATTGTTCTTCTGTTGATGGAGAAGATTTGAAGCATGATTTTGAACGACTACAGCTGGCAATGGAAATGGTGGGATTTCTTCCAAAGACTCGAAGACAGTGAGTTCATTTGATAACTTCTTAAACATTTTTTTTTTAAATATACTTTCTCTCTTTAGAAGCAATAGTAAGAATTACCTTTGAAAAATATGTCATTTTGGGAACAGCTAGGTGGTACAGTGGATAAAACACAAGCCCTGGAATTAGGGGGAACCTGAGTTCAAATGTGGCCCCAGACACTGGATACTTAACAGCTGTGTGACCGTAGGCAAGTTGCTTTGTTTTGATTTGTTTCTTCTCAGTGGTACTTGGCATCCTGACATTAGGAAAGAAATCCTGAGTGCAGAAATATGTCAGGTATTGAAGATTATTAACAGGTCTGAAGTGGTAGAAATGTAGAGCCTGAGGGATTCTAAAGTATTGACTAATGAGTAGTATTTATGTTCAAGGAACCTTATTATCTTGTTTCTTACACTATTGTTCTACTTGACTGAAGCTAAAATAGATGTTTGGTTTTGAATTTGGGGGGCTTTTTTGAATGGGAATGGGATTTTGTTTCTTTCAGTCCCTGAAGAAGTCTTACCTAATGTCTTTTCTTTCTGCTCCCCAGCTGAATTATAATAAAATGTTGAGGCTGGGTTTTCTTGGACTACTGAGAAATTGGCATTGGTTTTTATGAAAGTCTTTATAAATGGGGATACTAGAAAGAGAATCTTAATTTGAAAGTTAGGAAACCTGGATTCTAGCCTTAGGATTTCTAAGATTGTGCAGTGCTACAACTACTTTGTGATTTCACTATTACCTTTGATAAGCTTATTACTCTGATTTTTTTCTTTTTTATTTCTTTTTTGTACTTTTCTCTTTCCCATAGTTTCTACTCTTCCCTTCTATCCCCAAAGCACACAACAATTAAAAGTCTTTTCAACCCATTACCTATTATAATTTAGAAGTGTTCACTTTCCTTTTCTTTCTTTTCTCTTCCTCCTCTTCCTGTTCTCCATAAGATATTCTTTATACAATAAGTAGCAGTGTCCCAAGAGGATATGCAGGAGTTCACATATAATTAGAAATTGATTGCCAAAGGATTCTGACATCAGAATTTCTGCCTTTTTTCTTTTACAATAGTAATTGAACAGAGTTTTCAAATATTAGATAAATAGGATGCCATGTTTTAAATTATTTTTTTTCATCATTCCAGAAATTTAATATCTATTTAATGGAAATATTTTCTCTATGCCTCCATAGGCTTTAAAACAAAAACATCCCAAATCCTTACTCTACATTATTCATATAAGACACTATGTATCTAAACATTGTATATTATAAGAGGTCACAGTGAAGATGTTTCATTTTATTTTTTATTTGAAATCAAGTTTTAAAATTTGTTCTAGGTTGTTTTATTTGCTCTATGGTTTAAGTGAAATGGACTTGGCAAAGGGAATGTGGAGCTTGTTTTTAGGAAAATAGTCCATGACCAAAACTTAGATTTGTATCATTTTTATTTTGCAGGATTTTCTCTCTTCTCTCAGCAATATTACATTTGGGTAATATCTGTTATAAAAAGAAGACATATCGAGATGATTCCATAGATATCTGTAATCCTGAAATATTGCCAATTGTTTCAGAATTACTAGAAGTGAGTATTGGAAAATTTTTCTTTTCAGAAATGTTTATTTCCATTATTTAATGTTTCAGAACTACTTTAAAAGATCGGATAGACATATCTTGCCCTGATCAATATTACACATTAAAAGAAAATGTTAGAACAAAAACTGTTACTGTAGTCTTAAATGCTTTTTTCTACTTTTAATATTTAGGAAAATAAAAAAAAAATTCTTGGGGAGCTAACTATGGCAAAATTCTGTGTTCACAAAGGGCCTACATGTGTGTTCTCTTTGTTTTGGCTTTCTTCTATCCTACGCAAGTCTTCCCTCCCCCTGCCCTACACTTTAGAGGGTAAATATAGAATTTTGAAGTCCTTTGAATTGCTGCTCTTCTCCTAGAAACACTTTAGCAGTAGCTACTGTGGTTGGCTAATGCTGCTAGGTGGTGCAGCAGAGAGAGTATGGGTTCTGGAGCCAGGAAGACCTGAGTTTAGATCCAGCCTCAGACACTTACAGATTTTGTGACTGGCAAGTCATTTAACCTCTATTTGCCTTAGTTCTTCATAAGAAAACTTGGGATACACTGGAGAAGGAAATGGCAACTACTCCAGCATCTTTGCCAGAAAACCCCTAAGGAGATCATTAAAGAGTCAGAAGGTCTGAATAGACTCATTTGGGCAGAGGAGGTGGAAATGGGTTTAAATTATGAAGCTGTTGAGGAGATATGAAAACTGTAGGGACCTCAGTGCAGTGCCTCTCCAGGAATTCCTAACCACATAGACACAGGAGATACACAAAGCACAGTTCTCCCTTAATACCAAATTCCTGTTTGTTTGGGATAGCAGAAATGAGGATGAAATTAAAACTGTTAAGATTATATTGTTTTAGCTGTATAATAAACTTTTTAAAATTTCTTATTCTGAATTTTTGACTCATCAACATCTTACATTTTAAATTTTGTTCCATACCATTAACTCCTAATTCACTCTTCCACAGTTTTATATTGCTGAAGTACTTGATAACTTTTAGCAAGATATATTTTGTAGTTCTAATTGGATATTAAATTTTATGCTTTACTTGTAGTTGAAGAACAGTTAGAGATCTAGGAAAATATCTGTGGCCTGTTTTTTCTTTTGATGCTTAGCAATCACTTTAAAAACAAAGGGGATATGGTTTTTCTTTTATCCAGTTTACTAATACAGAATGTTAAAAGATGAAATTTGGAAATATTTTCAGTTAAATCGAGAATTAAGTGATTGTGTTGGGATATGTATTGTTATTAAACATTTTTTTCAGCTAGGAATTGACATTTGAAGTGAAACAAGCCTTATTAGCTTCCTACTCTGGGCAAAATAATGATGGCATGTGCTTTGAATTATTCCATCTCTCCCTTTGTGCATACCCCGCTTTCCCCTTCAAAGTGCTAATGGCATAATAAAAATATAGAACAAATACATAGATATTTATGATTATGCTTTATAAGGACAAAGTAAAAGAAGTTAGAAATCCTTTTTATTTAGGGGAATCAGCCGTGGCTTGGGGAGGAGATAGTAGCAGAGTGTAAACTTACAAGAAGATTCAGTAGGCAATAGTCCTGGAGGAATTATGTTCTAGGTATTAAGAATATCCTTTACTTGGAAGAAGTGGGAAAAGGCATGACAAAATTGTGAACAACTAGGATCATTTAGCTAGAATGAATAGGAGGCCAGGAAGAAAGCTTGGAGTCAGATTTTTGAAGGTTTTGAAGCAGATGAGGTATGGATTAAATATAATTGAGATACTACTAGATTTGGAGTAAGATTGTATGATGTTTTTAATTTAAATTTTATTTTCAGATTTTTATTCTATGATTCCCTTTTCTCTCCTCCCGCTCCCTACTTGTACCTTGCTTCTGCTAATTGAGAAAATAAGAAAAACAAAACCCCTGTTACAAATCTCAAAGTGACAAAGTCCAACAAAACAAATTCCTGCATTGGACATGTTCAAAAGAAGACTCTCAGTCTGTACTCTTGACTCCATCACTTTTGGTGATGGTTAGATGTTTCATCTTGATCCTGTGAAATCATGCATAGTTATTTTGTTGAGCAGAGTTCCTAAGACTTTCAGGGTTATTTGACTTTACATATTGATATTATTATAAAAATCTTCTGTTTCTGTTCACTTCACTCTGAATCAGTTCATACAAGTCTGTCTTTGTGTCTTGGAAATTATCCCCTAATCATTTCTTATAGCATAATAGTATTCTATGACATTCATATATCATAACCTGTTTAACCATTCCCCAGTTGATGGACGTCCCCCCTTATTCCCGGTTTCCAATATTTTATCACCACAAAAAGAGCTACTATAAATATTTTTTTTGCATATTTAAGTCCTTTCTTCCTTTTTTAATCTCTTTAAAGTATAGCCTTACTAATGGTATCACTGGGTTCAAAGGGTATATACAATTTAATAGTTTGGACATAGTTCTAAATCACTTTGCAATGTACCTATTTTCTTACAGCCCCTCGCAACATATATCATTCCCTTCCCCCTTTTTTAGTGTGTGCCAAGTTGATGGATGTCAGGTGGGGTTGAACAGGAGTTGTTTATTATGCATTTCTTTCAAAAACGATATGAATTTAAATGCTGGCTCTGCTACTCTTAATTTGAAAAAGTAGGCAATTCACTGCACTCACTGGGCCTCTGTTTTTTCATCTTTGCAATTAAATCATCTGACTAGGTCTTTCTAAAATCTTTTCTAACTCTTTATCATCCTAAATTCAGAGTTAATATTAGTGCAAAATCAAAGTAATTGGGACGAGAAGTAGATTTTGACAAGTACAATTTAGGAGAGAATAGTATGGGATGTGAACAATTCCTCTGCTTGGAGACTGTGAGTTTTACTTGCCACCTGCTACTGACTGCCCTGTAGCTCTTTCATCTTTTCCCTTTATTCCTAACTAGCCATGTACCATCCCCAACTCTTCTGTTTCTGTTCTCTCATCTTCATCCTTCTCAGCCTTATTTTAACGCCACTCCCACACTAGGTAGCCCTTCTCTTGTGTCCTTTGAACTTCCTAGCCATAGTAAACTAGTATGATTCTGGACCTCTTTCTCTCATGGTCTTTCCATCTACTAGGTTTCACAGAGATGTGGCTCATTTTTACTCTACTATCCTCTGAAGCATTGACTGTACCTTCTCTCATACTCTGTGGCATACTGGACCCAAAGAGGAAGTTGGACTACTTCTTGCTTGTTACTGCCACTTTCAGATTTACTATTTTTAAACCACTCCTTTTCTCTCAGAAGTCCATACAATCAAAATGTTCTATTCAATTCAAATTATGGCAACTCTAGTATAACAATCTCTGTCCTTCTCCCTCCTTTCTTAAGGAGTTCAATATATGGTTAATCATATTTGTCTCCTCAGAATCTGTTATGAAAGTAAATGACTTAAATATTCATGTACATACATGTATATGTGTGAGAAACATATATTTAATATTCACATCTCCCTCACACTCTGTAGCCTAAGCTTTTGATTCACTAGCCTCTTTAAATCTCCATGGCCTACACCTATAGTACACACTCACACACCAAATATGATCATTACTCAAAGGGTCTCCCTACATTCCTGATTAGAAATTAGGATATTGCCTTATCCTGCTACCACATGCCCTCATATCCCTCTACTTAGACCTCTCCATACTTTCTCAGGTCCTTACCTTGCTCTGATGTCATTTTCATCCCTTTCTAATCTCAACCCAATGATTTTTTCATTTTTACCTCTTTGTTGTCCTCTGTTTTTGAAGACCTTCCCATTTATCAGAGCTCATCCATCACCAAATTTTACCTGAAAGTCACTGCCATCATTTGCTGCTTTTATTCTTACATACAGAATGGCAGAGAAAGTCTTACAACCCTGCAGACCAGGTACATTAACAGTTTACCTAATTTCATGTGGATCTTCACTGCAGCAAGGCAGTACTTCCATTTCTCTCCAATTGAGTCCCTGTTTCCCTCCTTAGAAAAGCTGTTTCAAATCTTGTCTTCCTGCCTACAGCCCACCACAATTCTTCACTCTTTCTCTCAGCTGAGGACTTTAATTTTAATTCAGAAAATTGAGTACCTTAAGTTCAAGTTCAAACTCCTTCATACCACATCCCACTCTGTCTTATTTGGTCCCTGACAAAGAGGTGGCCCTTGCTTGTCAAGGACAGTTCCCCTCTATATGTGCTTGAACCTATACCTTCCTATCTCCTCTAGCAGATTGCATCTTGAGTCATTTCCTCTTTCCCTTTAATTTTCATCTTTTCCCTGTCTTTAAAAAAGCAATAGCAAAAACAAAACACCTTTCATTGGATTCTCCTGTCCCTTTTTTCAACTACACTCCTTGGAAAAAGCTGTCTTTATTTGCTGTTTCTACTTTCTCTCCTCTGGACAGTTCTTCAACCGTTTTTTTAACTTCATCACTTAAATGAAACTGATTTCTCCCAAGTTACCAGTAATCTTTTAATTTCTCTATCTGCAGGTATTTCCTCATGGCTCGTTGTTCTAGTGCATTTGCCACTGTTGTCTATTCTCTCTCTCCTTGCTCTCCTCCATCTACTTTTCAGTTTGCTTTGCTAGCTCATCCAGATCTTGCTTCTTAACTGGAGGTATTTCCCAAATTCTGTTCTAAGCTATCTTCTTTTCTCCATCTTGTAATCTCTCTCAGTAACCACATCAACTCTCATGGAAATATCATTACAAATATTGAGTTATAATCTCTTCTGAATATGATGGTAAGTTTTACTGACTGGCTTTTCTGTGGTATATTTCTCTTAATATCTGTAATCCATGAAGATTTAGCTTATTTAAGAACATGATTCTAAAGAAACTCCATAATATGGGTTCACTTTCTCTTTAATCTTTGTGGTTGTTCTCTAACTGACTACATCATCTGGTCATCTCCTTGGGGTATGTCATTTATCACAGGAGACCTGGGTAGTGTATATGTGATCCAGTGCAATAAGATACTTTGCTCCAGATAGAACTAAATGTTCTCCCTACTATTGGTGATTCCAGAGGGTCATTTCTTTTTTTTCTTTTTATTTATTCATTTATTTATTTTATTAATTTTATAATTATAAAAATTTTTTTGACAGTACATATGCATGAGTAATTTTTTAAAAAATAACATTATCCCTTGTATTCATTTTTCCAAATTTTCCCCTCCCTTCCTCTACTCCCTCCCCTAGATGACAGGCAATCCCATACAGTTTACATGTGTTACAGTATAACCTAGATACAATATATGTGTGTAAATACCATTTTCTTGTTGCATGTTAAGAATTGGATTCCGAAGGTATAAGTAACCTGGGTAAATAGACAGTAGTGCTAATAGTTTACATTCAATTCCCAGTGTTCCTTCTCTGGGTGTAGTTGTTTCTGTCCATCATTGATCAATTGGAAGTGAGTTGGGTTTTCTTTATGTGAAGATATCCACTTCCATCAGAATACATCTTCATACAGTATTGTTGTTGAAGTGTATAATGATCTTCTGGTTCTGCTTATTCCACTCAGCATCAGTTCATGTAAGTCTCTCCAAACCTCTCTGTATTCATCCTGCTGGTCATTTCTTACAGAGCAATAATATTCCATAACCTTCATATACCATAATTTACCCAACCATTCTCCAGTTGATGGACATCCATTCATTTTCCAGTGTCTAGCCACTACAAAAAGAGCTGCCACAAACATTTTGGCACACACAGGTCCCTTTCCCAGAGGGTCATTTCTAAAGATTTAATTCACATACATTAAATGCTCTTCCAAGTTTCATTTTCCTAATCTATAAATTAAGGGTGAGGAATAAATGTTCTCTGATATTCCTTCTATCTTTGCTATCCTGTGATTTTTATCCAGTCTTTGCAAAACACCACATTTTGTGTTAAGGAATTTATCCTATTCAGAGAAGACACAATTTGTATTCTTATGGAATGTAATATAGATCTTTGTCTCTGACACAGATGTGGTGATAATTTGTAAAATGGTGTGCTAGATGCCATTCAGAATGCAAATTTATTGTATATCCCTAACTTGTCCTTGATGTAATTTATTATAGCTATATTGTCTCACATTTTCTAAACTTTTTAAAGTGATTTACATTTCAACTGATAAATATTTATATATTTATCTAAATTTAAATGTTCATTAGTGAATTTACTTTTAACAGTTTTAAAAATGAATTTTACATGATTAGTTAACTTTTGATTGTATTTAGGGAGAGGCAAGTGTATTTCTGTGAAGTACTCCTACATTTACTTGAATTTGACTTTGAAGAGTTATTTGTGTACCTTCAGTTAAATGTGGGTGTGCCTCTTATCATGGGAATTTACTTCCATTAAAATCAGGAAGCTCTAATATGGGAGGTTTTTTAGGAGGGGCTGAAAACCATCCCGTTTGTAGTCTTTTAACTCCCTAGTGCAAGTTCTAGGCTTAAGTGGACAGTGTCATCTGACAACTTTGCTAAAGTTTGCAGGATAAAGGATAAAATTGGGGAATTCAAAGAATAGTATTTTTGATTTTTTGACATTTTATTACATGCTTAACTTTCCTTTTTTTTTTTTTTTTTTTTTTTTCATTAAGATGAAAAAAAATTCTCACAGCCCCATTTCCTGTTTCTAGACTGTGGATTTGATAAGTATTTTATATGTTTTCACACCTGCTAGTGTTTATTTTGTTCACCTTTATTTTTCTTCATAGTATTTAGACGAATATTTTTTTCTTTTACCAGTTTGTCTATGGGTCACATTATTTTGAATCATAAGATAGAGAGATCCAATAAATCTTTGTTGTTGTTTTTTTTTTTTTAAAGGGAAAAAAAAGAGCTGTTGATATTTAGGGTGTAAACTTCCCTGTTGTCACTATCCCTTACTAATACTGTGAGCAGCCCTTAGGAGTGGGGAATCATCAAGCTAAGTCTTAAGGAGTGGTGAACTGCTAGTTAAATTAAGCTACTGTGCTGAAACAGTATTGGGTTCAGACTCACAAGTAGCCTCTGGATTTCTTTCCTGTACTTTTCCCGTATTTTTTTTCCTGTTGAGGAGTGATCAGAAATCTACCTTCCTTCCTTCTTCCAAAAAATCACGTTGTCAGTCCTAAACAAAATAAACTTTTAAAAATAGACATTTGAAGCACCTTCTATGATCCAAGGTACTTAGTAGCTATTAGAATAGAAGCAGACTTTAAATAAAAACATAGTATCTGTCTTCAACTAGCTTGTAGCTATTAGAGTTGTGATAGTAACAAAATTATAAAAACTAATAGTGAATGTTAAATGCTTTGTAAAGTTAAAAAAAAAAATAGATAAGATCCAAAAGAAAGGATTGTAAAAAACAATTTGCTGGTGATTTTTCTAAATTAATAGATTTTTTCCCCTTAAAAATAATTTTATAGGTTGCATGTTTCATTTTATTAAATAAAAATATTTATAAAATTATATGATTATATACAAAGGCAAAACATAAAGAGAAAAGTTTTTATGGATATGATTGTGAACACCTATTATTTGCATGTGGTAAAAAGAATACAGAAAGGATGTTTATATTTTTTTAAAATAGTATTTTATTTTTCCAAATACATGCAAAGATAGTTTTCAACATTTACCTTTGCAAAATCTAATGTTCCAAATTTTTCTCTCTCTCCTTTCCTACCTTCCCTAGACAGCAAACAATCTGATGTAGGTTAAACATGTGCAATTCTTCTAGACATATTTCTATATTCATCATGCTGTTAGAGAAAAATCAGGTCAAAAAGAGGGAAAAATCACGGGAAAGGGGGGGGAAAATCCAAGCAAACAAACAACAACAAAGGTGAAAAAACTATGTTGTGATCCACATTCAGTCCCATAGTCCTCACTCACATACAATATTAGATGTTGTATGCAGATGGCTCTCTCCATCACAAGTCAAAAAGCCACAAATTACTACACCACCACATGTGAATAACAGGAACAAAACCCAGGAAAAAAGTTCAAAATAATCTTGCCATGTTCAAGTTAACATACATATAGTTGAGCCAATTTGGAACTATATCCAAAGGGCTTATAAAACTGTGCATACTCTTTGATCCAGCATTGTCTTTACTGGATCATAAAGAGATCACAAGGAAAAGGAAAAGGAGCCATTTGTGCAAAAATGTTTTTATAGTGACAGCACCTTATTGTTGAAAAGAGCCACATCCATCACATTTGATCATCACATAATCTCTTGTTTCTATTCACTTCACTCAGCATCATTTCATGTCAGTCTCTTCCTTTCTGAAATCGCCCTACTGATTGTTTCTTATAGAACAATGATATCCCATTACTTTTATATAGTATAACTTACTAAGCTATTCTCCAGCTTATGGGTATACACTCACTTTCCAGTTCCTTGTCACTATAAAAACCTACACATAAATATACAATGTGTAAATAACAAAAGTGGAGTAGAAATAACACAAGAAAGTAAGATATATTTAATTTTATTTAGATATATTGACAGTTGGCAATATGTGTATATTCACCCATAGTAGAGGCTTAATAAATTTGTGTATGTAAGGGTGGGGTGTGCACTTGTTCATACACACATTTGGGTATGTCTTTGATGGGTGATATATAGAGAAAATCATGTGTGTGTAGTAATCTCAATGGTAGAGGGAATATCTGACCAGAAAGTGCCCTCTTAACACTATTGGATCACATTTGGTGGCACAGAGAATATATGAGACTTGACCAATGCATATTGGATTATGGACATGAACTTATCTTCCTGACCCAAAAACCAGTACTCTTATCTATTACATCCTGTTGCCTCACTATACACATGTTGTTTTATTGTTTTATTTAATTTAAAAAAATTTCCATTTTTAAGGAAAAATGAATTTTTCAGTGATTTCAGTCAATAATTTTGCCCTGCCAAATATTTTAAATAACTATTCTGGGTTTTGTTTATATTAGGTGAAAGAAGAGATGTTATTTGAAGCGTTGGTTACTAGGAAGACTGTGACTGTGGGTGAGAAGCTTATTTTGCCATATAAACAGGCAGAGGTACGTATTGGTTCATCTTTTGACTCACATATGAACATTTAAAAATTTTATTTCTATTGTCTTTACTATCATCGATGTGGTTAATATGGTTAATATAGTTAATGATTATGAGAATAACATCAATTTTTAAAAATTTTATTTCTGTAGTTTATATCATTAGTATAAGTTGGCTCCTTCTTTGATCCATATTATAGCACATTTCCTGTTTGTTTGTTGTCCATGTCTTTCAATCAGTTCTTTATAGTTGTTTCATTACAAGTACCAGAAATCTTCTTTGATCTTTTGATATTAGTTGTGTACCAATTAAACACGTAGGCTGGCTGTTGTTTAGTTTGTAATTTGGGTTATCTAATTATCTTGAGCTCTTGCTCAATTTTTTGGTCACATTTACTTGGCATCCTGTCCCTGATTTTTCCATTTCACTTTTTGGTTTCTAATTTGCAGCAACCTGCTCATGTCTGTCATTAGCCTCTTTGTTGCACTTACAATAACCTATAAAATTTTAATTCTTCTGTGGTTATATTCCATGGTTTATAGACATTTAACAAGGAGAATATTTTTTAAAGATGGACCTTTGTTTCAAGGAGAAGTGGTTAAACACATTTTGCATTTGTTCAAAAAGACAAATCTATCTATTCTTTTGCCTTTGTCATACTCTTGTTGTCCTTTTGTAATGTTCTCAGACATATGTCCTTATAAACCAGCCCTGTGAGGTTATGTATCCAACTGCATGTCATTGTTTGGAAGTAGGCAGTTTTCATTAAAGTGGTGGTTCTTGTTAAGTTATGCTAAATGCTTTTAAGAAATTATGAGTCTGATTTGGGGGGGGTTTTCAAATCTTGATGTAGTCCTGCAGTATTATTGCAGAGAGAAAGATCTTGCCATCTTTTGGACTCAGCAACTTCCAGAATAGGGACAAATTTAGTTGGTATTAGTAATAATAGACTAACTGAACAAAATCATACCTGACAAGAAAACAAAAGTTTTTATACCTCTATGGGTGACTTCTTATCAGAAAAGAGCTTTTAAGATGTCATTTCCCCAAATCAGATGCTTCTATATATCAAATAGCAAGCATATTGATATCTTATATTACTATATTTTTCAACTGCTTAATTAAATATGGTCTTTCCTGTAGAATCTGTGAAAGCCCGAGTATTTGCTTCTCATTCTTTCATCAAAGATTGTTTGATGTATGTTGATCTTAAAAAGATTTTGTAGGAATGAGAAAATAATTCTGTAGATCAGGAATTATTGAAGTTCTGTCACTTTTCTTTTCTTTTTTTTTTTTTTTTTTTTTTGGTGCTGTCAGAAAGGTTGAAGGTTTCTTCCTTGTGTTTTTTGTTTGTTTGTTTGTTTGTTTTAACATATTCTATCAGATACCATGAGAATTTATCCCTAAAGATACTTCGAATTGTCCCCTCTGGCACTGATCCCTTTTTGTGTAACTTCATTTGTTTAATCCAGATTTTCTTTTCTTTTCTTTTTTTTAAGTTTAATTTTCAAAAATATTTATTTAAACTTAAGCGCAAAATAAGAAATAACAAAATAGAAAAAAATTGTCATGTGCCAGCAGAATATCAAGGGAAGATTCACAATATGCAATAACAAATTTTCATTTCAAAAAAGCATATATAATAATAAAAGAGATTATATTCATGACTGTCCATCTTTTTTTTTTTGCTTCCTTATAGATTATTCTTTTGTTCTCTTTGCTATGCACTTTTTACTTTATTATTTTTTTCCCCTTTCATCTCCTTCACCTTCCTCAAGTAGGCTACAGTTAAGCACATGTATATTTATATATATTCACACCTATACCCATACAGATAAATGCAAACACTCACATGCAGACATACACATATACAAGCATTTATACATACACATTTCCACATACATAGACATGGGATTTAAAACTATTAATATGGCTGACATAATGTAGATTTTTCTTGAGAAATCCAGATTTTCTTTTCATCTTTGTTTTCTTCATTGTCATTTCAACTTCCACATACAGTAAAATTTGGAGCTCTAATAGTATTTGAATTAATTGATGACTCAACTGGTAGTAGTAATTAGTTGCTTGACTGTTCTTCCATTGGCAATACTATGTAGCTTACCTCTATCCATAATTTTTTATAATTTATAATCATGTGGCATCATCATAGGAATATTGATAGTAGATTTTTGCATCAGAAGCTTGTTTTATTTCTTGCATCTAACAAGAAATATTAATCAACATATAATCTAAATCAGATTAAGTGTAATTAAAGGGGCAGCTAGGTGGCACAGTGGATAGAGCACCAGCCCTGAAGTCAGGAGGACCTGAATTCAAGTTTGGCCTTAGACACTTAACACTTCCTAGCTGTGTGACAATAGTCAAGTCACTGAACCCCAATTGCCTCAGGAAAAAAAAATGTTTAGCAAAATAAATAAAACTACATTTAATTTGTGGTTTTTAAAGACAACATTTAACATGCAGAGATCTCTTTCTACTTTAGTTTGATACCATTGTTCTCCAGTATTAAAATAGACTTGGGAAGTACTATAGAAAGACTATCATTAACTCTACTTAGAAACAAAGTTGTAGAGTGGATAGAATGCTAAACTTGTAGATAAGAAAAGTGGGCTTGAATTCTTTATCATACACTTAAATATGATCTCTGTCAACATGGAAAAGTCTTAGTCTTTTTGTTTTCAATTTCCTTATTTCACAAATGGAGATAATAATAGCCTTTACCTCATAGAGTTGCTGTGTGAATTAAAGGATATGATAGTTTAAAATGCTTTGCAACTTTAAGGTACCTTGCATAGTGTTGTTGATTCAAATAAGAGTTTATTTTTTTGTTTTTGTTTTTTGTTTTTGATCAGCAAAACAGTAAGCCCTGAGGATTTATATTCTTCACATTAATAAGTAATGACTAAAGGATTTGATGATCTGCTTGACTGCTTTTCTTGTTTTTATCAATCAGTAATCCTTTTTAAGTACCTCTAATGGAATACTCACTGTGCTGGATATTGGTAATACAAAACTGAAATCTTATCTGTCCTCAAGAATCTAGATAAATGTGTACCTATTAAAGAAAATAGAAGATAATATTAAGATAAGGGTACTTGAAGGTTATGGTGCTTGAAGTGAACATTTGAAGAAAGCTTAAGGTTTAGAAAAACCAAGGTAGGAGAAAATTCATTCTGGACATGAGGATTGGTCTTTGCCAAGGCATTTTGATAGAAGATAGAATGTTAATGTGTAAGAAACAACAAGGTCAGTTTAGGTGGAGCATGGCATGAGTGAAGGGGAAAATCTTGGAAGAAGCTGAAAATGTGGTTTGTGAAAGGCTTTAAGTGCCAAATGGAGAAGTTTGTAAATCTTTGTTCCCAGAGATGTTATGGAGTCTCTTGAACTTATTGAATAGGGAAATAATTTGATTATACACATACTTTGGGAAAATCAGTTTATCAGCAACGTGAAGGATATCTAGGAGAGAGGGAAGAGATAAGATTTCGGGATAAACACAATTGAAATTGTAAATTTAGGATTGACAAGAGTTGCTAACTGAATATATAAGATGAGGGGAAAATAAAGAATTGAGGGTATACAGATTTAGGAGATGAGATTTCTGGACTTAGTAGCTTCAGTAAGTGTCTATCTGAAAATCTTTATCTTCTTTCAAGATTTATTTCAGGTATTTCCTCTTCTGTACAGTTCACCACTTAATTGATGCTTTTCCCCTCTTTATATTGTTTCATATTTTGCATTTTATGTATTCATGTATTTCCCCTATAGATTGTTAGCTCCTTGAAGAATGTTCCTTTTGAAAGAAATCCCTATTCAACAAGCACTGCTGAGAAAACTATTCATCATTTTGACAGAAGTTAGGTTTATGCGTGTGTTATGTATCTCATATCATGGCAAGCTCAAAAAAAGACATACATTCTTACTCTTTAACATTATAAATAAATCAAAGGAAAACAGGAGGATTGTAAAACAAGCAATAGACATAATTAGAAAAATAAAATAGATCACATTGATTATGTACAAATAAAAAGCTTTTGTGTAATCAAAATCAATGCAGCTAAAATAAAAAAGAATACTGTAGATTATGGAAGAAGCTTTGCTATCCATATCTCAGATCAAGGTCTGATAATTCTCATAGCTAACATAAATTTATAAAACCAAGAATCATTTCCTATTGAAAAAGGAATCAAAAGATGTGAGCAACTATCTCTAAAACTATTAACATAAGAATGCTCTATATAAGTAAGAATGAGAATCAAAACTATTGAGTTTTTACTTCATACTCACAAATTTTTTTTCCAAATTTATTCTATTTGAAGAAACAGAAGAAGCAAAAAGGAAAAAGAGAAAAGCAATTCAAAACAAAACGAAATGAAACAAAACAAGAGAGAACATTATCATGTGCCCAGCAGAACATAGGAAGGATTCAAAATTTATAACAACAAATATCGATTTAACAAAGAGTGTGTGTGTGTGTGTGTGTGTGTGTGTCTGTGTGTTTTTATGTATAAATAGAAGAATCATACTCACAAATTGACAAAGATGAGAACTGTCATTGTTAGAGGAGTTGAAAAGACAAATTCACCAATAGAATATTGACAAAAAATTTGAGTTGGTTCAGCCATTCTGGAAAACAATTTGGAATTGTGCTCTTTAAAAAAAATAACTCAAGATTCTCATATCCTTTGACCTGTAGATCTCTTAATAGGAATATACTCAGAGGAGATCAAAGACAGAAAAGTCTTACTACATATACCAAATCATTCTAAGCTGTGGTAACAAAGAAACAAAGTAGATGCTCCTCAGTGAGCAAATGGTGGCAGGTAAATGTAGCATTGAACTTTTATCCCTGAACTTCATACCCATTTTGTATATAGCAAATGCTTAATAAAATGCAAATCTAATCTTTGACTTGTTTCCCTGTTAAATTGTGTTTATTAGATTAAGTTCAGTGCTCAACTCTATTGAGATCTTTTAGTGTATTATCACTTTCTATTAAGTATTATCTGTCAGTTGATGAACATTCATTTACTCAAATCATTGTTAAGAATGTTAATTAAAGAAGGCCAAACTCAGATCATTTTTAGGAAACCCCAGACAAGTTGACACTGACCTAGAGTCCTAAGTCCATTTAATCTCATTTTCTTCTCATGTCTTTATCTTGTCTACTGTAATAGTTTGAGGAATAAATTCAAGTAAATTCAGGTAAACTATATCAGCATCATTTTCCCTAATTTACAAATTTAGTAATCCTTTCAAGACAGGAAATCATTTTTGTTTGACATGAAATCTATTGACTTTTTATAATTACATTTTCCTTTTTATATGTTGGTTTACCATCTCTTTAATGTATTTTAACTTTTTCTCAATCAGTTATCTGTTGTTTTCTGATTGTATTCTTTTTCCTTTGTTTTAAAGTATTTTTTAGCTTTAGGCCATTCTTGAGCAGTTAAAGCCAACCTGCTTCAATAATTTCATCTTTGGTGTTTCAAACTCTTTTCCCAAGTATTCTCCTCATAAATTCAGCCATCTTTAGAGTTATTTTTTAGTGTGTACTATATAGAATATTTTTTTGTATCTTATTGCTTCTTTAGGTGTTCATTTAGCACTGCTCTAAGTAAGTGAATAGAGACTACTTCCTTACCACTTCTTGACTACTCTTTTCTTATAGCATGTAAGAAAACTAGAATTAAGAATATTCTGCTTTTCCTACTATCTCCTTAGTATAGAATGGATTTATTTTCTTTTTTGGTGGAATTGTTAACCTAGTAGTTTTTTTGTTTTTTTTTTTTCTTTTAAAAAATATTATTGGGACTATCCGGATGGCACAGTGGATAGAGCACCAACTCAAGTCAGGAGGGACTGAGCTAAAATTTGGCCTCAGGCCACTTAACATTTACTAGATGTGTGAGCCTGGGCAAGTCACTTAACTGTAATTGCCGTGCAAAACAAAAATAAATAAATAAA
This sequence comes from Sminthopsis crassicaudata, assembly GCF_048593235.1. Lineage (NCBI taxonomy): Eukaryota > Metazoa > Chordata > Mammalia > Dasyuromorphia > Dasyuridae > Sminthopsis > Sminthopsis crassicaudata. The sequence continues at coordinate 617,525,287 of NC_133618.1, read as the reverse complement.
TGGAATACTATTTTATTTTTTCCCAATTACAGGTAAAAACAATTTTAAAGATTTTTTTAAGTTTTGAATTCCAGTATACTCAAAAAGTTATCAAACTGTGCATACTCTTTGATCCAGAAGTGTTACTACTGGGCTTATATCCCAAAGAGATATTGAGAAGGGAAAGGGATCTGTATGTGCCAAAATGTTTGTGGCAGCCCTTTTTTGTAGTGGCTAGAAACTGGAAATTGAATGGATTGTGGTATATGAATGTTATGGAATATTATTGTTCTATAAGAAATGATCAGCAGGATGAATACAGAGATGTTTGGAGAGACTTAAATGAATTGATGCTAAGTGAAATGAACCAGGCAATCATTATACACACTTCAGCAACAATACTATATGATGATCAATTCTGATGGACGTGGCTCTCTTTAGCAATGAGAGGATCAAAATTAGTTCCAGTCAATCTGTAATGAACAGAACCAGATACACCCTGAGAAAGAACACTGAGAAATGAATATTGACCACAGCATAGCATTTACATTCTTTTTTGTTATTTTTTGCTTGCATTTTTGTTTTTTCTTCTCAAGTTATTTATACTTTAACATATTTAACATGTATGGAACTACCTGCCATTTAGGGGAGGGAATGGAGGGAAGGAAGGGAAAAGTTGAAACAGAAGTTTTTGCAAGGGTCAATGTTGAAAAAATTACCCATGTATATGTTTTTATATTAAAAGCTACAATAAAAAAAATTGTAAAAAAAAGTTTTGAATTCCAAATTCTATCCTTTACTTTCCTATGATATCAGGTAAGCAATCTGATATAAATTATAGATTTACATACATATAAAATATTTCCATATTAGTTATTTTGTGCAAGACTCAAACAAAAAAAAGTAAGAAAGAGAATGGAAGTGAAAAATAGTTTGCTTTTGTCTGTATTCAAACAACATCAGTTCTATCTCTGCAGCAAGATAGCATTGTTCATCAGAAGTCCCTTGGGATCATCTTGGATTGTTGTAATGTTCAGAATAGCCAACTCATTCAAAGTTGTACATCATACTGATTCTGCTCTTTACTTTGTATCAGTTCATATGTGTCTTTCCAGGTTTTTCTGAAATCATTCTGCTTGTCATTTCTTACAGCACAATAATAGTCTATTGTAATCATATCACAGTTTATTTATCTATTCTCTGATTAATAGGCCTCACCTGGATAATAGGTACCACAAAAAGATGTTGTATAAATATTTTTCTACAAATAGGTCCTATTCCATTTTTTAAAAAAAGCTCTTTGAGATAATATATCTAGCAGTGATGTTGCTGGATCAAGGGGTGTGCACAATTTTTGGACATAGTTCCAAATAGCTCTCCAAAGTGGTTGGATCAATTCGCAGTGGCACCAAAGATGTATTAGTATCCTAATTTTTCCACATCTCTGATTTTTAGCATTTTCCTTTCTATGTCATATTAGCCAGTCTAATAAGTATGGTGTAGGACCTTAGAAATGTTTTAATTTTCTTTCTCTAATCAACATTTTCAAGCATTTCAAACATTCTTTTTCATATGACTAGGCATAGGTTTGATTGATATCTTTGAAAATTGCCTATTTATGTCCTTTGATCATTTATCAATTGAGGAATGATTCTGTTCTTAAAAATTTAACTCAATTCTCTATTATCTTTAAGAAATAAGACTTTTATTAGAGATATTTACTATAAAAATTTACTTAGTTTCCTACATTACTTATATAATTTTGGTTACATTGGTTTTGTTTTTGCAAATCATTTGAAATTTTATGTAATACAACTTTCATTGTTCTTTAATATCTTGGTCCTAAATTCTTCATTTATCAACATATCTTACAAGTCAACTATTCCATGTTCTACTAATTTGTTTATGCTCTCACCCTATATTTCTAAATTTTGCCCCATTTTGCCCTTCCCTTGGTATGTGGTGTGAAATGTTGGTTTATGCCTAGTTTCTGCCATCCTTTTTTCCAGTTTTCCCATTAGTTTTGGCCAAATAATGAGTTTGGGCCCCAAACCTAGGCTTTGTTGCTGACAATTTATGTAAGTTTATTTTTTGACCTTCATCTTTGCACTTTATGTTAATTATTCATGATACTTTTTTTAGTAGATTCTATAGGAATTTCTAAATATATTGTCATATCATGTTTTTCATTTGTTTGTTCATTGTCTATTCTATTTTCTAAAATTTCTTTTTCTTCTCTTATTGCTATAAGCCAGTATTTCTAATATAATTTTGAATAATAATGTTAATAATGGACATCTTTGTGTCACCCCTTGTTTTATTGGAAAGGCTTCCAGCTTACCCCTATTAAAGATAAGGCTTGCTGATATTTTTAGATAAAGACACTTATCATTTTAAGGTAGGCTTCATTTATTCCTATGTTGTCTCCTGTTTTTATTAAGAATGGATGTTGTATTTTGTCAAAGGCTTTTTCTGAAATTATTAAGATAATCACATGGTTTCTGATGGTTTTGTTATCAGTGTGATCAATTATAATTTTCCTAATATTGAACTAGTCTTGCATAACTACTCTAAATTCCATCTGATCATAGTATACAATTCCTCTGTGTTAATTGCTCTAATCCTTTTGCTTCTATTTTATTTTAAATTTTTGCATCAATGATCATTATGGAAATTGGTCTATAGTTTCCTTTTTCTGTATTTCTTTTTATGTATCAGCACCAGTTTTGGTGGCACTACTTTTCGCAAATGGATTATATAGTATTGGGATTAATTGTTTGTTAAATGTTTTGGTAGAATTTGCTTATGAATCCATCTGACACTGGAGATTTTTTACTTAGGAAGTTAGTTGATAGCTTATTCAATTTCTTTTAATACCATAAGTTTACATAAAATCCTATGTGATCTTATAGATGTTTTGTTTTTGTGTCTGGGTACCTGAACAGGAACAGCTCATGGTGTAAGGGGGAGAAGAGCTGGCCACAGATTTTCTGGCCAAGTTACTTGAGTCTAAGCAATAAAGGAATTTTCCTCATTAGGAGAAACTGAAAGTCAGAAAATCATAGGTTTAATTAGACCAAAAAGAAAAAAAAATCTTCTTGTTTATTACAAATATTTAGTCATTTTTGATTCATGTCCTTAGGCATGAGCATTTTTTAAAAACCTCATTGAATCTGTGATCCTATCAATCTGGCCATTCTCTCTGGTAATACAGATTATAAAATCCATCTGCTCCCCCTTTTGATCCTATTAGTGCCAGTACTGGGTCTGTTTCTCAAAGAGAATGTAAAAGAGGGGAAAGAACCCACATGTGCAAAAAATGTCTGTCACAACTCTTTTTGTGATGGTAAGGAACTGAAAATTGAGTGAATGCCCATTAATTGCAGAATGGCTGAATAAATTGTGGTATTTGAATGTAATGGAATATTAAGGTTCTTTAAGAAATGATGAGCAGAAATGATGAGCAGACTGATTTCAGAAAAGCCTGGAAAGACTTCCAAGAATTGATCCTGAGTGGTAAAGTGAGCAGAACCAGGAAAACATTGTACACAGTAACAGCAAGATTGTGCCATGATGAACTTTGATAGACTTAGCTTTTCTCATCACTCCCCAATAATTCCAATAGACTTGTGATGGAAAGTACTATCCATATCTGGAAAAAGAACTATGGAGATTGAATATTGATTGAAGCATACTCTTTTCACTTTTGTTTTTGTTTTTTGTTTTTCATGGTTTTCCCCTTTTGGTTTTTTTTTTTTTTTTTTCACAACATGACTATTCTGTAAATATGTTCAACATGATTATACATTTATAACCTATATCATTTCACTTGCTGTGTAGGAGAAGGGGTAGAGAAGAAAAGATTGTGGGATTCAATATTTTATAAAAGTAAATACTGAAAACTGTCTTTACATGTAATTGGAAAAAATAAAATAAAAATACTATTAAGTAAAAAAAGAAAGAAAAAGAAAAAGGTAAAAACTTTAAAAAATAAAACCTACCTAGAGGAAAGTCCCCTTCCTATAAGTCTTGTGACATTTACATGAATACTTATGCAAAAGATGGATTATCCATCTACAATCACTGTTAGTATATAGTCAGTCCACATCTTTTTTCCCATTATATATTTCTTTGGCTTTTTTTTTTTTTTTTTTTTGCTATTTTTTTGCATGTAATTTGTTCATACAAGGCTACATTGCACTATATGTCTTTCTTTTACCTTCTAGGTGAATTACATTTTTAATTACTTGGATATTATGGCATTAGAGTCACATCTGTGTAATATTACCATAAAATTTTTGATGCATATTATACCCTGGGCAAGCTTTGGGCACTTGAAAATGTGAAACAATTTCCCCACTGTCAGGAACTCAGTTCTTCTTCAAATTTGTATTCATTTATTCAGTTTTCAGGAACACAAGTATTAATCTTAATATTTTTTAAAGAAAAAAGTGTGATTTACTTTCTGATAATTTAGTTTTCAAGATGACTGTCAAGTATTTCTTTAATACTTTAAGTATTTGTGATTTCATCTTTGTTGCTATTCCCTCAACCAAAAGAGATAATTGCCATTTTAATCATATTCAGAAGTTGTAGTTCCAAAAGAATCATCCTATAGCCAATTTGGTAACAATTCTCTTTGAATTTAGCTTTGGTATCAAATGAGAGATGTCTAATTTGATACCAAAGCTAAATTCAGAGAGAATTGCTGGCCAGCCCAGTATCATAATGTTACAATGAAACTTTGGTGTAGTATTTATAAATTCAGGAGAAATATATTATAACCAAAAGAGAAAATACTTGTATTCTGTGTCATTCTCTGCTGCAACAACCATGTATTTTTCTTAGAGTACTTGTTATTGATTAAATTGGATAATTATGGGTTACATATAGTAGATTTAAGAGGCAATTTCCATTAAGGAAAATGGATCCTATTAGTTTTGAAATGAAAATCACTTGTTGTTATGTAGTTATTTTATTCATGTCCATCTCTTTGTGACTCCATTTGAAGTTTTCTTAGTAGTCATTCTGGAGGGGTTTGCCATTTCCTTTTCTAGCTCATTCTATAGATGAGGAAACTGAGGCAAACTGGGTTGAGTGATTTGGCCAGTCACTTATATGCTTCCATCATATGCACCATCATGCTTCCAGTTACTTATGTTTGCAACTTTTGTATCCGTTGTACAGATAATAATTTTCCTAAAACCACAAGTTTGATCATTTCATTCTTCTACTAAGATAATTTTAATGGCTATATGTTACCTTTAGAAGAAAATAAAAACTGTTTTCTTAGGCTTTTAAAGCCATTTGCACCCTATCTTATATGTTTCATCCTTTCTTCATGATTTTTTTCCCCCCTGAGACTGGGGTTAAGTGACTTGCCCAGGGTTCACACAGCCCAGGGTTCACACAGCTAGGAAGCGTTAAGTGTCTGAGATCAAATTTGAACTCGGGTCCTCCTGAATTCAGGGCTGGTGCTCTATCCACTGCGCCACCTAGCTGCCCCTCCTGATCACATTTCAAAAAAATTTTTATACACACACATACACACATACACACATACATACATACATACATACATACACTTACTCCTTACTCCTCTAAGTATTTTGATATCAGTTTATACATATGACCTCATGTAAAATGTTTATTAGCTATGTTGCAAAATTAAAAAGGAGAAAAAAATAAGAGAAAATTGGAAAAAGTATACTTCAGTCTGCATTCGAGTTCATTAGTTTTCATGCCTGAACATAAATAACGTTTTTTATCATAAGTTCTTTGGAATTGTCTTGAATCATTGTCGTGATTAGAGTGACTAAATATTTCAGTTTCCCAATTGATTATCCTTATTATACTGCTATTTCTGTGTTCAAATTTTTCCTTTTTTTTTTTTTTTTTTGCTTCACTTTGTACAAGTTCATAAAAGTCTTCCCTGTTTTTTCTGAAACTATACTGTTCTTCATTTCATATATTATAATTGTATTCCATTACAATCATATGCTACATCTTATTCAACTATTTTCCAATTGATGAGCTTCCCCTCAATTTCTAATTCTTTACCACCACAGAAAGAGTTGTGCATGTGCTCTCTCTCTCTCTCTCTCTCTGTATATATGCATATATGTGTATATAAGTATATATAGGTATATAATATGTGTACATATATGTATATATTTCAGAATATGCATAATTTATAACCTTTGGGTATGGTTCTAAATTTTTTTCCAAAAATGGTTAAATTAGTACACAACTCTAACAGGGCATTAGTGCCCCTATTTTTCCACTTACTCCCCAGCATTTACCATTTTACTTGTCTATGTTAGCTAATCTGCTAGGTTTGAGGTGATACCTCAGAATTGTTTTAATTTGCATTTCTCTAGTCAGTAGTGATTTGATAGCTATGATTTCTTGTAAAAAACAAACAAACAAACAAAAACTGCCTGCTCATATACTTTGACCATCTATTAACTAGGGAATGGCTTGTATTTTTATGAATTTGGTCAGTTCTCCATATATTTGAGGAATGAGACCTTTGTCAGAGAAACGTGCTGTAAAAACTACCCCCCCCCCCGCTAATTTCTTTTTTCTCTTCTAATTTTATATTAGGTTTGTTAGTGCAAATGCTTTTTAATTTTATGTTGAAATTACCCATTTTCCTTCCCACATTAGCTCATTTTCTTATTAAACTCCTTCCTTAGTCACAAATCTGTCAGGTGCATTTTTCCATGCTCCCTTCACTTATGATGTCATCCTTTATATTTAAATCATTTACACATTTTGATCCTGTCTTGGTGTGGAATGTTAGATGTTAGTTTATGTCTAGTTTATGCCAAACTGCTTTCCAGGTTTGTTTGTTTAAGTAATTTTTGTCATTTGCTAAGTTCTTACTTCAAATCCGTAGATTTTTGCATTTATCAAACAGTAGATTACTGTGGTCATTTACTATTCTTATTGTGAACTGTGTATCTAAGGTATTCTGCTGATCCACTCTTCTATATCTTAGAGCAGTGATGTTTTGATGATTAATACATTTTTAATATATTGAAACCTTTTAAGCTAAACTAGCTTCCTTCACATTTTATTTTCTTTGATTCTCTTTTTATTCTGATATTTTATTATACTTATTATTTTATCATATTTTGTAGCACTATATAAAATAATTCTTTGGTAGTTTAATTGTTAAGGCATTGAATAAATAAAATTACTTAGGTAAAATAGACTTGTTGGATTAGCTTACTCATGAACAATTAATAATTCTCCAGCCATTTGTATCCATCTTTATTTGTGTGAAATGTACTTTTTAATTGTATTCATAAATACCCTAGGTTTGTCTTGGCAGCTACCCCACCTCTTCACTTATGTGTCTTATTTTCTTTACCGTTTAGTTCGTGTTCTCTTTCATATCATGCCTTTCCTAATTTCTACTATATTAGAGCCTTTATTCCAAATTAATCTACATTTATTGTGTGTACTTACAAGCAAATGTTCTCTCTCTTGCTAGACCATACACTCTTTGAAGGTAGGTACTTTCATCATTTAGGTCCAGGCTTATTTGGCTCATAGTGAGGTGCCTTTAAATGCATGTTGGTTGTTTCATTTAAAAATATTAACATTGTCTGTTAAAATGTACAAAAAAGGTTTTTCTCAATTCCAATTTCCCTTCTATTGTTTTCTTTAATAGGCCGTGACTGTCAGAAATTCCATGGCAAAATCTTTATATAGCGCCCTTTTTGACTGGATAGTTTTTCGAATTAACCATGCACTTTTGAACACCAAGGATTTGGAAGAGAATACCAAGGTAAACCATTGGACTTATTATATTTTTATTTTTGGACATGTGAAATTTCTTTTTTTTAGTAATAGTATTGATAACTTAAAGAAGTAACTTTTTTACAGGAAGAAAAACAGTTCAGCTGCGATTCAATTTAGACAATCATTTTCTATATAGGGAATGCATTGGCACTCCTTTCTTTAGGTCTGTGATAAAAAAATTCTTATTTTATATTTTTAAAAATGTGAGTGAATTTAAAAAAAGATGTGATAACATTTCTATTATTTATCTATTCAGGTAATTTGTTTTATATCTACATATTAATTTAGAAACATCCCTTATTCTTCTAAATTCATGTATTTATTTCAGAAACATTCTTATTACTTTTCTTATAGACTTTGAACAGAAATTTTGAGATAGGGATACCCTTCTAAGAATCTTCTAATATCGTTTGATAAAGTTCTATAAAGTTTTCTAACTTTCAGTGCCTTTTTACTTTTCCCTTTCATTACAATTATGTTTTCTTGAGCCCTTCATCATAACCCAGCCCACATCACCTTTTTTCTCTGTAGTACTTTTAGGCATTACAAACTTATCTGTAGCTTTGTCTGACTTTATAGCTTTGATAAAAGCAGAAGTTTGGTTACATATTCAGCATTTAGCACAGTAACTGGAATTTAAATGTTGCTTAATAAGTGCTTTCTGGCTTCTTTACTATTTTATAATTTACAATTAACATCATTTTGCCAGAAAATCACCTACTTTTTAAAAAAAAAATTTTTAGCATTTTATCCCCTCATATCCTGTTTATTTGGGGGGAGAGGAAGAGGCATCTTTTCAATATGAAAAAAAGCAAATTCAACACAAAACAGAAACCTAGAACTGGGGGGATGAGCCCAGTGTAGAAAATGCATAAGTGGAAAGGATGGAAAATGAAAGAGATGGTGATGGAAAGTGTTTGTTGCCCCAACTTCTCTTCTTTTGTAGGGAGTTGATTTGGGAGGGTGGGAGGGAGGGAGAGAAACTGGAAGAAAATTGAAATCTTCCTCAATTGAGGGACTTATCTGGAATTTTGGAAGTTGAAGCAAATCTCACTGATGGGGATCCCAAAATGAGAGAAGGAAAAAGAGCTTGGGGGGAAAGCTCACTTGGCTGAGTGAGGCACAGAGTCCTCCAAAGACAAATGAACACTTAAATAGAAAACTAAAACTGGGAGGGGAGGAGGGAGATAATACTGTCAAACACTTCCCCTAGAGCTGGGGAGGAGAGAGAGAAAATGAAGGGGCATTTAGAGATAGGAATGACAGTTTGGGGAGTATGAGAGCCTGCCTCCCCCAAGACTTTTATGGAATGGAATACTATTTCCTCTTTTTCCTCCCTAACACCCACCAAGATAACTCTTTTCACTAGGAATATTACATCTTGGTCCCCCCATCTTCAAGGGAAATCAAAGGATCTTCTCTCCATGGTTACCATTTTAGTTCAGGGCACTTACTCTGGGCATCAAAACCCCTAAATTGAGGCTCTGGGTTGGAGACATTCTACTTGAAGAGAAATCTGGTAGTGAGGAAGAAAAGAGTACATTACTGAGGTGACAGGATATAAAGGAAGAACAGTAGGCAAAAAGCTCAGCACCCACAAAAGAGAGAAAGAAGATGAAGACAGAAAATGCAAGCTTTAGAGGAAAAGGGTGATGGGGAAAGATTGTTATGAGAGTTGAGAAGACTGAGATGGTGGCAGAGTATCTTCCTTACGCTTCCTCTTCTGCCTCCTCACCAAAATCCTCCTCCTCTGCCACTTACTTAATTTCAATATTTTATAGGTTAATCTGTCAGTCAGCACTTGAAATTTATCATAGAGCAAAAATTAAAAATTTTGTGCAACTTGAGTAATCTCTCCAGACTCTGGGCCTCCTTTTTCGTATTATTAAATAAAGAGGTTGGATTGAATGATCCTTGTGATCTGTCTCAGCTCTAATATTCTGAGTCTATACCTAACGCAGATCATTCCATTATTCCATGCATTAGGAAACCAAAGGAGAAAAGAGGCCTTTGAACTGAAGAGGGGGAAAAAAATAAAAGTACAGACTATGGAAAAGACATGATTAAATATGTAAGCATGTAAACCAGACTGAAATTACACTAGTACAAGAAATTTTGATGAGGAAACTCATCTTTTCTGTAATATCCAAACCATATTCTCATTACTCATCAATTATATTCTAATTGATTCCTAAAAAATTATTTTTACCATGCTAAAAAAAATTTAAGTGTTTAAAGTGGTCCAACTTTTTTTTTCTTTTTTACTTTCTGTTGTTAACTTTTTATTTTATTCTTTTTCTCCCTTCTCCCCCAAGAAGGCTATAATTAAGTGGGATATATGCATATATGCATACTTAAATAGATATAATATACATATATCCCAATAATCATATGCATACATATGAAAATAGATTCATATGCACCTATGTAAGGCTGTACTGTGCTTGCTTGTCCAAAGGTGAATATCTTACTTCGCAAGTCAAATTCTTTCCATATTTTCCTAAATTCACCAATTCACCATTTCCTACAGCACAGCAATATTCCCGTCATATAATGTCTAGTTTTTTGAGATAGTCCAGAACAATATGGATTACTATTACTGACATAATGTCATTTCCTTATTTTTCTTTTTTTTGATTAAAATATTTTAGCTTTAACTTTGAGATCAATGATTACTGCCCCTCCCTTTTTATGTAATAAATTCTACTCCTAATCTTAGTATTATGATTGTGTGTATCGCTTATTTCTATCCCTTCTAACTCTTGCTTTACTTTTTCCTGCTTCCTTGCTTGATATTACTTAACCTATCCCCCACACGGATCCCTCCCTTAGCTTGTCTCCCCAGTATTTACCCCATTTCTTTTATCACATTCCTTCTAATGTGCACACTTTTTTATTCTACCTCCTTCCTTATCATGTTGTTCCACCCTCTTATTTTTTTATAAATTCAAAAGACATTTATTCCCTTCCAAATGTACATGTGGTTCTTTCTCTCTTTAACCTAGATCTAATGTGAATAGAGTTCTCTCTAAACATCCCTCCCTTATTCTTTCCCCTTTTCTTCTTTTTCTTCCTAAATGTTGGCAACTTTTATATCCATGTGTGTATGTATACACATATATATGTATATATGTATATGTATATATGTAGAATAGGGTTCCAGAACTACCAGTCCTTCCCAGAACTATCTCCTCCCCTATCTAATACTCTGGGTCACTCCTTTCTCATGCACTTCATTATATAAGATACTCTTTTTTATCTTTTTCTACATGGTTTTACTTTTTTTAGAATGATATACTGAGCTCTATTTTAGTCTTTCAAACTATCTAATTACTAAGACAGTCTTAGACATATGGTTTACATTTTGACATAAAATGTAAACAGTTTGTACTTAAGTCCCATGAAATTAATTTCTAGAATCTTATATGTCATATTTTCTATCAAGTTCAAGTCTTTTTTTTGTTCACAATTCTGAAAGTCTGGCAATTAATTGAATGTTCATTTTTTCTTTGTTGTTCAAGATTATGCCTAACTTTGCTGGATATGATATTTTTGACCACAATGTTCCAAAAAAAAAAAAAAGAAAAAAGAAAATACTTCCTAGTTCATTTCTTTCTTTCTTTCTTTCTTTTTTTAATAGCTTTTTATTTACCAGATATATGCATGGGTAATTTTTCAGCACTGACAATTTTTTTTAATTTTAATTTTATTTTATAATTATAACATTTTTTTGACAGTACATATGCATGGGTAATTTTTTACAACATTATCCCTTAAAAAAAAAAAAAAAATTATCCCTTGCACTTACTACTATTCAGATTTTTTCCCTTCCTCCCACAACCTCCTCCCCCAGATGGCAAGCAGTCTTATATATGTTAAATATATTACAGTATATTCTAGATACAATATATGTGTGTAGAACCGAATTTTTTGTTGCACAGGAAGAATTGGATTCAGAAGGTAAAAATAACAGTTTACATTCATTTCCCAGTGTTCCCTCTCTGGATGTAGCTGGTTCTGTCCATCATTAATCAATTGGATTAGCTCTTCTCTATGTTGAAGAAATCCACTTCCATCAGCATACATCCTCGTACAGTATCATTGTTGAAGTGTACAATGATCTTCTGGTTCTGCTCGTTTCACTCAGCATCAGTTGATGCAAGTCTCTCCAAGCCTCTCTGTATTTCTCCTGTTGGTCATTTCTTATAGAACAATAATATTCCATAACATTCATATACCATAGTTTACCCAACCATTCTCCAATTGATGGGCATCCATTCATCTTCCAGCTTCTAGCCACTATGAAAAGGGCTGCCACAAACATTTTGGCACATGCAGGTCCCTTTCCCTTCTTTAGTAGTTCCTTGGGGTATAAGCCCAGTAGTAGTATGGCTGGGTCAAAGGGTATGACATTTGATAACTTTTTGGGCATAATTCCAGATTGCTCTCCAGAATGGTTGGATTCTTTCACAACTCCACCAACAATGCATCAGTGTCCCAGTTTTCCCACAGCCCCTCCAACATTCATCATTATTTGTTCCTGTCATCTTAGCCAATCTGACAGGTGTGTAATGATACCTCAGAGTTGTCTTAATTTGCATTTCTCTGATCAATAGTGATTTGGAACACTCTTTCATATGAGTGGAAATAGTTTTAATTTCATCATCTGAAACTTGTCTGTTCATATCCTTTGACCATTTATTAATTGGAGAATGGCTTGATTTCTTATAAATTAAAGTCAATTCACTGTATATTTTGGAGATGAGGCCTTTATCAGAACCTTTAACTGTAAAAATTTTTTCCCAATTTGTTACTTCCCTTCTAATCTTGTTTGCATTAGTTTTGTTTGTGCAGAAACTTTTTAATTTGGTGTAATCAAAATGTTCTATTTTGTGATCAATAATGGTCTCTAGTTCTCCCTTGGACACAAACTCCTTCCTTCTCCACAAGTCTGAGAGGTAAACCATCCCATGTTCCTATAATTTATTTATGATTTCGTTCTTTATGCCTAAATCATGGATCCATTTTGATCTAATCTTAGTATGTGGTGTTAAATGTGGGTCCATGCCTAGTTTCTGCCATACTAACTTCCAGTTTTCCCAGCAGTTTTTGTCAAATAATGAGTTCTTATCCCAAAATTTGGGATCTTTGGGTTTGTCAAAGATTAGATTGCTATTTTTAATCACTATCTTGCCCTGTGAACCTAACCTATGCCACTGATCAACTAGTCTATTTCTTAGCCAATACCAAATGGTTTTGGTGACTGTTGCTTTATAATATAGCTTTAAATCAGGTACACTTAGACCACCTTCCTCTGACTTTTTTTTCATTAGTTCCCTTGCAATTCTTGACCTTTTATTCTTCCATATGAATTTTGTTTTTATTTTTTCTAGGTCATTAAAATAGTTTCTTGGGAGTCTGATTGGTATAGCACTAAATAAATAGATTAGTTTGGGGAGTATTGTCATCTTTATTATATTTGCTTGGCCTATCCAAGAACACTGAATGTCTTTCCAATTATTTAAATCTGACTTTATTTTTGTGGCAAGTGTTTTGTAATTTTGCTCATATAATTCCTGACTCTCCTTTGGTAGATATATTCCTAAATATTTTATAATATCGACTGTTATTTTGAATGGAATTTCTCTTTGTATCTCTTGCTGTTGGATTGTGTTGGTAATGTATAAAAATCCTGAGGATTTATGTGGATTTATTTTGTATCCTGCAACTTTGCTAAAATTCTGAATTATTTCTAATAGCTTTCTAGCAGAGCCTTTGGGGTTCTCTAAGTATACCATCATGTCATCTGCGAAAAGTGACAATTTGATTTCTTCATTTCCTACTCTAATTCCTTGAATCTCTTTCTCAGCTCTTATTGCCGAGGCTAGAGTTTCTAGTACTATATTGAATAGTAATGGTGATAGTGGGCAACCTTGTTTCACTCCTGATCTTACAGGGAAAGGTTCTAGTTTATCACCATTACATATGATGTTTACTGAATGTTTTAAATATATGCTCCTTATTATTTTAAGGAATAGTCCATTTATTCCTATACTCTCAAGCGTTTTTAGTAGGAATGGATGTTGGATTTTATCAAATGCTTTTTCTGCATCTATTGAGATGATCATATGGTTTTTATTAATTTGATTATTAATATGGTCAATTATACTAATAGTTTTCCTAATATTAAACCAGCCCTGCATTTCTGGTATAAATCCCACTTGGTCATAGTGTATTATACTGGGGATGTTTTTCTGAAGTCTATTTGCTAATATCTTATTTAAGATTTAGCATCAATATTCATTAAGGAAATTGGTCTATAGTTTTCTTTCTCAGTTTTCGATCTACCTGGTTTAGGTATCAGTACCATGTCTGTGTCATAGAAGGAATTTGGTAGGACTCTTTCAATCCCTATTTTTTCATATAGTTTACATAGCATTGGAGTTAGTTGTTCTTTAAATGTTTGGTAGAATTCACCTGTAAATCCATCTGGTCCTGGGGACTTTTTCTTAGGAAGTTGGTTAATAGCTTGGTCTATTTCTTTTTCTGAGATGGGACTATTTAGACTACTTACTTCTTCCTCTGTTAATCTGGGCAAGCTATGTTTTTGAAGGTATTCTTCTATTTCATTTAAGTTATCGAATTTATCGGCATAAAGTTGAGCAAAGTAGCTCCTAACTATTGTTCTAATTTCCTCTTCATTAGTGGTGAGTTCACCCTTTTCATTTTCAAGACTATCAATTTGCTTTTTCTCTTTCCTTTTTTTAATCAGGTTTACTAAGGGTTTGTCTATTTTGTTGGTTTTTTCATAAAACCAACTCTTAGTTTTATTAATTAATTCAATAGTTTTTTTACTTTCAATTTTATTAATCTCACCTTTTATTTTTTGAATTTCAAGTTTTGTGTTTGTCTGGGGGTTTTTAATTTGTTCCTTTTCTAGCAATTTTAGTTGTAAGCCCAATTCGTTGGCCCTCTCTTTCTCTATTTTATGCAAGTAGGCCTGTAGAGATATAAAACTTCCCCTTATTACTGCTTTGGCTGTATCCCACACATTTTGGTATGATGTCTCATTATTGTCATTTTCTTGGGTGAAGTTATTAATTATGTCTATGATTTCCTGTTTTACCCAGTCATTCTTTAGTATAAGATTATTTAGTTTCCAATTATTTTTTGGTCTATTTTCCCCTGGCTTTTTATTAAATGTTATTTTGATTGCATTATGGTCTGAAAAGGATGCATTTACTATTTCTGCCTTACTGCATTTGATTTTGAGGTTTTTATGCCCTAGTATATGATCAATTTTTGTATAGGTTCCATGAACTGCTGAGAAGAAAGTATATTCCTTTCTGTCTCCATTTAGCTTTCGCCAAAGATCTATCATATCAAACTTTTCTAGTATTCTGTTTACCTCTTTGACTTCTTTCTTATTTATTTTGTGGTTTGATTTATCTAATTCTGAGAGTGCAAGGTTGAGATCTCCCGCTATTATAGTTTTGCTATCTATTTCCTCTTGAAGCTCTCTTAATTTCTCTTTTAAGAATTTAGATGCTGCACCACTTGGTGCATATATGTTTAATATTGATACTGCTTCATTATTGATGCTGCCCTTTAGCAGGATATAATGCCCTTCCTTATCTCTTTTAATTAGATCAGTTTTTGTTTTTGCTTGATCTGAGATGAGGATGGCTACTCCTGCTTTTTTGGTTTTGCCTGAAGCATAATAGATTCTGCTCCACCCTTTTACTTTTAGTTTGAATGTCTCACCCTGTTTCAGGTGTGTTTCCTGTAAACAACATATAGTAGGATTCTGACTTTTAATCCAGTCTGCTAACTGCTTCCTCTTTATGAGGCAGTTTGCCCCATTCACATTTATGGTTAGAAGGACTAATTCTATATTGCTTGCCATCCTATTAACCCCTGCTTATGCTTTTCCCCTTTCCTTCCCTTTTACCCTCCTATCCAGTATTAAACTGGTGAACACCACTTGCTTTTCACAGCCCTCCCTTTTTAGGATCCCTCCCCCACCTTAAAGATCCTCCCCTTATTTTACCCCTTTTCCTGGAAATTACTGTATTCCCTTCCCCTTAGCTTACTCCTTCCCTTTCACTTTTCAATGAAGTGGAAGAAGTTTCACCATAAATCGAATATGTCTATTGATACACGCTATGTTCATCTCCCTCCTTTCTTTCTCTCAGATATAATAGGTTACTTTTGCCTCTTCATGAGATGTAGTACCACCACTTTACACTTTTTTATGATATAATCCTAGTTCATTTCTAAAACTTTTTATTTAACTTTTCTCAATTAGTAAGTGAACATAATTTTTGTCATCATTTTTATTTTTTTCCCAGACATTGTCCATTGGAGTACTCGATATATTTGGATTTGAAGATTATGAAAGCAACAGCTTTGAACAATTCTGTATTAACTTTGCTAATGAACGTTTGCAGCACTACTTTAATCAACATATCTTTAAACTAGAGCAGGTAAGTGCTAAATTATATGACAACCTATGTAAGACACAATCTTGTCTTTTTCAATCCAGACTCCTGAAGTTGGCGTTCCTTGTGTTAACATAGTTTCACATTAAAGCAGATGAAAACAGTAAAAGCTTTTTTTTTCCCCCATGCTATATCAGAAAGATAATTTTGCATGCAAAATTGTACTTGGTCCCCAAAATGGAGTTAATCTGTTTTGAACAGTCAACATTTGTTTCTTTGAATAAATTAATTTTTCTCTTATTTTTATTAATATCTTTGGTTTCTACATAACATTCATTTCTACTTTTGCTTTTCTTTTCCTTCTTCTCAATGGGTTCTGCCTTGTAATAATGTTTAAAAAAAAGAAGGAAAAATAAAAGCAATTCAGCTAATCAAAACTGGAATGTGTCTGAGAGTACAGACCAGATTCCATGCTCATTCAGTCTCACCTCTATCGTGAAGGGATGGTGAGTGAATTTTCTGAACCCCTTTTCAAGATTTTTATTTTGCTTCCTTCTGTTTGTATTGTAATTGTGTTTGTCATTTTCTGGTTCTATTTCATTTTTCATCATTTCACTTGTCTCCCTGTGCATCTTTGAATTCTTTATATGTATCATTTTTTTCCTGGAAAAGTTATACTCTTATTTCATTCACATGCCACAGTTTTAATTATTCCCCAATTCATAGACATTGATCCTTTCAGTTCTTTGCTGTCATCTCAAAAAGACTGTTAACAGTATTTCTTTTTGTCTTTGGCCCCAATAGGCTATATTTGCATGACATTTTGACCTTGTTATTACTTTTGTCTGAATTGTGTTTCAGGTGAGAAATATATTGGTGTTGATGGTCCTCTGAGATCTCCAGAATGATCAGGAAGTCTTAACTGTTTTCTAGATTGTTCTCTTAGCCAGTTGTTTGACTGCTTCTCTTCCCTAGTTTCTGGTGATCTTATTCACTACCTTCTCATTTCTTCCTCTTTTCTTCTGCTCCTTCTTCTCCTTACCTTTCCTTAGAAAATGATACAAGAATAGCAAACTTATAGGAGGACAAGGACCAAGAGTAGCCCATAATAAGCAGATAGGGATGGGGTATGATCTACAACAGAAAAGGAAACATGGAAATCAATTAGATCACAAATCCATTGTTTCCCAAAAACCTTACTGCAGTTTTAAGTTATAAAATTGCACCAATATTGTTGGGGCACATTATTTTTGCTGTATTGTGAAATCATGTTATATATTGAAATATTTCATTTTTAATATTTTCAATATTTTGAAAGCTGTTATATTTTTTTATTTCAGTGTTCACGTAGAAATGATTGGGCAAATAACATTATTCTACTGTTTTTCTTCTGTATGCAAAGTTCTATAGATTGCAGTTGAATAAAATAGCCACTTTTAAAAATTAGGATAAATGTTTTACTAAATAAACATAACCTTTGTAAGCTCATTGAAATTATCCGAGGATAATATAACAGGGATGATGTACGTAGTTCATCCTCTTTCTATATTTTTCTAAGTTATGTTTTCTGTTTTTTTGTAAACATAATTTTCAATAAATATGTGAATATGTGAATTTAAATGACCTGTATACTTTTTGTGTTTCTTGGACTTTTTTATTTCTTTTGAGCATTTTGTTGTAATTGTATCATTGTCCTCTTGCCACATCCCAACCTCCAAACCAAGTAGAATCCCTTCTTTGTTCAAGGGGAAAAAAACCCCCACATTGGGCCACATTTTTGATTGTTTATTTTGTTTCTCTAGTCCATTATCTCCTCTGTTAGGAGCTGGACCATGTATTTCATTATCAGTCCTTTGAAGTCAGTGATGTTCTCTGCATTTATCAGAGTTTCGAGTCTTTCTAAATTGTTTTCCTAAATGTCATTATTTCAATTAAATTGATTTCCTGGTTTTGCCTCTTTTATTTTGCTTCATTTAGTAAAAAATCTTTCATTTTTTACTGATCATCTTAGTTTCATATGGTATGATTTTTCCATTACATTTAATATATTACAAATGCTTCAGCCAAATAAGAGATATCTATTTTGTTTAGTTTTTTGTTAATAGAAAAAGTACTACTCTGTGTGTGTGTGTGTGTGTGTGTGTGTATGTGTGTAGTATTATATAGAATAATACAATATGATATTATTACATATTGTATACAGTATTGTATATGTGACTCCTTTCTGTCCTTCCTTGAAATCCCTCGAGATATATGCCTAACAGTAATCTTGTGTCACAGCATTTAGACATTTTAGTGACTTTTTTGAAAATATCTCTAAATTGTTTTCCAGAATGGTTCAATTAATTCACAGTTCAACCAAAATTGAATTAGTGTTCTCAGATAACCCAACAATTGCTGTTTTCCTTATTTTCTTTGTTGATCTTTTATGTATAAGGTAGTACCTCATATTAGTTTCCATTTCTTTACCTATTTGCCATTTTGAGCATTGTTTTCATCTTTCATCTTTCAAAAATGAATTTTTTATTGACCATTCTTAGCAGTCCTTTTTTAAAAATTTTATTTTTTTGTAGTAACAGCAATCTATTTTCTTTTCCTTCTATTTCCTCCCACCTCATTAGGGGAAAAAAAATAGATAAAAAAAATTCTTGTACTGAGTGTTTCTATTGAAACAAAATATTTTTTCACATTGGCATTGCCAAAAAATAAATGTATGTTTATGTATATATTTGTGTGCATATTATATATGTATACATACATACGTATAATCGGAAATACATGTATTTGTGTGTGTGTGTGTGTGTGTGTGTGTGGTGTATATATACATATATACACCACACACACACACACAGACATAGAAAATTTTTCTTTTTAAGCTCGTCACCTCTCTGTTCAAAGATAGATAGCATCCTTACCTCCATAATAGTTTGTTACATCAGAATTTGGGGGAGGGGGCGGATTTGTTTGTTCATTCTTTCAGCCTACTTCCTGACTTCACACTTTATGTTAGGGTTGATTTCTGCCATCCTGTTGGAGGAAAATTTTAGGCTCATTTTGTTGCTGCTTTTTTGGGATATTGAGTATAATGTTTTTTCCAAGCTGCCAGGGGTAGACTGTGGATTTGCAAACTGTCATTTTCTCCAAATTAGTGTAAGCCAGGGCAAAGTTTGATTGATGTCCCCTTGGTTTGAACTCTGCAAGTTTTTGGCCTGGGTTTGGTCAAAACAATAAAGGCTGCTGCTGGACTCATCCCCCATCACATATAGAATATTCTGCTAGTTCAGAAAACTATAAACTTCCTTTTGGTCTTGGGATTCTTCTATATAAGTAAGATGCTGGAACTGAGATCCAATTTTGCTTCTGTAATTTGAGCCACACTACCATTGTTGATTGCTTCTGAATTTATTCCTCCCTCAGTACACTAGGCGTGACCTATTTCTCTGGGAATTCCATCTCTGTGGGCAGGTCCCTTTCTCAGTCCACCCTCAATCTCTGACCCTGAATGATGGGCAACAGTGTTCCGAGTTATCAGCTCTTCCTGTCCCAGTGGCCTGGGATTTGTCTAAGCTCAGTCATTTGTGGCTGGGAGCTGTTCTTACCATAGTATTCAGCCTCTCCCTGGTATTGGAATGCTTTAGCTTCTAGTCTGTCTATGTCTCTCTGCTGACTTAGGCCAGATAAATGACTTCCTTGGAGATTTTCTGGGTTTCCTCATTAGATTCAATGTAGAACATTTACTACTTCTGGTAAAGGAGTTTGTCCATAGAAGCTCAGCTGTATTGTTCATCTTGGCTCCTTTTATCAATGAATTTACATTTCATAATTTGTACTCAATTTTGGCCTCCTATATCAGAAATGTTTTGAGATTTTAAGTTCCTTTTTTTTTCTCCTACAGGATTGTCCTCTATCCTATCTGTTCAGTTCTTGTTACTTGTGAGCTTTTTTCTTATTTATTTGGAATACTGTATTCCAAGTTCTCCTCTTATACTAGCATCTGCCATGCCACAACATGTGTGATCCTTGACAGTTGAACTCTTTCATTTTGGCTGCTGGCTGTATTTTTTTCTTTGCCCAGCAAACTCAGGATTTTGGTTATGGCTTCACTGAAAATTTTCATTTGGGAGGTTTCTTTCAGGGAATGACAGTTGGAACCTTTGTATTTTTGCTTTGCCTTTTGGTTCTACTAGATTTTGATATTTTTAATTTATGAGATTTTAAAATGTAGTATACTATCTTTTTTTTCAAATGGATAAGGAGGTTTCATGATCCAGGTTTTGCAATACCTCTCAGATTGAGTTCTCTTGACTTGTTTTCCAGGATACTTCCCCCCTCCGCCTCCCCCCCTTTTTTTTTAATAGTGGGTATCTTATTTCTTTTTTGTTTTTATCTTTTGGTTTCAGCATTTCTTGTCTTGGGAAGTCATTGTTTTTTTTTTTTTGGTTCGCTCTTAATTTTCAAGGAGTTAAATTCTTGATTAGATTTTACTACAGTATATTCTAAGCTATTAATTCACCTTATCCACCTTTCTAGCTGTCATTTATTTTAATATTACATTTTCTATTTCTTGTTTCATTTCTTCCAGGTACTCTTGTAGTCCTTGTGGGTAGATCATTTATTTTCACCGAAGCTCTGCTGGAACTTGTTATAAAGTTATTCTTTTCTTCTGAATTTTCCTATTGCACTTCTCTCAGTCCAAGGTATTTCTTCATTGTGTTGAGTGTTTTCTTCTTTATATTAATATTTCCAGCCTCTGCATTTAGAACTTTATTTTTGAGTTAGAATTTGTTTCCTTCTGCATTCTTGGTTGCTGTGAGTCAGATCCTGGTTTGTCCTAGATGTGATAACTAAACTCGGTCTTAATCATTTGAAGGAATTGGTTTTAGCTAAGACATCTATTAGTTTGACTTAGGTTCAGGGCTTTTGCTCTTTCTCATGTAGTATGAAGTCTAGAGGTATCTCTGTCCTTTGGCAAAAACTACTGACAAGCTTCAGTCAGATGTGGTTGACTATAGTAGTAGGAAGCTTCCTTTCAGACACTAAATGCTTTGCTTCCCAGATGCCACCCTGGCAGTTTCTTCCTGTGCCTTCTCAGTGGCTTCAGTACTGACGTTCCCAAGTAATAGTCTAGCTTTCTCTTTTGCAGTGATCCAATCCAGGCCACCTGGGTTCATTGTGGGCTGCTGGGCACGGATCTGATATTGTTTGGTACAGAAGCCCAGTTCTTAGCCACCTCCCTTGATTTAGTTGTTCTATTATTTCTTCATTAGTGGTTCTTGAATGATCTGCTTCTGATTGTTTCTGAGGAAGGCTGTTTTGTACTGTCGTGTTTTTTGGGAGACTTTTGCTGTGAACATCGATCTTCCTCATCTGTGATCCTAGCAGCCATTTTTGGTCAAATAGCCATGTGCTGCCTTTTCTTTTCTTTTCTTTTCTTTTCTTTTCTTTTCTTTTCTTTTCTTTTCTTTTCTTTTCTTTTCTTTTCTTTTCTTTTCTTTTCTTTTCTTTTCTTTCTTTCTTTCTTTTCTTTCTTTTTTTTTTTTTAATGGGCCATTTGTTTTTGTGGTGTTCATCACACATGGGTCCATTTCTCTGGGCTGCAGGTGCTCTGCCATGATCAGCAGTTTAGGGCCTGTCAAGAGTGAGGGGAGAGAACGGGTAGAGTCTTAGAGAGGTTTTCTAATCTCCACACACAGTTGGTCAGTCTGGCCAGTGATATCACGAGAACTGCCCTGATCTTGTCTAGATTAGGAGGGACAGTTTATGAGGAGCAAACTTGGAGGATACTTATATTATTGAATAGAGATCTCTAAGATCCCATGATTCCCACAAAAGAGAGTTCTAGAGCAGCATTGGCTTCCATTGCCACACAGATGGTTGAATGTTTAATCAGGATAGAGATGTGGTCATGGAAAATGAAAAGCCTTTTTTCTAGATCACTGTCTTTACTCCACTGTCAATGTGGGGACTTTAACATGCTTAGCATTTTTTTTTTTTTTTTTTTTTAGCATTTACATTAGCATTTACAGAGTGATCCTTTTCCTATTTCATTCAGTTGTACTCTAGAAACAAACAATAAAAACAAAAAACTTCAAACAACCAAGAATTCAACCAGAGTAACACACAGATTCTTAATACCAAGAAGTGAAAGGAAGATTTCAGAATCAAGGAATAAACTCAGTATTTTGGCAGGCACACACTTTTCAGCATTTCTGTTATTGTCTATCTTTGAATAAATGGGAGCACAGTCATCCACCCATCCATTCTTATATGTCTCTATATATGTAAAGTTCATGTCTCTCCATATTTATGTGTCTATCAGACAGAAATCCCAGGAAGAGAATAGCTTGTGATTGGCTGCCATCCTTGTGTGTGGGGTGTGTGTGTGTGTGTGCGTGTATACATATGCAGATATATTTCATATATGCATATGGATAAGTTAATTTATACATATAGGTATATATTTATTAAAGAGAAAAATGCAAAGTGGCAGAATAGAGGAAAATGGCTAACAGAGCCATTGTCTCACATCAGATAGGTAATTAGCCTTGTGTTCTGTTTTCTGATTCAAGCACACCTTTTTGGAGTTTCAGCCCTCTACATTATATAATGAATATTATACTTGTGTTCAGAGTTGTCCATCTTTTTTTTTTTTTTTTTTTTTTTTTTGCTTCCTTGGTGCATTTCTTTTGTTCTCTGCTATGCACTTTTTTATCTTACTCTTTTTTTTGCATCTTCCCTAAAGAAAGCTACCATCAAACATAGACATATTTATGTATATGTATGTTTATACATACGCATGTTTGTATATATGCTTTTGTGTATATATGTGTGTATGTGTATGTGTATATATATACATATATATACACACAGAGATACATACATATGTATACGCATATATTGATATACACATAAATATCTACTGTCATTCACATGAACACAAATACATTCCTATATATTTGTATAAGAATGCATTATGCTATTTTGTCTTCTGTTTTTCTAAATGTGACTAACGTCTTTCTTCCAAGTCTTCTTGTTTTTCCAACTTTACCAACTCATCATTTCTTATACCATAGCAATATTTCAGTCTTATATTGTCTAGTTATTTTAAATAGTCTAAAACAATATTGATTCATATATCTGACATATATAGTATAGTTTCTCTTTTGATTAAATTTATTTTATCTTTGATTTTATTTGAGATCATGATTGGTTGGGGTTTTTTTTTTAACATAATAAATTCAACTCTTGATCTGTATTTTATGTTTGTATGTACCTATTTCCTATTCTTCCTGATTCTTTAAGGTATCCCACCTCCACTGGTCTTCTTTAACTTACCCACCCCTCCAAAGACCATTTCCTTATCCTCTTGCCCCACCCTATCCCTCTTTAATCTATTCCAGTTAACCTATACATCCTTCTATAACACGCCCCCCCCATTCCTATTCCCTCACCTTCCTATTTTTTTAAATAAATTTAGAAGACTTGTACATGTGATCTCTCTAACCCAGATCTGATGTGAATTAGATTCCCTCTAAAAATCCCTCCCTTATCCTCTCTTCCCCTTTTCTTTCCCCTTTACCCTCATATTTCTTTCTAAATTTAAGGCTTTTATACCCTTCTAGATATACATGTATTTTTCTTTTTAACACATTATCATGTGGGTGTGTTCCAGAACTACCAGCCTTTCCCCCCATCCTTGTGCCATATCTCATTTATTTATATATTATATATATATTTATTTTTATGTATTATAATTATTTATAAATTCATTCATTATTATAATAATTATATACATAATTACTCTTTTTTACCTTTTCCACATGGTTTTACTTTTTAGAATCACATCATATTCAACTTTAGCCTAATCTTTCTTTGAAACAACCCAATTTTTACTGGCAATCTTAGCCATATGCCTTATGTTTCCACGTATAAAACATAAGTGATTTGTAATTATTCTTTGTAATTATTGTATGTTATTCCAATATTGTATGACATATACAATATTGTATTTTACAATATATTAAATATTGTAATTATTATATAAATTGACCTTTACTTTATATTTCTCTTGATCTTAAATGTCAAATTTTCTATTAACTTCGGTCTTTCTCCAATAAAATCCTGAAAGTGTGGCAATTCATTGAATGTTCTTTTATGGTATTCCAAGATTTACAATTTTTTACTGTATCCCCTGCTAGGTCTTATGTGATTCAAATTGTTGGTTCTTCACATTTGAATGTTTTTTTTTTTTTCCTGGTTGTGTTTCAAGTGTATTTAATTGAGCAGGGGTAGCAAGTAGCAGTCATAATTTCCAATAAGACTATCATTAATGCAAAAAAGATAAAAAGAGATAAGAAATTTAAATTTTTCTCAAAGGCACCATAAATAATGAAAAATATTAATGCTTAATATATATGTATCTAGTAACATAGCATCTAAATTCTTAAAGATAAATCAAATTGAATTGGAATGAAAATCAGGTAGTAAAAATATAATAGTTGGAGACTTTTAATGTATCTTTTCCAAATGAGACTAATTTAGCCAAGTGATAAATAAGAAAGAATTTAAAGATAAATAAAACTTGAGAAAAATTAGACATGATAGATCTCTAGTAATTTCTAAATGAGAACAGTAAAGAATTTATTTCTTTCTAGTGATGAGGAAAAGTCTAGTTTTGGGGGTTCCTGGTATGGGAACCAAAAATGATGAGGTTTAGGTTTTGGGGTTCCCTTTGGTAGGGAACCAAATGATAAGATCTAGATTTAGGGAACCAAAATGAAATTAGGGTTTCTGGTGGTCAAGGAGTTAAATGATAAGGTCTAATGGCAGGTTCTGGGTTCAGGAAACCAAATGGAGAGGTTTAGTTTCCCTGCATCTCCTTGGGATTTAGCGCAAAGGTAGGGAGTTTTGGGGACCCCCTTTCCGGCCACGCAGGGATTCTCTGTAAATGAATTTACAAACCCAAAAACCTAAATTGATAAACGAGGATTATTATAGGGATTGGGAAGTAAGGTTAGATATCCTAACAGAGAGGCATAAAGTCTTGTTAGGGAAATAGGTAAAGGTAAAGAGAGGATAGCTAGAGTTTCAAGGTTCCCTTCTTACTAGTACATAGTACATAGAACAAAAATTAATTGTTAATCGGTACATAAAAGCAGAAATACTAAATATATTGTTTTACTAATGATAATGCAGAAAACTTCAAATTAAATTCCCTTAAAGAAAATTTTAGAGTACTTAAAAAATAAATAACATGATTACAGTGAATTGATGAGTCAAAGAGAAAGGAACTACAGAGTGTATCATTAAAGATAATGAGACAATGTATTAAAAATATAAGATGAAATTAATGTAGGTCTCTGAAAAAAATATTCTAAATTATTCTAAATGCTTTCATCTAAAAAAGAGACCAAATAAATGAATTAAACATTCAAATTTTTTAAAAACCTAAGCAATAACAAAACATCCCTAATTTTTAAAAAGTAATTCACAAAGTTAAAACATAAAAATGAAAATAAAATTATATCAGATACTTGTAGTTTGCTGAGTATATTTTATCAGATTTTTGAAAAACAAACATTTGTTAAGCATCTGCTGTGTGCTAGGCAGTGGGATTAGTGCTAAGGATGCAAATAAGGAGAAATAAGAAAGACCTTGCCCTCAGGGAGCTTAGAGGGTAATGCCAGAAGACTCTATGAGAGGAAGGTGCAAGTTTTGGGGCTTGAGGGTGAGACTTCTAGGTATACCCAACCCAATGCAAATTAAAATTGTTCTGTAATTAGTTCATTTCACTTTACACCTGCAGCCTGCTTGGTTTCAATGAGGTCCTTTTTCTTTGCTCTCTTTGGGATACTGACTTAGTACTTGGTATTGCTGCGTCAAAAACGCAGTTTTTCAGCCTTTGAGTACAATTCTGAATTGCTCTTCAGAATAGTAGAATCTGTTGACAAGTGAACCATCAATGCATCAGTGTCCCTTTTTTTCTATATCTCATTCAACATTTGTCATATTTCTTTTTCTCATCTTAGTTATGCTCAGAAGAAACAAAGCAGGTAAAAAATTTCTAATTTCCCTAATTCATTTCTATCTCATTGATGCAAAAAATTAAAATAAAATATTAGCAAGCATATTAAAACTGCACAGTAGAAGTATTATACATAAGGGTAGTTTGGGTTTATGTCAGGTCATCAATAATAACATAAAGAAGACTACAAATATAATAAACCGTAGTAGTAGTGCAAATAGCAAAATCCATCCAGTTATATCAGTAGATTGGGGGAGAGGAGACTTGAAAAAATGTAATATACATGTTTACTTAAAGTGCTGGAAAATAAGAATAAAATGATCTTTCCTTAACATAGTAATCAGTAAGCATTTTACAAACAACATCTCATCTTCATAAGAACTCATGGTAAGAGGTGTCATTATCATCCCCAATAGATAAGGAAACCCAGTTAAATAGAAGTTAAGTGACTTGCCCAAATTCACAAAGCTAGTGTTCATCTGGAGATGGATTTCAAGAGGTCATCCAGACATTGACTCTATCCCTTTATCATTGCCACCTTGCTGACTCTTTACCAAGGCATATTCCTTCAATCTCATCCCCACCCCATTCCTATAGATAGCATTTCTAGCACTAAGTTAAATAATAGTGGTGATAGTAGGCCATCCTTTCTTTACTCGTGATCTTAGCAGAAAGGTCTATATCTGTTCTCCATTAAATAAAATATTTGCTCTTGGATTTAGTTTAAAACTGAAAGGTTTCATTTCTAAGATATGTGAGGAACTAATTAAAGTATTTAAGTCTACAAGCCATTTCCCAATAGCTAAAAAGGTAAAAGGATATGAACAGTTTTCAAAGAAAGACATCCAGACTATCAGTAATCTTATGAAAATTTTGTTGTAAATCACTGATAGAGAAATACAACTTTGAGGTTTTATAATCCCCTCCCTCCCCTGCATTCCTTTGGTGGATTATTTGCAGTTTGTCCTGTATCTAGTTTGTTTGAATATAGTTATTTATATGTTAGCCTCATTAGCCTGTGAACTCCTCAGAGCAGTCTTGCTTTTCTTTGCATCTCTGACACTTAGCTCAGTGCCTGATACACCCCAAAATTTTCTCTCGATTTCCCCTAGCCATTCCAGTATGCCCTCTGGAATGCCTGTTCCATAGGCAACAAACATCCCTTCATCTTAATTTTTTATCCTCTTCTGCTCGTTTCATCATTCCACCAAAATTATTCCCTTCAAAGTCACTAAATCTCTCATAGATGCCAAATTGTGTCCTTTACTCTGTCTTCATTTGCCTGGATTTCTGAAGGCTTTGAGACTATTGATCACTTTCTTTTTGGTACTCTTTGCTCTCAAGTTTTTGACATACCACTTTCTCCTGGTTCTCCTCTCCTTCTCTGACCTTCCCTTCCCTGTCTCCTTTGCTGCATCCTTTTCTAGCTCAAGCTTAATTGAGAGTTCTTAACTCTCTTCTCCTTTATCTCTGTATTCTACAGTTGTTCTCTTCAAATCTCCTGGATTTAATTAGTACGCTGATAATTCTCAAAATTTCCTAAGATGCTCCAACTCCCATTCAGGTATCTCAGATTGGATATCATCTGATATCAACATCAATGTGCCCAGTATACAATTTTTTATCTATTCCCCTAAACCATAAATCCTACCTCCTTCATTACTGTAGGTGGTAGTATCACCCTCCCAGTCCCTCAGGTATGTAACTTAGTCATCCAGGACTCCTCCATCTCATTACTTCCCATAGCTAAGTTGCCAAAGCCTGTTAGTTTTACCTCTGCAACATCCCTTAAACATGCCACCTTCTCTTCTTTAACACTGCCCCCAGTCTAGTTCAAGTTCTCATCACTCAATCCCTTCTGGCTGGTCTGCCTGCCTGAAGTCTATTGCCACTGTAACCCACCCTAAAATACAGAACTTAACCTGAAATAAACTCCATACTCAATAAACTCCAGTGGCTTCCTATTGCCTTTAGAAACAAATATAAAATTCTGTTTTATTTTCAAAGCCCTTCATAATCCCCTCCATGCCCACCCACCCCCACTTATCTTTCAAGTCTTTTTAGACCTTACTCCCTAATATGAATTTCTCAATCCAGTGGCATTGCCCTCTTGATTCTTCTATGAACAAGACACTTCATCTCTTGATTGTAGGCTGTCTCTCATACCTGATATGCTTTCCTTGCTGTACTCCAACTACTAACTTTTCTGGCTTTTTTAAAGTTCCAACTAAAATCCTACCTTCTACAAGAAACTTTCCAGTGCCTTTCCTCAATTATTTCTTTACATAGGTTGATATATATATATATATATGTATGTATATATATATGTATGTATATGTATATGTATGTATATATATATGTATGTATATGTATATGTATGTATATATATATATGTATGTATATGTATATGTATATGTATATATATATATATGTGTGTGTGTGTACATTTTTGTGTGTATATGTGTATACACACATATGTGTGTGTGTATGTATTTGCATGATGTCTCCTACATAAAATGATAAAATCTTCAAGAATCGGGATTGTCTTTGACCTCTTTTTGTATTTCCTGTGCTTAGCCCATAAAGGGTACAACCTTTTTTCAAATCCTTAATTTTATTCAAATCTAAAGGTGCATATCTTCTCATTTTATGACCTACAGAATCAATATTTTCAATCACAGGATATGCATGTATGAGTCTACTCAAATCTTTAAGACAGATTCTTCTTCCTGTAGTGAACCGTTGTCTCCAGGCAGTTGCTGTAAACTCTTGTCCTTAGAAGTGACTTCCCTTCCTGCAGAGAGCCCCGTCAGGCCTGATGTAATGCAGAGAGTCTTCTTCTTTCTCTGAGAGTCCTCTCTTTTATTCTCCCAGAGAATGGGCGTGGGATAATGCAAGGGCTTCTGGGAAGAACCACCCCAGCCAATGGGCTTGCTCCTTCTATCAAGTCAACCTGAGTTCTCACCTTGTAATTGTCCAGAAAACCTGAATTCTCACCTTGTCACTGTCCAGACAACCTCAGTTCTCACTTAGTAATCCTAACATCTCCCCCTTTCTTTTGATTTAGAACATAGGACAGTCATGACCTTGAAACATAAATCCATCAATATGGGAAGTATTACAGATAATTACATAAATAACCTTGAAACATAAATCCATCAATATGGGAAGTATTACAGATAATTACATAAATGACCTTGAAACATAAATCCATCAATATGGGAAGTATTACAGATAATTACATAAATTACATAAGCACATAGTAACATAGTAACATAACACATGCTAGAAGTATATAACATAATCATAATCAAATAATCATAAATTGAAAATTTATAAATGTCCATAAGTCCATTGTCCATTAGTCTCATCTTGTGTGAGGAAGTCCAATGATTCCTGCTGGTTTTTAAAGTTCTTTAATAGTCTTCTTATTATCCATGCTCTTTCAGTGTCAGATGTTTCTTAGATCTTCTCCTTTATTTTGAGGTCTTTCTCTTTTTCTGTCTTTCTCTGATGGACAAGGCGAATATGACTTGTTGGCACCCATCTGATTCCTTTTCCTGCTGAAGAAATACAAGCAAACCCTCTCTCCCAGGCATTTAACCTATCTAATTACCTTCTATTTACCACTTTCTAAATATCTTCTCATCATTTGGCAATTACATTGGAATTGTTTGCACTGGACACAGCCCTGTTGGTTTAAAAGGCCTGTATTCTCCCCAAGTGTAATCCATTTTTGCAATCTGATTGCCTTTTGGCTCACTTATCAGGTAATCCCTTTCTACCATGTGATTGCTTTTCTGCTGGTTGATCAAATCAGAGTCCTGACCTTCTAAAGGCTCTTTAGGTGTAACATCAGCTGCCATCATGCCCCAAGTCTTTTTTGCCTGGGGCCCTGGATCTGGGCCCCTCATCCTATTTCCCTGAATTATTCTACACTCTGATGCCCAATGGAGTCCTCTATTGCATTTTGGACATGGGGTTTTAGGTCTTCTTTCACCCTGTCTTCTCACTGAATCTCCATACCTACACTGAGCTCTTAGATGCCCAATTTTTCCACATTGAAAACATCGCCGAGTTTCTCTAGAAGGCCCTTGCCAGGAGGGACCCTGTCTTTCCACATTCATCATTGTCCGGGTGTAAAAAGCATTTGTTCCCACTGTAGCACAGCGTCTTATGATCTCCTCTAAAGGAGCATCTTTGTCTAATCCCCATATAATTCTTTTACAAATCTCATTGGCATTTTCCTTAGCCAGATGTCTGGTCATTATTTCTGTAGCTGAATTTTCTCCAATAGTTCTTTTGACAGCAGTTTGCAAACGTCCCACAAAATCTGCAAAAGGTTCATTGGGACCTTGCTGTATTTTAGTGAAAGCCTCTCCACGATCTTTCTGTCCAGGAAGGACACCCCAAGCTTTTATTGCAGCCTTAGCAATTTGTTCATATATTGTCATGGTATAATTAATCTGTTCCGAATTCTCTCCATATTGACCTTCACCAGCTAAGTGCTCAAAAGTGAATTGTGTGTTAACTCCTATTTCCAAATTGCATCTGACTTGAATTTTACATAATTCATGAAATTCCGCAAGCCATAATAAATTTTCTCCAGGTTCCAGACATATCCTTGCTATGGATTTCCAATCATTCGGGGTTAGGACTTCATAAGACAAACCATCTAGTAACATTTTGACATAAGCTGATGTAGCCCCATAAAGGGTACAACCTTTTTTCAAATCCTTAATTTTATTCAAATCTAAAGGTGCATATCTTCTCATTTTATGACCTACAGAATCAATATTTTCAATCACAGGATATGCATGTATAAAATCACTTATATCCTGTCCTTCTCTCTTAGCTTTAACCAATGCTTTTTCTAATCTTGTCATAGGCTTAGGCTGCTTCACAGGCAATTCTGTTTGTGTTTCTGCCTCTTCCTCTCCTCCTTCTTGCTCCACCCCTGAAGGGTTAATTGAGGGAGGAGATGGGAGGTGCTCCTGTTGCTCAGAATTGTACTTAACTTCATTGTTATCTGATTCATCCTTTTCACCTAGTTTAGTTGACACTTCCCCATTTTGCTCCTTCATCTCTTCCTTTAGAATAACATTGTTTAAAGCCAATTGGATTACATTGTATATATGAATTGTATCTTTGGAAATTGAGTTTGGCCTGGAATTGTAGTGTTCACCTAATTGCTTTCCTACTAATTCCCATTCATCTGGATCCAATTCTTCTTCCAGAGAAAAAGAAGGACATATAACCTTCACAGTTCTTAAAAGTTCAGTAATCTCCTCTAAAATTATAATCAATCCTTGGCTTTTCATAACCTTGATGATGCTCTCTAAACATTTTCCTTGAACAGAAGGTGTTTGCCCCATTTCAGCTATAAGAGATTCCTGGTTTAGTCCTTAACAAGTTCCTTATTTATCTATTAGCACACTCACTTAATCTTTAACAAAGTTTCCTCGTTACTCACGGTTCTGGGTCAGAGAAACTGAGATCTGGATGGGAGGCTTTTCCACTGGAATCAGGACCGTATCTGTCCCTGTTCGGGCGCCAAATTGCGAAGGTCTGGTCTAGCTCTTCTTGTCAGGATAAGCAAATGTCCTGGCCCCACGTTGGGCGCCAATTGTTGCGAGCTGTCGTCTCTAGAAGCTGCCGGATCGCTCTCTGGGAAGAGATCTGCTGTGTCTACTCAAATCTTTAAGACAGATTCTTCTTCCTGTAGTGAACCGTTGTCTCCAGGCAGTTGCTGTAAACTCTTGTCCTTAGAAGTGACTTCCCTTCCTGCAGAGAGCCCCGTCAGGCCTGATGTAATGCAGAGAGTCTTCTTCTTTCTCTGAGAGTCCTCTCTTTTATTCTCCCAGAGAATGGGCGTGGGATAATGCAAGGGCTTCTGGGAAGAACCACCCCAGCCAATGGGCTTGCTCCTTCTATCAAGTCAACCTGAGTTCTCACCTTGTAATTGTCCAGAAAACCTGAATTCTCACCTTGTCACTGTCCAGACAACCTCAGTTCTCACTTAGTAATCCTAACAATAGGTAGAAAGTAAATAGCAAGAGAATATTAAAAATAAGGAAGGATTAGAAAGGAAAGGCTTTTCAGAGGCAGAGGTAAGGCAGAAGGATGTTCTGTTTGTAGGGGAACCACTTGTACAAAGGCATGGAGTCAACAGCAGAATTTTCTAACCTAAAAAGAATCAGTTAGCTAGCAGGTCAGTTTGGAATGAACAGTGTATGAAGGGGAATAATGTGAAATAAGACTAAAAAGAATGGGTGGACCCCAGCTTCCAGAGGCCTTTAAATATCAAGCAATGCTTTTGGATTTTATTATGTAGGTAACCCTAATCTCTACTGAAGTCCAGTCCCACATTGTCTCTGCTTACTGGCTGTCTCTACCTCAGTATTGTAACAGCACTTCCAATTCAATGTATCTAAATGAGAATTCATTTTCACAAACATCAAGAACTGCTCTAAACTTCCCTATTTCTGTTGTAGGTGCAACTATCCATTTGAAACACCCAGATTTATCACCTCCATCATCTTCAACCCCTTCCTTTTCTCTACCTCACCCCTCTCAGTCTTCAGCAGTAGGTTAATCTTATCAATTTTACTTACATACCCTCTTTTGTATCTGCCCTCTTCTAATTCACAGAACCATCACCTGAGTTGAGACTCTTATTTGCCCTATGATCATAGCCTCCTAATTGCTCTCTGTCATTTCTGTTCTCTCCCTTCTTCAGTCTATATACTCCATATAGAAACCGTATTGATATTTCTAAAACAAAAATCAAAACACTCTCTGCCTTTCTGTTGTTTCTAAGAAAAACAAACACTTTGGATAGACTTAAATGTCTTTGACTATCATTTCCCCACCTACTTTTCTAAACTAACGGGACATGTTATATCACATTATCTATTCTTCTTTTCAAACAGGCCTATTTGCTATTTTCTGAATTGAGTATCACATCTTCCTCCTCAGTTCCTTCCCCCATGACTAAAATATGTTCTATGCTCATCTCTGTTTCTTAGAATCCTAGCTTCTTTCTTGGCCCCATGCTGGTGCTATGTTTAATATAAAACTTTTTCTGGACATTCTTTTACCCCATCTGCCAAGTGTGGTTAGTGTTCTTTCTCTCCTAGAGGAAGCTCAGCTACTCAAGGATAGAGAGCATAATGGCTGGACTCAAGAAGACCTGAGCTAGTCACTTAATCTTTTCCTCACCTATAAAATAAGGATAATTATAGCACCTACTTCCCAGGGTTTTTGTGAGGATCAAATGAGGTAAATGTAAAACACTTGACAGTGCCCTTTTCTTTTTATTCCTCAACATTCTGCTCCACCCCCAACCATACTCCTCTGTATTTCCTAATCTGTCTGTTATCCCAATACGAGTCTCTAGTAGGCAAAAGCTGTTTTTTTTGTTTTTTTTTATTCCTTAAGAGAGTGTTTTATGCATCATTATTACTCTGTAAATATTTCATACATTGAATTGAATATGCTCTGCTTATAATTTAGTAGGGCAAAAGAGACATATAACAGAGCAACAAATAAATAGGTAAAACATGAGAGCTAGGTAAGTGAAACAACCAAAAAAACTTTTTTTTTTTTTTTTTTTTAGAAAGTGGGATGTTGCAAAGAGATATAAATGCTAAATAGAGGAGTTCATTTTTCATTCCTGAACTGAAAGCCATTAGAGTTTATAGTGGTCACAATATCAGACCTGAGATCATTAAGCTAGGCTCCAAAGAGAATATTAGAACTTGAAATAGGCCTTAAAGGATGAGCAGCCTGGATAGAAAGAGAAAATAGCCAGCTCATGTAGTCAGAATATTTTGTGATCCACTGTTAGAAACACTGAGCTACTTGGAGTTTTACCTTTTTTACACAAACTGCAAACAATGGCTTGAAATAAGAACTTCCTAATTCTAAATGAGATTTTCAAATTGTTGACCTTCAAGTCTACTTAGATAAATGTTGACAATTTGATACCCTACTAATGTTTTGTTCAGCTTCCTTCACTGGTCCCTAAAACACTAAGATAATTTACAATTCCAGTCTCATCTACTTCACTATTATTTTACATTTAATTCAAAAGAATTTGTGTCCTGATATTTCCTGAAATCATATTTCTGATAAAATCTATGCTTGACAAATTCCTTTTAGACAAAGATAATATTATAATAATACTCAGCTTTGAAGCCAAGGGAAAAAGAAAAGAGGTGTCATTGCATTAGTCAAGGAATCCAATGCTTCCTGTATTATAGAAAACCATTGTTCTAATGGGGGTGGAGTGTTCATTACAAAATTATCATGATAATGTAGGCAATGAATATGGCAAAGTAATAAGTTTAATGTCAGTTTTATCCGAAATTCTCAAATGTAGAGGGAATGGAACCCAAGAAGTCTTGAAGACTGAACTAAAAATTAAAGCTCAGTCATTTCCCAAATTTTTGTTGGGAAATTGGTTTGGAGCAGGGAGGGAACAAAACAGATTCAAAATGCTGAGAAATGATCTAGCTAAGAATATGGACCAGTTAGCCAGTCAAAGGCCCAGGAATTAGTGGAATTTAACAGGCCAGCAGAGGCCATGCAAGGGTCCAATTGGCAGAGAAGCACTTACTCAAGAACTATTTTGAACTTTCTTCTTTTAAAGAATATCCATAGCAAAGAATGCCAAGAAACATCCCAGGCACTTACAAAGAACAGTTTGTGGTGCTCTTTTCTAGTATTTTAATTTAAATAGATAATATGTTCTTTTAACCTAGTAAAATGCTGAGTTTGGAGTCAGTGCTCAACACCAATTCTAAATCTGCCTCTTAACTTTTATTACCAGTGTGATGCAACTCTGCATTTTTTATTAGCATTATGCCATGGCTAGAATTCTTTGCTTCTCATATATATTTCCTGGCTTTCTTTGAGTCCCTTCTAAAAATTTGCTGACTAAGAGAAGCTTTTCCCAATCCCTCATAATGCTTGTGCCTTTACTCTGCTGATCATACCCAACTTATATGTCGGTATATGAGTTATTTGCAGGTTTCACTCTGGTTCTTATGGGTTAGCCAAGCCTGAGGTCACTACAATTTCTCAAACCAGAGAAAGCAGAGTGGGGGGTATAAGGTGTATTTAGGGAAGGCTAGTACCTCTGGTGTGAGGACTGCTGAGACTGCTTTCCACTGTTAGGGTCTTCTTGGTTCATTCATCTAACTTTCACTTGTGGCTCCAAAAATCTGAAGCATGCACATTGACCATACCCTATTAAACCCTTTGAGTAGACAGGGTAATTGAGGGATTTCAGCCCCATCAGTGAGTTAGCATGTGAAAATTTCTCCTGGTATAATAGGCAGATGAAAACTGTTCCAATGGTCATAAAAGCAGCTGGAGTGGGTCCTGTGGAGAGCTTAGAGTTTTTTAAGACATTGAAGGTACCAAGGTCATCCCATTGCATCTTGGGCCATTCCCAGTCATCTTGCCTCTGTCCTGCCACTGGATAATGGTGGCTCTGGAAGAGATAGCAAAGTGTGTCCCTCTGCCTCACTGAAATCCAACTTACATCTGAATCAAAAGACATCACCCATATTGTCTTAGCATTTTTACCCATTTCAGAGTCCTGTGGTGACAGGTAACTGGTGAAGCAGCAGTTGGAGATGCCCTGGGAGCTATGAGCACAATCCTACACACAGGCCTAGGCCATAGGATTGTCTTCTCATTGGAAGCAGGGGTGTGATTCAACAGTTCCCCCCTCACCCCCTCCCAGGGGTTAAAGGTTAAAATAAAACCTTTTCAGCATCCCACTGCTCACTTCCAGGTCTGAGGAAAGGGCTAGAAAAGGTACTTTAATAATTGTCTGCTTATCCAGCCCTGGGCTAATTACCATGGCAGGTGGGGATCCCACCCTGAGGTCAAAACATAAAAAATTGTCTTTCTTAATAGCTGATCCTTCACTTAGAAGATTAACATCCACTTGAGAGCCTTTGTGGCTTTAAAAGGAGCCAAGTATTTGCTGCCTGACACTCCAGGAGAAATGCCAGGTGCAGAATAGAGGTCTGTATACAACTTCTATAGGTCTGACAGAGGCCTTTGTCATACTGTTAGTTGTAAGGATTTATGGAAAATTTTGTCAAAATTTGCTGCTCAGAAAAATTCATCAGTATTATGCATCAATTTCATGATGGCCTACTTGCTTGGGTTCAGGATAACTGACAATGCTCTTGCATTACATCCAGTCACCATTGTAGTGAAATAAGACTGTGTGTTTGCTCCCAAGCTTTTTTAGAATGATGCTCTCAGCCATATTATCAAGTCCTTTCAATGAGGACAAGCACAGCTTCAGGGTCAGCTACAGCACTGATGATTAGTTCTTCAACTTGAAAAGGCTGTAAACCAAGACTAAAGCGAAGTGTTGGTACATGATTATTTGTTTGCAGATGATTATGTACTCAGTGCAGCCTCTGAAACGCAATAAAGTATGAATCTATTTCCTGCTAATTTTTTATGCTAATTTTAGCCTAACAATGAATACCAACAAACATCCCAAATGGAGAAGTTTTGAATGCTGTGGATTAGTTCACTTATCATGGCAGTATACTTTCCAAAGATGTACACATTGATAGTGAAGTTGAAATATATAGTGCTAAAACTATCTCATTGTTTGGGAAGAGAATCCTTCCCAAATGTTTACATGGACTATTTGTTCCTGACTTGTGATATATTCTGAACTCTTATTGGTTTGATCAGCTACAGATAGGCTATAACTTGACTTTAATACAGTGCTGTCATTTTGGTGTCTCCAGGAATAAAGGATAACATCCAAGTTATTTGCATCTTGTCTTTCTCATTAGACTGAAAAAGCCTTATTTGTGTTTTTCTGTCTCCATTCCATTCTTTTTAAATTCAATACAGTAGGTATTAAACAATAAATCCTTGTTTGTTTAACATGCATGATAAATAGGAAATGAACTAAAAGCGGGAAGGCATTAAAATTAAGAAATGAGATTGAGGTAGGATGGGTAGATCTGAGAATTCATGAGCCTAGAGTTAATGACTAACTCTATGGAAGCTAATGCAATCACCAAATAAAATAGGAGAGGGGAGAAGGAAAGTAAGCCCAGGGCAAAACCACGAAGGACACCTCTAACTAGTTAAAGGGCATGATCTGGAAGATGATCCAGCTAAGGAAAAGGAGCAATCAGGTAGGGAGAGAAGTGGTGTCCAAAAAACATACAGAGACCAAAACATTGAGGAGGAGGAGGGGTGAATAGTGATCAGTAATGTCAGAGATTACAGAAAGTAAAAGAGAATGAGATTTGTTTAAAAGTCCATAGTATTTGTCAATTAAGAAATCATTGGTGACTTTGGAAAGAAAACTTATGGTGAAATGACGAGGTTGGAAGCCAGGTTTTAAGGAGTTAAGAAAAAAGTGTGAAGAGAAAAGGGGGTTTCCAATGTAGATGGCCCTTTCAAGGAGTTTAACAACAGACACAAGAGATATAGGATGATAATTAGTGGGAATGGATGAATTGAGTGGTGAGTTTTGTTTTTTTTCATATGGAGGAGAGACATAAGCATTTTTATAAACAATAGAGAAAATATTGAGAATAAGTGGTGGTGTGGGAATTACAGAAGGGGCAATCTTCTGGAAAAGATGCAGTGGAATATGTCATAAATGAAATGGAGCTAGAGAGATTTAAGGTAAATCTAGGTTGAATGTGAGAGAGAAAATATCTAATAATTATAGCTGTCTAACTTATGGAATTTGCTCCCTCTTTTAGGCAGAAATCCTTATAGGATTTCTGACCATGGACTTTTAGGTAATATGACCAAAAATAGAGGACTAGACTTTCTCTCTCTGATCATCACCTTTCAAAGGTCTCCAAAACAAAAATTATATTCCAAAGATAAAACAACCTTAGTTGTTTTCATAGCTTAGGACACCATGCTCCTAAAAGAAGGTTTAAAACAGCACTTCATGAACTTAATGCCTACCTTGAGATAACTCAGCAACCCTTCTCTTATCTCCCAACATGTTACCAGCAGTGAAGCTACTGTAGCTAACTTGATCTACAGGTTTTTAATAAAGCACACCCCTTTCAATGGTCCTCCTTTCTCTTCTCATTGTTGAGGAGATTCAAGCCACAGACTGCAGAAATGTATTGATTTATTAATTGTTAATGACCAATGCCTCTGCAACATTGGTATTCTAAAAGATCTTTATTGGAGAGAGAAGGTCCAGAGGAAAAGGCCCAAGAATATTTTGACTTAAAAGAGAGCTCCAAACACATGCCTACCAATCCTCTCTACTCCCACCTCCTCTCCTAGATCTAAACTACAGAAATTATCTTAGTCTACAATAATATTAGCAGAACAACATTATTAACTATGAGCAGCAAACTGAGTAACTGAATAAGAGACAAGACATCATGAGAAGTATGAAGGTAGAGAGAGGGTTGTGTAGAGTTATGTGGCATTCCATTAAGCTCAATATTCATTTGGGAACAGTTTCTGCCCTATCACCCCCCAAATCCCAAGGTATGTGAATTTGTAAATTGCCTGGTATGAAGTGAGGCTGAGTTGCTCTGAAACCAGCCTTCCAAGGATATGACCACCAGAGAGAAGGAAGTCAGAAAATGATCAGTAGGGAAAAATAAGGAGTAAAAACTTTTAATTACCAAAAATTCTCTGAAGGGAAAAAACTCAAGAGACCTTGAGCATAGGCAGTTAAATCAATAGGGAAAACATTAATTGCAAAAGGAAATGTGGCCTCCAAATCTAATAAATTAAGGTCTGTATAAATAAACTATAAAATCAATAAAAATGTCTCAATACTTGATAATTCAAAAAATCCTATGGCATTTGAGGGGTCCCAGGAATTATAACATGTTCCTGAGTGGCTTAAAATAGGAATGAGATTTGTGAGAACAGAAGTTGTTACTTTCACAGCCAAAATTGGCAAAATAGAAGAACGTGAATCTGAGATGGCAGATTTCACCAAAAAAACTAAAGAGAGGACAACAAATAAATGGGAAAACAAATGTGAAGAGCAAAATGCATTAACATTAAGAGAAAACATGTTCTCTGTTAAAGTAAAACATTGATCTTAAAGATAGTGTGCATAAAGACAACCTAAGAGTTATAGATTTCCCAGAAGAACAACTAGACTCTACCCCCCCACACACACAAATGAACACTTATATAAAAAATAACAACAAAGAAGCTCCCAGAACTTCTAAATACCTCAAATTAAATAGAAGTTGAAAAAAAAAATGCATACATTGTTTCTGGAGAAAACAAAAACCCAAGGCTGCAAATTATGATAGTGGTTAAATTTAGTAATTCAGTTTGGAAATCACAAATTCTGCAACTGACCTGGAGAAACAATTTCAGATTCAAAGAAAAGGAAATTTGAGTAATATTAGACTATTCCAAACCCACAGAAAAAGAATAATGTCATGCAAAGAACAGTGGAATTCATGATCCAGCCTAGGTGACTTATACTGCAAACTAACCCTAAATGAAAAAAATATGGACATTAAATAATATTGAGGCATTTGAATTATGTTAAAAAGAAAACCAGACCTGATGTGAACAAATACATAGCCATACACAGCGATAGCAAGAGAGTAACATCAGAGAGACCAGGAAGAGATTTTTAAATATACCCAAATAGACAAGGGTCAGGGTGGAAGTCATGTAAAAATAATGTGGAAAAGAGATCCTGGGCCATTGTAAATAGAATCTTGTGACATCCTGGCTATTAGGATTTTGGAGAGGGTTTGGTACTGTATTACAAAATAGGAAAGGTGTATGGAAGAGCAGAGGGGAAGTGAATCTAGAGGAGTATGTGATAGGCCCTGAAGGTAATCTCTCTAGTCTCATAGAAAGAGAAGAACCTGTTGGTGAATAGATAAAGACAGGAGAAAAGAAGAGAAAAGTGATGGATATTGGAAGTTCTACTGATGGATGTTCTTATAGATGAAGGAAAATGGGAACCATATGCTGAGTTTTGAGATGGGAGGTGTGGAAATTCCTTGGGCCAACTAACACCTGGGAGCCTGACTAAGGGAAATTTTGAGGCAAATAGGAGAAGGAAAGTAATCTGGGAGAGAACATAGGTCACTGGCAGGCTGCATAATTGACAGTGGAAGGAGAAGATCATCCCTGCTATGGAACTGTGTTCTTTCTGCAGCTACAGAAATTGACATTGTTCTGGGAATGAAATATAATGGAAAAGGAGAATTTGCAGGGTAAGCATCAACTTGGATACCTTGGAAGTTTTGACTCCTTGAGAAATTCAGAGAACAGAGAAGGATTAAATCAAAAATAAGAGACCATGAATGAGAGAATGAACATCTAGAGTAGACAGAAAGAAGAGATGTAGAATGACAAGATTGAGAAAACCTATCTGGAATGGGACACCAAAAAATGAAATTCAAAAACTTAATGAACTGAATTAGGTGGAGAAGAAAATGACATTTAAGATGGAGAAAGATGAGGAAAGATTTAAATAATCAGGTAAAAGTTGAACAGAAAAGAGGAAAGGGACATTTATTTGGCTAAGATAAGGAATGAGAAGGAAAGATTTAA
Organism: Sminthopsis crassicaudata; assembly: GCF_048593235.1. Classification (NCBI taxonomy): domain Eukaryota; kingdom Metazoa; phylum Chordata; class Mammalia; order Dasyuromorphia; family Dasyuridae; genus Sminthopsis; species Sminthopsis crassicaudata. Next base: position 617,484,451 of record NC_133618.1, on the reverse strand, counting down.
ATAAATAGATAAAAATTGGGGGGAAAAGATTACTAAGCAAAATTCTAAAGAGAAAATGGTAACAAAAAATGGAAAGAATACATGGGTGAGGTGAAGAAAACCAGTGATTATAGGACCATCCTAAAAACATATATTAAGCTAAAGTAAATGAAAGAGGATAGTACTATTTACAGCAGTAGAGATAAAAGAAAACCAAGTTAAAAACCCAACATTAGTCAAAATAAAGTTTGTAACTTTAAATATGAATGGATTAAACAATCCAATAAAATGAAAAAGATCAGATAAGAAGCAATATGCCATTATCTGTTCATTACAAAAAACACATTTCACAAAAATATGGAACTGAAAAAGTTGCTGGAGAAACTACTTCTAAAAGACTTATGACATATAAAGGAGATTTCAAAAGTATAAAATGTATTTTTTTAGCATTATATGAAAATTTTTCAAAAATTGAGTATTAGGACACATAGGCTCTGAAAACAAATGTAAAAAAGACAGAAATAGTAAATACATCCTTTAAAAAAGATATAGTGCTCCATTGGAGCACCCAAAAAAAGATACAGAAGCAATTGGCAATTTAATAGTAAAATCCAAACAGTGAAGGGTTTAAAGAACAAATCACTAAAATTGTAATTTTGTGAAAGAAAGCAATAATGAAGAAACAATATACCACAGTTTTTAGGATACAGTTAAATCCTACAGAGAAAAAAAATATCACAAGCATATATCAAGGGAATGGGAAAATTGAGGATTATTATAAAATGAACAAGTGATACCCAAATTAAGCCCCAAAGACATTAAAAATTAGAAAATAAGTAAATTGAAAACTAAAGAAAAATCCATAGAAATGATAAAAAATGGTAAATCTTCAGCTAATCTGATTCAAAAGAAAGTGTAAAATGAAATGAAAAATAAAAAGCAAATTAGCAAGATGAATCTCAGCTGAATGATCACTTATTGGGGAAGTTAATAGGAATTTTTGTTATTTTTTTTTTCACTTGCAGAGTCTGATCTTTCTGATTTTTAAACCAAATGCTAGAGTTATTGAGAGTAGGGAGAATGTTTTAGAAGTCATTAGGCAGCAATATGTTGGGAAATGTTTGGGTTTTTTTGTCTTTGTTTCCGTTTTAAGTCTAGCACACTTGGCATACTGTAGATAGTTAAATGCTTATTGAATTAGGAAGAGGATGTTATTTGCTTCACACCATTAAATTAAGGAGTGAAGAAACGTGATGGTAGAAATAGGTATTGATCCCTAATCCTATGCATGTAAATGCAGGGAGGAGAAGGGAAAAATTACAACTTATAGACTAGTTTGCTCACAAATTCAAGCCAACACTTAAGCACAGTCCCTGACATATAGTCACTTGACTTGAGTCATTTGAGGATAGCTAGATGGGGCCAGTGGTAGAGCACCCAGCCTGGAATCAGGAAGAGTTATCTCCCTGAGTTAAAAATCTGGCCTCTAGATACTTAATAGATGTGTGATTCTAGGTATGTCTCTTAATTCTCTTTACCTCAGTTTCCTCATTTGTAAAAATAAACTGAAGAAAGAAATGGCAAACTACTCTAGTATCTCTACCAAGAAAGCCTCAAATGGGATCGCGAACATCTGAACTTCAGATTGACAATATCAATTGTTAAAGGGCATAGTGAAAGGAAAGCAGGGAGAAAAAGGCTTAGAGATAATTGTAAGCATATATTAAGGAGGTATATAAAGGATAACAAGATTGAAGAAAGTAAGAATTTGGTATTATCAGCTAGTGATTCTTGTTGTCAATAGGGGACAGGCAGCTCAGAATAGAGGAAATTTTGTGATTCAAAGATTCAAAGGTACAAGAGATTATTCAAGGTAGGCAGTATATGGATAATCAGAGAAAAAGTTAATTGGGGGAAAAAAAGACTTGAATTTATAAGCTTCAGATTTCTTCCAATTTAAATATTAATTTCACATTATATACCTCTGCTTTCTAGTGACCTCATCTGTAGCTTTAGGTTGCCCACAGGAAGATGTAGACTTGCTTTCAAATTTTCAGGACTAAAAAAAAAAAAGCACATTCTAGCTTATTGAGATTTTAAATAGTAGTTGGAACTCAGCTGGTCAGCGAATTCTCTTAAACCTTAATACTAATCTTATGCCTCTTTTGTGTTTGAATCCTCCTTGTTTGTTCTTTTCTTGAAATCTCCTAAGGTGTTTTATTTGCCATAACACTGATTTATTTGAATTGTCAACCTTTCTTGCATCCTTTATTATTGGTAACAATTTTTATGAACACAAAACTATCTTGGTTTTAGAGACAAATAGAGATTGGTATTCTTTCTTGTTTTTGTATACTTCATCTTCCACTTTTCATATGTACAAAAGCAAAAGACAAAAAAAACTAGCCTCATTGTAGCTTAGAATTCTTCCTGAAAACTCTTTGAAATATACATTTTGGTAAAATAGTTTTTGTCACCTCTATAGTGATAGATTTGGCATGACAGGTAGGTCCTGTTGAATTAAAGAGGTCCTCATTGGAGTAGTTTCCGCCTGTTCATAAAGATTTCTTAACATACTGAATTCTTTCTGAATATCTTCATCTCATTCAAAACATTTACATTTTTTCTTATCATTTTGCTTTTCTAGGAGGAATATAGAACTGAAGGTATCAGCTGGCACAACATAGACTATATTGATAATAGTGGCTGCATAAATCTCATTAGCAAGAAACCAACAGGACTCCTCCACCTGCTGGACGAAGAAAGCAAGTGAGTGTGATACTGGTTGAAATGCTTAGTTGGACGCTTGGTTCTTACTCACTCTGAAACTTCACACAATCTAAGTAGGCTATGATTTACATGCACTTTTTTTTTTTTTTTTTTTTTTTTGGGGAGGCTGGGGTTAAGTGACTTGCTCAAGGTCACACAGCTAGGAAGTGTTAAGTGTCTGAGACCAGATTTGAACTGAGGTTCTCCTGAATTCAAGGCTGGCGCTCTATCCACTGCACCATCTGGCTGCCCCTACATGCACTTTCAATTCTGAAATTAGGAGATGAGATAAGAAAGGCTCCTCATGACTGGATCCTTGAGTTCTGTTTTTTCCTTAACTTATGGAATCTTCAACTTTGTAAATTTGAAATCACTTTTTTTTTGGGGGGGGAAAGGGAGTAGGGAAGCTGCTAATCTATGCTTTGATGTCCATTATGTACTTTTTAATCTTGTAAGATACTATGTATCTTTAGGATACATTTTGCCAACCTGAGCATCTCTACAGCATTTAAGAAGTAGTTTGAATGATCTTGGTATGTCTACACCTAATAATTATAATTTAATTTAAAAAAAAAAAACCTGATTCTAAAGTCAGAAGGCTTGAACTTAGTCTATTGCATGACCTTGGACAGATTATTTATCTTGTCAGTAAGCTTCATTATCCTTATTTGTAAATTGAGGTTATGATTTAAAATAACCTTAAGGTCCCTGTCCAACTCTGAAATCCTTTAATCCTCTGGAACCAGCTTTAGGAATAGGTTGAAAAAAGTTACCACCTAATATTTTAACTTGCCCAGTGTTGTTACTTTGCTTACTCTATGAGCCAATTTTCTGAATTCAAGATCACTTATGTATTTATATAATATATCTTAAAAACTTTGCTGACCCTTTTGTAAATATATCTTACTCATTAGAAAAGAGGTTATTGATAAAAGGAACCAGGGGTATTCCTTTTTCAATTGTATTTAGGTATACACTGGAGATCATATGTAAATTATTTTGTTTATGAAATAAGTATTTTGCTCTTTAGGGGAAAATTTCTTTATTATAAGCATTTAGGCAAAGTTTATATTTCAACACTATTCATTGTGTTGATAATTAGTTTTTTAGATTTCGTACAATTCTTAATGATTTGGAGCCCTTTCTTGGAAAAATATTTTCATAATTGCAGATAAATTGAGTACTACTTTTGTTTCTGGCAATTATATATCTACAACTGTATCTGTACCTATAGTTTGCTGAGAATTTGAAACACAATTTCATATTTTTATTAGCTATATGTCTATGTGTGTGTGCGAATCTGTCTGTCTGTCTGAGATTCATTTATAGAAAGGACAGACCAAATGTTATTCCTTCAATACAGTGGTAAAATTTCAAATTATATGTGTAAAGGAGATGCAAAATATCACTGGATATCACAGCAGATGATTTTCTTGTCATAATCTAATATTATTAGGCCACTATGTTATGTAACAAGTCACTATATTAAATTCATCTCTTAAGTAATCAGGAGTATATGTTATTATAAAGTGTGAGCAAATCATGTATTGAGAAAAGGAGGTAATCAGTCCTAGAGTTACCTTGTATCCATAGTTACATTGATATCCTTCCCCCCCCCCTTAAGTGACTTGCCCAGGGTCACACAGCTAGGAAGTGTTAAGTGTCTGAGATCAGATTTGAACTTGGGTCCTCCTGACAGGGCTGGTGCTCTATCCACTGCGCCACCTAGCTGCCCCCTACATTGATAATCCTAAAAGAAATTACCATAGTATCCAAAAAAAAAGGATGATAAAATATTCAGAAGAAGCTATTTAGCCCATTTGGTAGATGTTCTACAGAAGGTCCTTAGAAGAACCTGATAAAGACATAAATGGATAGTCATCTAGAACAGGGCTTCTTAAACTTTATTTTTTTTTTAACATAATCCCTTTTTGCTCAAGAAATTTCTATGCCAGGTATAAAGATATATAAAATAGATATACAAACTAAGTATTTATTTACTGATAATAAATCATAAAAATTTTATTTTAAATTTTTTTGATATACATATAATTTAACCATTTATTAAAGATGAAGCAAATTTATTTTTATTTATTTAAAGAATTCAATCTTGGTGGAATGTTCGATACCTTTTGTGTAATAAGCCAGAATTCTGGCAACAATTCTTAAAACAAGGTGTTAACTCGGTGGAATTGACAAGACAATGGTTGTGTAGTTTAGCATGGTGATTAATAGTTCTCTAGTTCAATATGATTGATTTAATCTTACAACAAATAATGGTTCCCTAGTGATATAATGATTGGCTTATTATACTTAGCATGACGAATCGATTTAATTGGAATAGAGTATATAAACTAGGGACAAACTCAGCCGTGGAGAGGAAGACTTGACCAGCCTCATGGTGGCTCTCCTGCCTTCATTACTTCTCCACTAAGACTAAGGACTCAGGCTGGTCCCGAGATCATCCGGAGAGCTAGTCCATTACACTTTTGCTATTGCCAAATTTTTTTTGTTATCTCCATATTCATTTAACATGATACATATATAGTTGTGACTCATAGCTTAAAAAACTTTGATCTAAAATAAGGGAGAATTATCTATATAGATGAGGCCATAGCATTTATGAGTAATTTTTATCAGTTAAAATAATACATTTTAAAAATGTAAAATCAGTAAAAGGGTTCACATCAGGTACTTAGCAAACATTTTTAACTTATCCTTTAAATTTTATTGTTTCATTTACTTTATCAGAATATCTTTAGGTTTTATTTGCAGAAGACTTAGGTAGTCTTGATATTTTTTTCATTTGAAGGATGAGAGATGAGATATCAATTTTACCAAGTTAAGTTTTTGGTTTTTTTTTTTTTGGGTTTTTTTTTTTTTTTTTGGTTAGATAGTTCTTTTAGGAAACTTACAGTTTCACTAGAGAAAGGCAATATATTCTTTCATTTGTGTATTGATGAAATATTTACTAAATTATGATGTTTTCTTAAAAATCCTATTTTTGTAGTATGTACCATAATCTAGCCCTCACTTATACTACTGTGATTTCATTGATATCCATCTGGTTTTCTAAATATATTGTAAACTTTTGGAGAGCAGAAGTTTTATATATCTTTCAGATCCTTCCTAATACTTAGCACAGGGCTCAACATATAACAGAAACTCAATAAGTACTTTTAAATTTCTAGATATAACCTTTAAATAAGAACATAAAACAGTAGTAGAATGAGGTTTGCATCAAACTCAGAAAGACAAGTTGAGATAGTAAGGTAAAAGGGTACAGAAGTCCAGTTCTTCTAGGAAAATAGTGATACAGAAAACTGAGAGTAAACAAGAGTAAGTTTTTGTATTCTGTACAAAATATACAAAAAGACACCTCAAACCCAGTATAGGTATAGAGAAGGGTTGCCAATGGAAATTATTATGAATAGACTAGAAGCCAGAAAAGAAAGTGTAGCCTTTCACAAATGGTCCTCAAGTCAGCCATCATACTTAAAGTAAAGTTCAAGCCACTATAATCATATAACTAGAGCCAAGTCCAATTGGTCACTGCACAAGGAAATAGGGCTTGGCTGGGCATTCCTTAAACCATTGGGAGTCACAAGAGACAGGGGCAACTTAGTACCTGGCAGGTTAGCCTAAAAAGTATGGTCTATAATACTTGGTCTAAAGATACTTATGACCCTTTACAAGGGTTAACCAGGTTAAAACTATTTTCATGATGATAAGATGTTTCCATTTCTAATATAAATGTTGATAGGAATAATTTGGTAAACAATAATATAATATAATATAATATAATATAATATAATATAATATAATATAATATAATATAATATAATATAAATAATATAATATAATAATATTATATTTATAATTATATTATAAATAATTTAACCATAGTTGGTCTTTAGCTATTAAATTGCAAACCTCTTTTTTCTTATTTTTCTTCTAACTTAATACTAATTCTGTAACCTTTTCTCTAATAAATAGGTGGTCTTTTACTGTACTTAGATAACTTAGAGATAATTCCTGAGTCAAAAACAAATCTTTTCTATCAGTTAATTTATTTAGTGTTTACTATGTTACAGCTTGATCATTCCTTATTTTCTTCCTCATCCTTTCCATTATAAATCTCCCTATCTTAACATGTAATGTCAAATTTTAGATTTAGCATATGGTATCCTTTTTAATTCTTAATAGAAATTAATAAAGTATAATTTTTTTAAAATGATGATCTGTTTCTAATAACATGACCACTGTACTATTAGATGACCAAATGTCCTTTTATCTGATTTGAATATTTATTTGTAATGATTTATCTTGTTTGGGGGTATGTAATGAAACAGACTCCTCTTCTTCCTTTTCTTTGCCTTTCCAAGGAGTATCTGTGAGTCATTTCTATTTAGATGGATCTTTGTTCTTGTGATTTCTTTTATTTGCATTTCTCTGATCAATAGTGATTTGGAACACTTTCATATGAGCGGAAATAGTTTTAATTTCATCATCTGAAAATTGTCTGTTCATATCCTTTGACCATTTATCAATTGGAGAATGGTTTGATTTCTTATAAATTAGAGTCAGTTCTCTATATATTTTGGAGATGAGGCCTTTATCAGAACCTTTAACTGTAAAAATGTTTTCCCAATTTGTTACTTCCCTTCTAATCTTGTTTGCATTAGTTTTGTTTGTGCAGAAACTTTTTAATTTGGTGTAATCAAAATTTTCTATTTTGTGATCAATAATGGTCTCTAGTTCTCCCTTGGACACAAACTCCTTCCTCCTCCACAAGTCTGAGAGGTAAATCATCCCATGTTCCTCCAATTTATTTATGATTTCATTCTTTATGCCTAAATCTTGGACCCATTTTGATCTAATCTTAGTATGTGGTGTTAAATGTGGATCCATGCCTAGTTTCTGCCATACTGATTTCTTTTATTACAAGAATGTCAAGTCGGATACAATTCTTTGTTTCAGTAGTTTGTTTTAGTACTTGATTTTTGGACAAGAATATAATTTTTGCTTAAGCTATATAAATGTGATGGAATATTATTGTTCTGTAAGAAACAATTAGCAGGTGAATTTTAGAAAGGCTTGAAGAGACTTATATGAATTGCTACTTAGTGAAATTATTGGAAGCAAGAGAACATTGTACACAGCAACAAGATTATATGATGATCAATTCTGATGGTCATGGTTCTTTTCTACAGTGAGGTGATTCAGGACACTTACAATAGTCTTGTTATGGAGAAAGCCATCTGAAACCAGAAAGAGACTGTGAGCTCTAAGTGTGGATCTTAATATAGTATTTTCACCTTTTTTTTTTTTTTTTAATTTGCTTGCCTTTTTTTTTTCTTAATATTTTTCCTTTTCTGATTTTTCTTGTGTAGCATGATAAATGTGGAAATATGTTTAGAAAATTTGCACAGGTTTAACCTATATTGGATTACTTGCAGTCTAGGGGAGGGAGGAGTAAGGAAGAGAAAAAATTTTTGGAACACAAGGTTTTGCAAGGATGAATGCTAAAAACTATCTTTTCATATATTTTGAAAATAAAAAGTTATTTTTTAAAAAAAGAATCACTTTTAGAGTAATGACAGCCAAGTTAAAGTTTATAGAAGGGATAAAAAAAAGCAGTGATTTGGTATTTTACTTGTTTTATGAATTGCCATTGCACCAATTTATCACCAAGTAACTTCTCTATTAGCGATGAATGAGTGTACATTCTGTGGCTGGTACTCAGAAAATAGACTGGGAAACTATTACCAAGACAGAACATGAAATCTTTTTCCCATGATAAATCCTGTCAAGAGCTGACCTTTTACTGGCACAGCCGACTTGAACAATCAGGATCAATCCCATACAACAATGAAGCATGAAAGTAGGATTTACTGGAGTACTTGAGTGCTTAAGTTGGGACTTAGGTTGCATCTTAAAGAAAAGGGATCTTTGTCCTAAGAGCTAAGATTTCCGTGGTTATTGAGAACTGAATTATTAAATAAATTTGTTCCAATGAGTTCTCCCCCTTATTTTTAACTAGTACCAAATTGTTTTGAAAACTTTTGAGCTCTTACATTGGTACGCTCCAGTTCATTCCTACTTTTCATTATTTTCCTTAAGGTTCTTGACCCTAGCCTCCATATGAATTTTAAAAGTTGTTTCTAGTTCTGTAAACTAATCCTTTAGTAATTTGGTCTGATATAAAATAAGTAAATTTTTTGTTTTTAATTGTATTGGTAAATAATTCCTATAAATAATGAGTTATTTTCTAATTATTTTTTTTTTATTTTCATAAACAGTGCTTTATATCTTATATAATATGTGTATCTTGGTAGGTAGGATCCCAGGTACTTTGTATCTTTTTATTTTAAAGGGAATTTCTCTTTCTAACATTGTACTACAAGTTTTTTGGGGGGTCTTATAAAAAAGTTTATGTATTGTGTGGATTAATTTGATATCCTGTAAGTTTGCTGAAGTCATTAATCCAATTTGTTTTTAATTGACTTGTTAAGGTTCAGTCAATAAACATTTAGTTAGTTCCTAGTATGTTCCAGGTTCTATGCGAAGTGCTGGGGATACAAATAAGAACTACAGTACTTAAAATTGTGGGACCTCTGGATGCTGCAGGAGATAAAACCCTAAGCCTGGTGTACAGAATATTTATGTTCATGAGTTTCTTAACAGTTTCAGACACCTACTACGTGTGTGATCCTGAACAAGTCACTTCCTCCCATCTTTTTCAGTTTTCTCATGTGTAAAATGAGTGGAGAAGGAAATAACAAACACTCCAGTATCTGTACAAAAAAAAACGCCAAATGGGGTGAGGGAGAGTTGGTAACAAGTGAATAACAATTAAACAAAAACTACTGCAATTTGTAAGGTGGTATCATTGTTAAAAACTTTAAAGTCCTGACTAATAGCTGCTTCCAATCTTCTCTTTTTGTGTTCAGTTTTCCACAAGCTACAAACCAAACGTTGTTGGACAAGTTTAAGCGCCAGCATGAGGGGAATTCTTATATTGAATTTCCAGCAGTGATGGAGCCTGCCTTTATCATAAAGCATTATGCTGGAAAAGTGAAGTATGGTGTAAAAGTGAGTAAGCAGTTCATTGCTTGTATTTCTGACTCACTCTTTAGTCATAATTTAGAAACACTTTTCAAAAGAATATGACAAATCAATATGATGGCAAATTGATCACTAAACAGACTTCTGCATTAATTCTCCTTGATTTTTAGGTGCATTTCATCCATGTAGACATGGTTATTCCAAACTTTTGTTTACTAACTTTGAATTTTTGTATGCCTCTGTTGTCTTCCCTGACAATTTAGGGATTGTTTTAATTTGTTCTTATTTCTCCAGAACCTAACAGAGTGCCTGGCTCACATGAGATGCTTTATCAATGCCTTTTACTTGATTGATAGATTAGTTGATCTCTCAAAAAGGCTTTAATGTGTTTCAAAATATTACATTAACTCTTTTTCTTCCATCAGGATTTCCGAGAGAAAAATACAGATCACATGCGTCCAGATATTGTAGCTCTTCTACGAAGTAGTAAAAATGCCTTTATTTGTGGAATGATAGGAATTGATCCAGTGGCTGTTTTTCGCTGGGCAGTTCTTCGAGCTTTTTTTAGAGCCCTAGTTGCATTCAGGGAGGCTGGAAAGAGATATGTTCAAAAGAAAATTGGTAAGTAATCTATGTTAGAATTCTACTTAGCTTTTTTTTTTTATAGAACAATGTTGAGATGTTCCAATCTGTTAAATATTAACCTAAAATTATAATTACCCCAAGAGTCATGAGCAACTAAGTAAAAACTGATTTTGGTTAAAAACAAAAATGAAATTTTTGTTCATTTGTGATAAAGGAATTTAACCTTGATAATTAAGAATTTAACCTAACCTTTAATCATGAATCAATATAAGATTTAATTGTAAAAATGATGCAAAAATACATAAAAAGAAAAAATTTAAACATTTTATTATGATGAGAAATAGAAATCGTTCCATGTTGAATGAATAGTTGGGTTATTTTTCCAAAATCTCTACCCTGTCAAGCCATAAGTTATTATGTTCAAGTTATTATTGATAAATTCTCTGTTGCAGTTAATCAGAAATATTTTGCTATTCTTATGCTGTCCTGAAGTGATAATAAAATAAAAATAGTAGTATACCTGCACCCTGTGGCTGGCACCCTTTACTAGACATGGCTAATATGCTGATGTGTATAAAACAGTTCCTAAAGATAACAGAATCACTTTCAGTAAAGCCTAATCAGGCTTATTGTCTCAAGCCAAATTGTCTCACAATACTTCAGTGTAGTATTATGATAGAGTGAAAGAACACTCCATTGACTTTGGATTCAGGCAATTTGGATTGTCATCCTCTTACTGTCTTGTACTCAACTTTTTTTTCCCTGTTTTTAAAAGAAGTGGATTGGACCAAGTGTTTCTGAGATCCCTCTAGCTCTGTTTTCTAATGCCTATTAAAATTTTTCTTTAACTTCTAAATCTTTAATTCAATTTAACATTTAAATGCCTCCTAGGTATAAAATGAATTTTTTTTTTCTGAAAGAAAAACTTGATTTAGCTATTTATGTTCAGAATTAGAATAAGAATTTAAAAGAGTCTAATTTTTCTGTATCTTCTTAAAAGCTCTTCTAGGCAAGTATGATTGCCTTTGCATGTTCCCTCCCCTCCCGGGGGAAAAAAAAAATTTCCTAGTGATTCATGAATTTTTCCCTTTCATTTTGTTAACATTGTGGAAAATTCTACTATTCAGAATTAAATTTGGGTTGAAGTACCCTTTGAGTTTCACTTTGAGAGTTGAGTATTGTCATTCACATTGATATAAAATAGTTGTGATGACATTTTAAATGTCTTACACTGAAAAAACAAGAGATTTTATTTGAAGAATACGATTAAAGCATTGTTTAGCAAGAGGATTGCAAAGACTTGAATAAAGATCTGCACCAGTATTGAAGGACCTTGAAAAGAGTCCTCAGAGATCTGAATAGAGTAAAAGGAAATGAAAGTTTCTCAAAGATTAACTTAATCCATTGCCAATTAATGTAATTAATTAATACATTAATTATTATGTATTATTTACATATAATTGTAAATATGTTGTCCGAAGTTGGCCTTGAATACTGGGAAAAGCTATTCTCTTACTCTTTTCTGATTTGTAAGACTTCCTGTTTCCACTGGCTTAAGAGTCAGCTGACTTGGATTCCAATACTGGCTTTACCACACAAGTTACTCAGCTGCCCTTGGTTCTCTCTTTCTTCACATGTAGAAAGAAAAAATTGAATTAGATGATTTCTAAAAATCCTTTCAAATCTAACAAGTTCAGTGATTCTAACTACCACTTGGACCATTAATAGGTCAAGTTAGCTACATTGAAGATTTTTGTTAAAAAGAACTCAACCATTATTTTTAAAAATTTGTTTTTGTGGGAAAGCCTTTTGTAACTTCCAGGATAACTAGCTTACAGATAAACTTTTAGGTAACAACTCATTCATTAGTTTTGAATTTCTATATATGAAAAGTTTCACTTCACTAGTATTTTTGAAAAGAAATTCTTTATCATATATAGTAAAGCATCCAACATAGTATAAGCTGTGCATGACACCAAAAAGAGATGACTGAATTCACTCTGGCTTCCACTGACAGGATTAAGATTGGTCAAATCCTAATCAAATCATTTCTAGGGAGAAAAAAATAGCCAACATCTAGAGTGGAGAATCTTTTTTGGCCAATTTAGTGACTGAACTATTTGGCTGAATATAACTTCTTATTGAATCAGTGATTCAGCTTGCTTGAATGAGAGTAGAATGATAAAATGTTGTTCTGTGATTGTGGTAAAAGAGATAAGGATGAATCAGATAAAGAAAAAATAGCCACAGTTATTCAGAGCTATCTTATGGCATGGTAGCCAGATACTTAAACTACTGTGTGCCCTCAAAGTCACTTACATCAAGATGTTGACTACTCACTAAGACAATGAGTTTCGGAATAGGTGGGAATTTCTTGGGTAGTAGAAGTTTCCTCAACCAGGAGCTCCCTGTACTTAATTTATCTCTTAAGTAGAAATGTGTTCTTTAGCCAAAGATATTAGTGCTTTTTACTGACCAGTGACCCTCACAACCACACTAAAGCCCTAAATTTTACTTACAAAATTGGAGCAAATAAAGTTGAGGGAGTTATCATTCCCATAAATAAATAAAAATAACGTAAATATTAAGGAAATTAAAAAATTTTTAAATGTAAAACACATTTGCTAAATTATCTTATATACAAATGACACTACTATAGTTTATCAGAAGGTATAGAAAATAATGATAGCAGATAATACAATAAATTAATCTCTTTATTTGGGATCTTAAAAGTAAATAAATATTAGTAAAATTCTGGTTTATTTTTTAAATACAGAGTTTACATATATGTGTATCTATATATATTAACTTTTTTTTTTTTTTTTTTTTTGCTAAGGCAATCAGTGTTAAGTGACTTGCCCAGAGTCACACAGCTAGGAGGTGTTAAATATTCGAGGCCAGATTTGAACTCAGGTTCTCCTGACTTCAGGGCTGGTACTCTTATCTACTTCGCCACCTACTTGCCCCTCTAAAATCTTATTTTTGAAAATATTTGCATAAAAGCAACCTGATATATGTAATATGCAAACTTGACTCCAAGCTAAACAAATTCTCATGTCAACAGACAATTTCAATTGTTTAGAACAATTGAAAGAGCTCAAGTCACAGGTATTAGACACTCTGCTTGATTGCAGACAGTATATCGTTGGATTAGAATCCATTTGTTGTCTTTCAATTTATTTCCCTGATAATGTGATGCCTAACTCTCTCCCCATCAAATCAATGCCGTGTTTTTCTTGAGGGAATTAGATACCTTGTATTGTGTTCCACCTCAGTCCAAGAATTTCTTAATATATCATTGGCAATCTGGTATAGCAAATACCCTGATAAATGAAACCTTTAAATGTAATTTTCAATTTGTTACTGTTTTCTCAAATGGAATAAGAAGAAATAGTGTTTAATGGGATGAAGCTACTACTTTTCTGTATAAAAGCTCTTTTTAAAAAATTCCTTCAAAGCTTCCTTGTGCTTGGCCATTTCTGATTGTATTCTGCCATCAATGTGATCATGTTATTTGACTTCCTAGTTCTTCCTTTTCTAGAGCATGTTCTTCCTTAACCAAATACTGATGCTGCATCTCTGGAAATGTAAAAATAATAAAAGAATCATTCTGATATACTTGGAAAACCAGCTTCTTTAAATTTCCAGAGGTCATTATTAAGTGTTTAACTTAATTATGTTAACTTAATTTATTGATCACACTTCCAATGATGAATTCTTTGTATTTTCTTCATTTCCTATTAGTGCTTGCATTAAGTACCTGAAGAAACTACAGTATATATGTTCTTAAAATTGGCTTTTTGTTGTATTTATATTCATTGTTAAGATTTTGGAATTTGGTTGTTAAAAAGACAGGTCTCCTTAATGTAACCTTTTACTATGTCCAATTCCAAAAGGTGTTCTCTTAAAAGCACCCCATGATAACTTCTTTACCTCTGCCCACATCTCAAAATTAAGCTCTTGTTAATATTAGTGTGCCTGGCAAGTAGTAGGCACATAATACATGTTTGTTGAATTACATTGACTAAATAAAATCTCCTCTTGTTGTTATATTCTTTCCTATTGGCTTGAATAACATGCTTCTTGAATGGTTCAAATTGAGGTTTGGTGAATCAAACTGTAATCCAATCCTTAATGGACATTAATAGCACTTCTTCTCCAGCTAATATTCCTATCTCACTTTATTTTCTATCCAACTTTTGATAGAAATGGTATAAATTACTAGTTTAGGCTATCCCTGTGTGTGTGTGTGTGTGTGTGTGTGTGTGTGTGTGTGTGTGTGTGTGTGTATACATACACACACATACATATATTTGTGTGTATATATACACATATCAAATATAGCTGTTATACATCCTTTGCTTTCTCTTCTATGTTTCTTTACTGTCCTAGGGCAATTGCACTTTACTTACCATGTGATTTATCATAAATGTATATTAACCATGGGATTTATGGCCAAGCTATTAAACTTTTGGTAAATTAGATTATATTTCTCTTTGGGATCTAGCAAACATTTCTTACAGTGCTGCCAACCATGTGCACATTCACATCAAATGGTTAATAAAAGCAGGGGATATTTTTCATTTGTTTTTTATAACAGAATGATATGTAATGATACAAATTTTACTTTGGAGTTATATTTTTATTAATTATATCATCACTTAATGGGAAGACAATGCCTGTACCAATATGGTAAACAAAAAGGACTTCTGATTCCTGTGAACACATTTGTGTAATTTCTGAAAATAGAAATACTATTATTTATTCACATAATTTCTCCAACAAGTGACCTACTGTAAGCTCCTCAAATGGTTGGCAGCATTGGACTTAACTCTTTCTTGGTGTGGGCTTGTGTAATGTTTCTTTCTTCTTTCCTTTTTTTTTCTTTTGCTCCCTAAGGGAATGATGATGCAGTACCATGTGCGGTTTTGAAAAGTGTGGATAGTTTTAGCTTTCTCCATCACCCAGTTCATCAGAGGAGCTTAGAGATTCTTCAGAGATGCAAGGAGGAGAAGTACAGTAAGGCTCCCAATTCCAGTTTCTTCTCTAACAGCATGCAAACATCAAGAAATGAAAACCAGGAGCATTCTGCACAAGCATAGGGCAGAAGGTTCTACAGATAGGCAGCTCCCCTCCCCCAACAATTTCAAAACACTAATGTAAAATGATTTCAGGTCTTTCTTGAGGAATTACCAGCATGGATATGGATATGGAACAGATTTTTTGAATCTCTGTTTTTTTTTTTTGTTTTTTTTTTTTTTGTTGTTGTTGTTGTTGTTTGTTTGTTTGTTTTTTGGTATTCCCCTATTTGTCTCTAATCTTTTTCTTATTCATTATACTTCATGTTAATCCTTGAATGGCTGTTTCCAGATTAGTTTCCAAGTAGAAGACCAATGTGTCATTAATATTTTTTATACTGCTGGATTATTCTTGTTTTTACAAAAATAAGAAATGAAAATTCTTCATATTATTTTACCTGAGCTATTTTACTGGCCAAATTAGCCATTTTCAGAATAGCAACATTGCTATTTTGCATTTTTATGACAAATAGAATCACAATTTGATTGGCCTAAAAATAATATGGTGAAAACTAATTAGAATTCTACTGAAATTAATTGCATGCCAGCCACAATGTTTTCTTTCAAGGAAAAATGTCAAAATTACTTTAGTTGTCTCAGTTAAACATCCAATGCTCTTTTATTTTTAATATGGATGTGGAGAAATGCCCCTGGTGACCATTTCAGTTGCTTTCTTTTTTACTTGATGAACTCATTTTGACTGAAAATTAGATTCTTGTCTATTTATCTATATTACCAAATTCCTTCTACCCTGAAAATTAAAGGTGTGTACCAGTCATTGCCTGATATGAAGAATTAGCTGTGTTCCCAGTATCTCTTTGTACTTTCTACATGGTGAAGAAATTATGCTATCATCTCCCTAGTTTTCTGAATATTTTTTAAAATAATAAGAGCATTAATTTCCTAATTATAAAATTCATTGTTTTAAATACTATGTTCAAAATGTACACCTCACATGAAAGAATTTTATAATATCAGTATCCAAGTAGTTGAGAAAGATAGTGAGTCTCTTCAGAAACTTAAAAAAAAAATTTTGTCTTTCTGTTTATTTTATTCTGTAAAAAATCAATTATATCAAGGTAAGCATCTTGACAAAGTATTATTATAGTAGTTGAAGTCTAATAAATTATGTGAAATTCTCTTATAAATGTGCCAATTATTGTTCTTTATGACATATTTTTAAATGATTGTCACAGGTTTTATTTTTTCATTCTTTAATTGTCAAGGTAAGTATTTTATTTTCATTTAAATAATCCAGCACATAATTTCTCAGTATTAGCAGCATTTCTATTATTAAACTGTATCAACAGTTTTTAGGCATTTACATTCGCTATTTTTCATACTGAATTTTTCCATTTATGTTAATGAATCAAATTCTAACATCCTATGAAACTTCATTTTAAATATAAAGGCTCCACTTTATTTATTATTTTTTTTCCCACTTAGATAAGAGTTCCCTAGAATTAGATTATCAGCTAATTGTCTGCTTTATGACATAGGGCCTCAGGATCCCAACTAGATCTCATTATATAGACAGTAGAACCTACCTGGAAGGCATATGTTCAATACTAAACTAGGGAGAGAAGGAAAGGGAGCATATGTGTATCTGTGTATATCATATGTGTGTTTATATACACCCTAGCCTCATGAAACACAGGATTCCAAAATAATAAAACTTAAGTGAAGCTTTTTTGTTATTTTATATAATTTATTACCATTTTGCCTTTTAAACAAATAATCCCAGATTGACTTTAATTTTATAGTTTGAAATATACTTAAAATTAAAATCAGCAACATAGAGTAGCTTTCAAACTGTTTAATATGTACATTGCATACTATTAAAGTATTGCTTGGTCATGCCTTTTAAAATTTTTTTTTAAATCTGTGACATTGTATCAAATTACTAACATTATTCTATTTCATATATTTGGAAATTTTGAAAAGGAAGTGGGAAAGCTGTGTTTCTAAAACCTAGAAATGTGGAATCTGCTTTTTGTATAAATAAGCATAATTAGGAATTCAGGTGTTAAAAAGAATAGTTCATTTTTATACCTTCCATGTGTGTTTTTTAGCCTGTGTTAACTGTAGATCTTCTCTTCTCTGGGTCTAGTTAGCATATATTCTAGACTATTGAAAAAAAGTCTCAGTTTTGTTTCTTGGGCCAATCAGGAACCTTGAAAATAATGGATAATGACAGAGCTGTCAAAAGACTAATGGGCAAATATTATATTTAATCTGGGGATGTGAGGGAAGTGGAAAAAATTGGATTCTGGAAATTACACATTCTAAGTAAGTTTGTTATTTTCTTATAAATTTTAGAGTGTATAATTAAACAAGTAACTTGAAAATATTCAAAAAAAGAAAGAACTCATTACCTAGGACATCAAATGAACTGACTTAAAACAAATCATGACAAAATAACTTCATTTCCTTTTCATAGAAATAATGAGCCAGCACAACTTACATAGTATATTTAGTGGATTTAAAATTCAGAAGAGCTGGGTTCAATTCCTGCTTCAGAGACACCAGCTGTGCGACTTTTGACAAGTCACTTTAACTCTTCATCACTCACTACTGACTGGCCCCACAATTACAACTGAGATTTTTTTCAATACCCTGAAATGTATGTTATCTAGACCTAAAGAGATGAGATTATTTAAAATGAGATCTTTCATGGTCTTCTTCCTTCTATTTGACTTTAGCTGCCTCTTATTAATGTTTTTCTACTCTTTCTGTTTTGAAGAATTTTCTTTTTGGTGGGATGTAGAAGCAACAGAGATGAACAGTTCTATCTTTGCACCATGGCTTTGATAGAATTTCAAACATGCAACCAAAAAAGCTAAGAGCTAGACAAAAGGGATGGTAAATGGAGCTTATATGCACAGCAGCATTGTTGTTATTCAATTGTTTTCAGTCATGGTTGACTCTTGTCACTCCATTTAAGCTTGAGTCTTCCTGACTCCACTCTATCCACCACATCACCTAGCTGCTCTATACATGGTAGCATCCAGTTGAGAATCACTAAAATAGAGAAATTAAGAGTGTGGTATCCAGTGAGCAATGAATCAGCAGCCAGAGGGAAGCAGATGATTAAACTGTTCAAAACCCTCCCTTTAGAACCTGGCAATGAGGCAGTAATTTATTTGATAAAGGCTCAGGAAGTCATCTTCATAGTAGGTTAAGATATTGCTTGAAGTAGTTCATACAAGAAACAGAAAGTGGATGTTGAAGCTGGATAGTTCTGGACCTTATTGGCTTTCAGAGTGTTGGAGACGACTGGGGGGGAGGGGGGAGGGTAGAGGAGGAGATTTGGTTAAAGATAGTAGAGGTGATTTAGTTGGGGACTAAGGAAAAGCTCATGTAATAGAATTAGATACTGAAGAAAATTTTCTTCTGCATAAGTATTCTTTTTTGTCTTTTCTTCTCTATATGAAAATGTCTATTCTCAAAGAAATCAAAATTATTTAAATAAAGGTACTCAGTTGGGCCAAGCAAAAGATCCTGAATCAGATCTCATTCTGTTATCTAGTGAGATTCAGATTTCACTCTTTATTAAGAAACCTAAATTTCAGTTACTATCCTGCTATGTTAGTTTAAAAAAAAAAAAAAAGGACTGGAGTTAAAGGAAGAAAGAAAAGAACTGAATCTGAAGGAGGAGTGATTAAGGAAGATTTGAGAAGGACTTGAGAAAAAAATAGTTGATTTTATTTTATTTTATTTTTTTAAGGACCTTGGTTCTTAGAAGTGAGAAAGGTTAGGGTTCTAGTCAGCAGAAAGATTAGACTGTGGCTGCCCTGAATCAGTTTTGATACTTCCTGAAATGAACTGCAAGCAGAAGCCTGAAATTTCTTTCCAGCTGGTCTCATTGCAGAAGCAGAGTCCAATAGTTTTATACATAATGACTTACTTACCTGCTCGATTCTTCTTGTAGTTTTGACTCAGGGTCTGAGCAGACTAAAATCACCTCTTACCTAAAAGTAGTGTTCCTGTCCTCCTTGGGGTAGTATGTAGAGAGAGAATGAAGATGGACTAGATGATCCCTTATTGATCATCCTCCCCTCTCTTTAATGGTTGCTTTGGTTTCCATAAGAAAAAGATTGGGGAGTTCTTGAAGCATCATGACTCACTAAATGGACAGTTTTTTCTAAAAGGATTATGAAAAAGATGCAGGTAACCATATTCAGAAATGGGGGAGCAGTGGGGTCATTCTTCATTTGACTCTCCATGAGCTAAAATTTACAATGCATCTTGAGATTTGCAGCTGGGACAGCTAATATCTTCATACTATCTCAAATAAATTCACCAGTCTTTATATAAAGTTTTTAGTTCTATGGACCCACTTCTAAAATAACCAGTAAAGAATCTAATGAAAATGACTTGGATGCAAAGTAAGTGGTGCTTAACTTTTCTTAGATCTTCCCCAACAAGCAGGTCAGATTTCTAAGGCTTCTAAGACGAAAGGACATGAAAAAAGAATAGATAAAGCCATGCTATTACTCCAGGCCAAAGTGGTAAGGTTTAGCCATTTTTACAAGCTGAATTGAACCAGAATCAGCTCTGCTTAAAAAATATCACTGCTCACTAAAGAATCTTGTGGGATCTAAACAGAGTACCTGAGGTAAATTTGGCTCCAGCGGACCAAATTGATAGCATGGAATATCAAATGCCAAACCCAAGATAGCAGCTCTTATCATGAGAAACTAGCCTTCGTTTAGACAAAAGCCTAAACTGATGGAATATGACTTAATGAGTGGACAGAAATTTTCTTTACCCATTGTAGCTTCATCAGTTCTAGCATACCTCAGTTGTTTTATCCCTACATTGTTGGGAGTTGCCCCAGTGCATCCCTTAGTGCCCAGATCAATTTTTATTCTTTCTTTACTTTTGTAAATTTTAAAATTATTTTAAGGAAACTTTTTTTTAAACAGATTTTGCTATCTTTTGGTATTTAGCTGTTTTGTATGAGGTCTTTTTTGCTTTCTCTTATTATTATTATTTTTTTCCTTTTTGCTTTCTTTAGCTGTAGTAAGGCAGTAATTGTGTGGGATTAAATATGTGTTATACTCAAGGAAACTCTATTTTGTGAACCACTATTTGACTCCCAACCTTGAGCAATAATCTCCTGCCATACAGAAAAATTACTTTGGAAAAAATAAACAAAAAAAAAGAAAAAGAAAAAAATAACCATATACAGGCTAAATTTTTTTTTTTTTAAACTCTGATTATTCTGTAACTAATAGACTGTGTTAACTTGTTAGTTTTCAACTTGGAGCTGTTACCAGTATTGTAAATTAGCAAACCCAGAGTATTTTAGTTGAATCAAGTGGGACAAAAGTTCTGTTGAAAGAACATAATTAACTGAATCTCTTTAAGTTGCCTCTTTCACTTGGGTACTTTCTAGATTTAAGGCTCTTTACTCCTTCATTAAACCCATTCTGTTTTACCAAACAACAAAAACCCAAATTAATAAGAGAAGGTAGATGGCACTGGAAGAGGTGCTAATGAAAAAATTAAGATGTTAAATGGAATGATTTCAAATCACCCATAGACAGTGAACCAGAGCTGTTCCTTGCTCAGAGAAGACTGAGCATTGGCCCCAAAGTCAAATCAAATGCTGTCTCAGGTGCCTACCACTTGTATGGCCTTCAGAAAGTCACTTAATCTCCCTAATCCTCAATTTCCTCACTTGAAAAATAAGGATGTCTGACTATATGATCTGAAGTGTTTTCCTTTTTAGAGCCATAATATTGTAACTGGAGCTTCACTTCGGTAGCATGAAGAGTCATGTTGTTGTGCCTGATGAAAGAATGTAACTTCTCCTTCAGTTTTCATCAGCTATTGATTCTATTCCATCTGTTAAAATGCAAAGCTTTTGTTATCTTTTGCTCTAAATCTTAGCAAACTTGCAAAGTTGAATACCACAGAATGTACTAACAACACAGTTTTGCTCAAAAAATAGTTCAGTGAAGGAAAAGAGAAAAATAATGGAATGGGAATCCAGCACATGAACTCTAATTCTTTGGTCAATAACACATTCCAGACTGTCTAAAAATGACTATTATATAAGAAAAATATCTAATATTTTATAGTATTATATTTATATAATATATAAAGATATATAAGGAAATAAAGCTCACAATTATTTCCATAAATATTTTAGTGGATCATAATCTATACTTGCCAATTTAGCCCAGCAGAACCTGCCTTAACCTAAGAAAGATATATTCATCA
Source organism: Sminthopsis crassicaudata (assembly GCF_048593235.1). Lineage (NCBI taxonomy): Eukaryota > Metazoa > Chordata > Mammalia > Dasyuromorphia > Dasyuridae > Sminthopsis > Sminthopsis crassicaudata. The sequence continues at coordinate 617,462,741 of NC_133618.1, read as the reverse complement.
AGTCCCAGCAGAGAAAATGGGAGGGGGTGAAAAGAGAAATAAACAGACTTCTGATTACTCCTATACTTAATAGAAGCCTTTTATCCACCCTGGCCCACAAAAATTGGGGTGGGAGGGAGAGGGAGGAAAGGAAAGAGACAGAGGGAAGAGAAGGAAGAAAACATGAATGAGAATATAAATCATTATATGCCCATGGTACACATGGGAAGGAGAGAAACACTCAGTAACCTGCCTGAGACCACCACACATACTACTTAAGTCAAACTACATCACATTCTTGATATTAGAAGTTTTCAAGCTGAAGGCAGGGTGATGGCTTGTTAGGCATGGTGTAGAGAGAATTCCTTTTCAGGTCTGGAATGAACTAGGATACAACTCAGATCATTTCTAAGTAAAAATTTGTGATTCTAATGATTCACTGAGCTACAGATAACACTGCCAAAAGGAACTTAGAAAACATTTTTGAAGAGTACAAAATATACAAGAAACTTAGAAGACTAGGTAGTGATGTTCTGATGGTTCCCTGTCACCAATAGTGATATATGACAAATGCAGATAAGCAGATACAAGCTTTATATAAACAAGAGGCAGAGAATACTAACAACTATGGGGATCAGGAAAGGTTTCACATAGAAGGGGACGCATCTTTCTCTCCTCCTCATGATGTAGGTTCTCTAAAGCTCAGTGCTCAACCTTCTACTCTTTTCTCTATGTATTCTGTCCCTTAGAGCTGTAGTCTATTTTTTGGGCAACTCCAGAACAACTCCCATTTCTACATTTTCATCTCCAGTACTACATTTCTGGGTTTTCAGTTTCCCATAGGATCACTCTCTCTGTATGCACTATTAACATTACCTGAAACTAATCTATAGTTGTCAGGAATCTAGCATTCAAGCTATTACCAAGGACTGCCTGTTTCACTTTGGTAACATCTCTTTGCCATGCCACTTTGTCTCCTTTGATACTGCCCCCAGTCAGGTCTAGGCCTTCATCACCTCATACTCTAGAGTATTGTAAGAATAGTCTGCGAGTGGGTCTGACTGCCTCAGCTCTCTCCCTTTCCTCATGCCCCCATAGTCTGCTCTACTTGGTATTTCAGGGCCCTTCTACTTTTCCAGCCTTCTTACTCCCTATTCCCCACAACTCTTTCTTCAGAAACCTGACACAAGCCTCCAGATAATTACACAAACTAGATACTCCTTTGCTCCAGACATTTTTTCTGAATGTCCCTCCTGCCTGGAATACTCTCCCTCCTTTTTTTCTGCTTATTGTCTTCCCTAGCTTCCTTTAAGTACCTAAATAAATTCCCATCTTCCATAGGAAGTTCTTTCCAATTCCTATTAATTCTATTATCTTCACTTTATGAGGTTTTTTTCCCCTGTTTATTCTGTATGTAACTTGGAGAATTGCTCATATGTTGATATTTATTGTCTCTCTCATTAGAGAGACAAAGCAAACAATTCCTTGAAGGCAGGGACTATCTTTCTCTTCTTTGTATCCCAAGTGCTTAGCACATGCCTTGCACATGATTAGGCATTTATGTTTATCAGTTATCTTTATTATATTACATTCTTTGAAAATTAATAATCTATGTAAACATATAGCAACTTTCAACATGACTAATCAAAATAGTGTTCCTCAACCATGCTAAACAAGATTCATAATATTAAAGCTGTTTATTTGTTACTAATATCCATTTTGAACACTGGAAGAAAATGAAAGAAAGGATGAAAAGTAAAATAATGAAAAAGTTTTTAAATTTTATATAAATTTTATACAGATTTTTTGAATGCTATAAAAATTGGCACCTGGCTTTTTTGTAAAATCATTACTTCTTTGTCTTATGATTAGAAGGAGGATATGACCTTTAAAATCATGGTAAGCCTTTAAAAAGTGAAAAAGATATAAAGGTAACATGGTATGACAAGATTTCCTACAAATACAAATATAGTGACGTAAAGATTAATGTCCATTTTGGGATATTAAGTAGTAAATTTTCTTTTATTTGACTTGTAGTTAACAGAATTATTTTATGCATTTGAGATTTTTTTCACATGAGTAACATTTTGAACATTTCTATTTTGACATGCTAGATATAACTAGGAAAAGCCCCAGAACACCTCTTTCTGATCTTCAAGGCGTGAACACTCTTAATGAGAAAAGCCAACGGTAAGGATTTTTTGTTACCTTTAGAAAACACAGAAATGATCCAGGTGTAGAGGGGTGGAACAAAATGCCTGACCTGAAATCATGAACATTAATTTTCCTGAGTTCAAATCCAGCTTCAGAAACTTAAGTATCTGTGTGTGAAATTGTTTGCCTCAGTTTCCTTCTCAGGAAAATAAGCTGGAGAAGGAAATGGCAAACTACTCCAGTATTTTTGCCAAGAAAATATCAATGGAGTGATGGAGAGTTAGATAGGACTGGGTAGCAACAGCAAATGGAGACAACTTAATATTTAAATAGTTGTAATTCTGTCCAAAAAAAAAAACACTAGGTACTTAAATTGCCTGGTTTGTTTGTTTTTTTCCACAAATCTTACCTTTTATCATTTCGGATAGCTTTCATAAATGAAATGGGAATAACTAAAGCTAATAGATTATTCTCAAGAAAAGGAATTGTCAGGTTCTAAGTACCAAGGCATTTTGAACTTTTACAATGAGTGTGCTATATATTTTCAAATCCTGCTTTACATGACATAAAGAAATATTTGCACATAAAATTTTACATACTATGCTTAAAGCCCTGAACACCTAGTTGGCATTATATAGATGCTTATTTGATTCCCTGCCATTTGTTAAGTTCTTTTTTTAATCTTTGTAAAATTTGAAGGCCAAGGGTAATCTTTTGGAATTTTTTTAATAGAAAATTTGGTCTATAATAATGTGGCTCAATTTAAACAAGCTACCCTGAACATTTTTCTTTGCATCTGGAAAACAAATCTGGAAAACCAAAACTTAACCTCAGAATTATTTAAATAACTTCCTTGAGACAAGAGCTGAGAAGTCAACATAATCATTTTTCAGAATTTTAGAAGTAAACCCATTCAGCTTTCAGGTGAATAGTTTTTGAATGTTTGAGCCACTTGAAGGGCAAAAAACCTTTTCATTTTAGATGACCTTCCAATAAGTTTATATATTAGCACTAAACATTAAACATCTTAACAACTAAAGTCTTAAGTATTATAGTGATCATCTCTGTTATTAAAATTTAGCTATTAAGGTTTACTAATAATGTAGAAACTTCTCTTTCATTGCTATATTGAATTAATATAATAAATTGTATCTATATCGAAGTAAAAACATCCAAATTATTATTCAGCTTTAACAGTTGAAGAAAAGAAAAATCCTAGCTCATGGTACTCAAAACAATTTTGTTTACCCTTAGAATTATATAATTGTCTTGCTTATGTTTCACTCTGTTCTTTTTATTTTTAATAAAAGCTCTACTATCCCTAATACTTAGGAGTAAAATTATTCAGTAATTATATTTAAAACTACATAGAATATTTTAAATCATTTAGTTTAACTCCTTTATTTTACACATGAGAAAATTGAAGGCAACAGGTAAGGTGGTCTGTCCAAAGTCGCACAATTATTGGAAAAGACAGGACCAAGTAACTAGATAGCTAAAACTTGATTCCAATCTAATACTTCTTCCCTTTTGCCACAGTGTGAATAGAGATGCCTGAAAATGATCACTGTTAGAAACTTTTACCCACAAACTTTGTTCTCCATCAAATTTTCCTTTTTTTTTTTCTACTCTCCCAAGTTTATTGAATCAGTGTTATTTTTGACTTCTCATTCTACCTTACTTCATAATTCTAATGAGTGGCCAATTATAGATTGCTATTTCTACTTCCACAAAGGTTCTCATATCTACTTCCTCTATTTTAATAGCTACCATCTTAGTCGAGCTTTCATCACCCCTTCCTAAACTGTTGCAATGAATGGCCTCCTAAATCAGCTTTCAGTTTTAAGTCTTTTCACTTGATAGACAATGCAGGGAATGTTAAGGAACGTGAAAAAAAATTAAAAGAATAAATGTTTAGTCACTGGTGGTTGACTGGAAATCCTTTCAAAGCAAACATATATGTTCCTTCATTTTTGTTTCACCCATAGCATTCACGTGCAATGCCTTGTACAGTGTAATGCTCAATAGTTATCTCTTATCATCTTTGTGTAGAAGCTTTGTTCTACTAGCATAATGTGTATTTGAATTTTTTATTGTTTTGTTCAGAATTTTACTTTTCCCAATCAAGAATAGAAGATGTAGAGTAGGATATCCTGGTTTTAATGAACTTTGTAAACATTAAAATATTATATGTATAAAACTAACTCTTGTTCTTATTATTTCCTTATTTTTTTTTTAAGTACAAAATAATCTCTCTTATATTTTCAGTGATACATTTGGCATTGACTGGAGTGGCAGGACTGGCATCAGACAGAGCAGATTGTCAAGTTCTAGCTCCTTACTGGATAAAGATGGAATATTTATAAATTCAACTAACAGCAAGCTTCTGGAGAGGGCTCATGGCATTCTCATGTTAGTACCTAAGTGATGTATATTTCTGTTATCTGTTGAACCATGGAAAGGATGAAAATCAATTTAACGAATTTGTATCATCATAAAAATAATTTGAAGTCAAAGAGCTCAAAAATTGTTTGTTTAGTATGAACTCAAGAAGCTATTAAGTTACAATTGAACCAGTTCATTCTTTTGTTATCTCACAGAGAAGGATAGAAGGTTAAAGTTAAACAGACCAAGTGTAATAGATATTCCTGGAGGGATGGGTTTTTATCAGATACTCGGCTAAGAAAGAATTCTACTTCCTATATGTCTTAAGGTATATAGACCAGAATCTGACCTCAGTTTCCTCCCAGAGAAATCTATGTATGATATAAATAGACTTTTATCCTCAAAGTCTTATCATAAAGGCAAACTTAGCTCTAGCAGCATGAGAAGGAATAATAAAGCATTGGTTTGATCTCAGAGAATTCTCTGATCTCTGAAATTCTGTGTTAAGTCAAATGAATAGCTTATATGTTTCCTAGATTTCAGTTGCCTCAGAAGGCTACAACTTGTGTTTTTAGTCTAAAGTAACAATCTGATTTGTACACATTCTTAACCCTAACTCTAAATGTTCTTTGGTCTCTCACTTTAGGTAGAGCAGTTTACAGGAATGAGAAGAATGATACTCATTTCTTTCTTATAATTAAGAAAAGCCTTAATTATTTAAATCATGCATAGCATTAAGAGAATGAACAGGTAACCAAAAAACGTAAAATTATGAGAAAAGTTTCCGTTTTGAAGCATCAGAACATCCCAGATTCTAATAAGGAATTGTTTCTAATTGGATTAAGAAAACTCATGGGACAAAATGGGAGTCTTTCCCTAAGTACATAGAAATGTTTTCCAGATCTGTATGTCAGGTTTTGATCTTTTTAAAGCCAGAATAGGAAAATAAGATTCTACAAATGCCACAGAGAAAATTTGAAAATAAAAATTTCTGTAGAACCCTTCAAATCTACTTCCAACAATAAGTTTTCTTATTTCCATTTTCTTCTTCAGGAGAAACAAGAACTTTAAACCTAAACCTGCTCTTCCAAAGGTAAGTAATACATCAATTTTGCTGTATCTTTTAAAGTAGGTATTAGAATATTAATTTTTTTATTGTTATCAAAAATTAGGAGGAAAAATTCTTTGCATATACAGAAATGAAGATATCTGTTGTGAGGATTTAGATGAGTCTCTTGGTTTCTTTGGCAACTGGATCTAAGTGGTCAACAGAACTGTTTCTTTCTCACGACAAACCTACAGGTCCATTTCTTTTCTTTTGTCATAGCAATTGTTCTTCCTACACTTTTTTGGTTTACCAGATTTATATACTTATCGTCTTTGAGAGATGCAGAGAACATACAAAAGTTAAGTGACTTATTCCAGTTCACATATCCTATATATGTCCAACACAAAATCTTCCTGGCTCCAAAGCTGGCTCTTTTATCTAATACAGGTTGAATTGTCTCGTGTGTGTGTGTGTGTGTGTGTGTGTGTGTGTGTGTGTGTGTATTTTCTTTTTATTCAGTCAATGCCACACAAAATCAGCATTCAAAGGGGTTTCCAAAGCCTATTTCATTTTTAGCTCAGAAATAACCTCTATAGAATATTTAATCAAGCGACCATAGCTTTTATTTGAAGACTTCAATTGAGGAGATTGCCTACTTCCTCCTTGGACAGACCCTTCCAATTTTGGATTATTATGAACTCTTAATTATTATGAAGTATTTCTTTGCTATGTCATAAATAAAAGCTGCCTTTCTACAGCTTTCTATCTATTTCGCCTGGTTCCTTCCTATAGGTTTAAGCAAAGCAAATTTATTTCCCCTTTGTTAGATTTTTCAGTACTGGGAGATAACCTTCAAATTTGCTCTGAGGCTTCTTTGGTCAAACATTCTTGAATAACATGGTTTCTAGTCTCATTTCCATCCAAGCTGTCCTTATTTAAATGGTTTTCCTAAATTGTAGATTTCAGAACTAAACAGTCTTAGAGATGTAGTTTGATCAGGGTAGAATAGAGCGTAGTTGTCATAACCCATGTTTTGAGCATCAAATCTTTCTCAATTCAGCCTTATTTTGTGTTTCCTTTTGTCCTTGCCTTGTTACACCATTGACTTTTTTGACAGTCATTTTTCTGTCTCCATCTTACATTTTTTTCTCTTCCCTTTCTCTCTTCCTCCCTCCCTGTGAAAGGTTGACTTCCTTAAGTAAACATGATGTAGTCTGAGAGTACAACAAAAGTAGAAGAAACTATAATTTCTCTACTTGTGGTCACTGACTCTTAATGACCCAAATATCACATTAATTTTGTTGGCTGCCATATCACACTAAACTTATATATAAATTTGATTTTTTTGAAATCTAATTGTAAATTGTTTTTATTCATTAGCTTTTATCATCTTAAACTCATTCATAATTCTAACCCATCAAGATCTTTTTAATTCTTTCAGATTTAATTAAATGTGTCACTACTTTTATCCAATCAAAATATTAACTAAAACTAAATGTTAAATGGCACACATCTAAAGACATATCCATTAGATTTGCCTTTCAGGTTTCATTAAGCATTCTCATTCTGTTTGTTTAAAAAAAATTTTTTTTAAGCTTTTGGTTTCTAATTGAATTTGTTTCTGAGCTATGGTTTTATCTGAGATAATGCTTATAAATATTTTGAAGTCATTCTTTTCTTCTGTGTTTGTGTCTTGCAAGTCCCTGCCACCATAATGGTATTTTATTGTGGCTTTTTTTTTTTTTTTTTTTTGATTATTCTTCTAACTTTTTTCCTGACTTCAGACTTGATATTGAGGTAAGGCCCCACCTACACTTCTAAAAAGAAAATGTGGCTTGGTACCCAGAAAGCTGCTGCTTTCTTGGGATAAAGTGTTGTATTAACTGCAGGATCTCAGGGACAGGTGGAGGACTTCTAATTTTTCAGTGTTGCCAAAATGATTTGATAGAGAGTGGTCTGATTGTTATCCTTCTCACTTGGCCCCACAAGCACTATGCCTATTAAAAAGTAAGTAATAAATGCTTGATTGATGGATTATGGAAACAATATTAAAGGAATTAAAATTTTATATATGAACAGGTGATTCTTTGAAGATAACTTTTCAGTTTATAAACAAGACCATTAATGCCGCTTTTCTTTTATTAAACACAAAAGTAAATAGTTAAGATGTTTGTCATTTCTCTGTCTTACTAATCCTTTCTTTATAATTTTTTCTTTCATGAAATATTGCCATTCATTCACCATTTATTTGTGTTCAGCACTCTCAAATGGAAAGAATGCTGGATTTCAAGTCAGAGAATCAGAATTTTAACATTAGCTTTGCTGCTTACTATGTTTTTAACTTGAGCAAATCACTCTCCATTCTGAGCCCATTTTCTTTTCTATAACATGAATAGATATAAATCCAGTGATTATTTTGAGTTAATAAAAGGAAAATTACTTTTTAATTCACCTTGGTTTAACTTCTTCATTGATATCACATCCTTATAAGTAAGCCATTTTTACTCTAAAGTAAGTTTATTATATCTGTAAATAACAATGTTCTGTTTGCTCTAATTAGGCCTGTTGATTATTCTTTGAAATCAAATATGGAAGTACACTTCTATGGTTGTCTTGTTTCCTTTATAGAACCTTAAAATATTTCTTAATCAATACCGTTTGGTTGATCCTTTCCAACTATCATAATGAACCAAAATTGACAATAGATAATTCCAGGGTAGAAATTATCCCCTTTATCCCCTTACATTTCTGAGATTCTGTGAATTATGCTGTCAGAGAATTTTGAATTAGTTACCGCAATTAGGTGACGACAAAGTTTTAACTTTAGGAACCATTTTTTATATTTGCCAGATTTTCAGCACTTTTTAGCAAAAGTGTGGTTTAGTTTTAGACTCAAAAGATCTTTAACTTCTCTCAACTAAAAATCTTTAAGTGAAAATGTTAGCAGTTTACTAATGTTGAATAAAATGTAAAGTTTCAAAACACTATCTTGTATTCCTTCATTGTTTTGTGTTATATTGATCTTATCTTCTCAAATAAATCCTAACTAAATAATAGAAATCACGTCTTTATATTTTATGCTTCATTATTGCTTAACAATAGTCTTGGGACTACAGTGAATTATATAAAATTCTTATTTAATTCAATTAATCATTACAGAGAGAATAATTCAATAATTAGAGGGAAAAAAACTGACTATAAAGATTTAGAATATTTATAGTAATAATTTGATAACAATCTTTCTTTACTTTCTTTCCTTCCCTTACTCCCTACCTTCCTCTCTCTCTTTTCCCCCTATTTTCTCTTTCCCTATCTCCTTTTATTTCCTCTTTCTCTCCCTTTCTTCCTTTCCCAGCACTTGCTAGAGGTAAAGTCTTTAAAGCATCTGACCAATCTGACCCTGCAGGATCGAATTACTAAGTCTCTCCTTCATCTGCACAAGAAGAAGAAGCCTCCTAGCATAAGTGCCCAGTTTCAGGTAATGTCTATGTTGCTTATTCTAAATTACAAACTCAGTTTGACCTTAATTTGGAAAAGCAGAAAAATGAATGGGATTAGAAATCACATTCAGTATTATAGAAAAGTTTCTTTCAATGCTTTTTTCCTTTATATTTTTTTCTTTTTAAGGTCTGTTAAAGATAAGTTGACTCCTCAGTATCTCTTCACCTTTTTGTTTCATTTAAACTTATAAAATTATATTTTGAAATGGTATTTAATTCTCATATTTCAAAGGTGGCAGGTTTGATTATAGGATGCAGTGAGACACTTGCAAGACAGTTGAATAGCTAAAAAAAAAAAAGGGAGATTACCTAGGAAGAAGATACAAAAAGGAAATATTGGCTCTGAGCTTCACTAGATATGGCCCTCCTCAGTATAGAAATATTTCTGGTCATAGGGCGCAGGGCATAGGGAAGGACACACTGATACTTCTCCACTGGGTATCACTGTCCTTTACCTTTAAGTAACTGGGAAGTTGTATTGGGGAAGACCATATCATTTTGATCCCAAGGGCAACTTTGTCTCCCTTTAGAAAAAGCTAATATCTAACAAAGTGGGGGGTAACAATCCCTTCAGTGCTGTGGTAGGGGGAAAGAAGCTGCATCAGGAAAACATTTGTAAATGTTAGTCTTGTCATGCCATATATTCTCTTATTTCAATCCACTCTTTCATATATGTGCCAGCTGCATTTGTGCTCAGTGGTCAGAAAGAACCTTTCCTTTTTTATGATTCGCATGTAGCTTTTTGCATGGCACTTATTTTTGATTTTTCAGACAGTGTTATGTTCTGAGTTTCATTGTTCTAAAGCTGCACCATTGGAATATTGCTCCTAAAAAAGAGGGACCTTGGGTGGCTTGGGATCATTGTGTAGTTTTGCAATTTCTCAGAGGCAGAACAAGCCACTGCCCTTCTTCCATTCAATTTTACTCCCAACTCATTGCCCTCTGGTCCTTTAATGTAGAAACTGCTAAATCTTATGTTATCCTGACTGTGGCTCCACTACACTTGAATTGTTTCTTTCTGAATGCTTGCAATATTTTCTCTTTGACCTGGGAGTTCCAGAATTTGGCTGTAATATTCCTGGGGGTTTTCATCTTGGAATCTCTTTCAGGAGGTAATTGGTGGATTCTTTCAATTTCTATTTTACTTTCTGGTTCTAGAATATCAGAACAGATTTCCTTGACAATTTTTGAAAAAGTCTAGACCTTTTTGTTTGTTTGTTCGTTTGTTTAATCGTGACTTTCAGGTAGACAAAGAATTTTTAAATTTTCTCTTCTAAATCTATTTTCTAGATCAGTTTCTTTTTCTACAGATACTTCACATGGTTTTCTATTTTTTCATTCTTTTGGTTTTATTTTATTGTTTCTTGATTTCTCACAAAGTCATTAGCTTCCATTTACTCAATTCTAATTTTCAAGTATTTTTATCAGTGAGTTTTTGTACTTCCTTTCCCATTTGGCCAGTTTTGCTTTTTCACTTGATGTTCTCATTAGCTTTTTGTATTTCCTGTTGCATCACTTGTTTTTCTTCCCAATTTTTTCTCTACCTTAAAATTTCTTTTGAGCTCATCCGTAGCCTGAGAGCAATTCTTATTTTCTTGGAGGCTTTGGATGTGCATTTTGATCTTCCTTGTCACCAGATAGCTTTCTATTATCAGAATATTTTTCTGTTCTTTGCTCATTTTCCCATGACTTGGCTTTTAACTCTTTGTTAAAGTAGGGCTCTGTTTCCAGGGAGGATGGTGTAATGTTCTAAGTTTCAGAGGTTTTCAAGGTTCCAAGTCAGATATTTTCAGAGCTCCATACAGGACCTGTACTGTGAGCCTGCACTGCTACCCATATCTGAGTATGGGTGAAGCAGCAAAGTCCTATTGCGATGCCAGCAAAGAGGCCCCTGAAACCAGCTGTTCCAGATCCCCTACTATGGGCTGAGATCTCTAAAAGTGGCTGCTGCCACCACTGTTGACTCAGCAGCTCCCAAAGCCTGATTCTACTTTTCTGCAGCTCCTCTGACTCCTTAGTCCACAAAAGTTGCCTGCAAAATCATGCTTGGAGTCTGTGGGCTGAGAGGTCTGGAGGTTGCCACCACTGGCTGCTCCTCATTTCCTGGGGTCCAAGCTGTGCTGGCAAGGCCTGCACTGTGATTTTGCTTCAGACCCACCTGATGCCATAGGCCCCTTATGTCAACCTTCCAAGTTGCCTTTGGCTGAAAATTGTAGCAACTCACCCTTTCTATGGATGCTAATACTCTAAAATTTGTTTAGTGATTATTTAAAAATTATTTGTAGGGGTTTGGGAGACAGTTTAGGTTAGTCCCTGCCTTCATTTTGCCATTTTAGCTCCTCCCCTATTTCATTTTAATAAATGTTTGTTAAGTATGGGAACTAGGGATATAGAGGGGGGAAAAAAAGATCAGAACACAGTCAATGGATGTGAATACAACATAATTCTGTTCATGTGCATAATAGAATGTAAGTTTCTTCAGGACAAGAATGGGATTACTTTTTTCTTTTTATTATTCCCTGACCATTTTCATAATGCCTGATAGAGTTAGCACTTGATAAATACTTCTTGAAATGAATTGAAGTCTACAAACTTGAACAGCAAAAGGGAAGATGTCAGTTGAGGCTTCCTTTTGCAGATGAGTGAGCCCAGCCCTAAGTGGAGCCATTGTTCAAGAATGCTAAACCCAGGGATTAGCACAAGGGAGATATTCCAGGGAAGAAAGGCAGGCCCAAAGAAATCAAACAATTTCACAAAAATACCATTATTTCTTTTCCTTCCAGGTTATTCAACAGAATCTCCTTCCTTGAAAAAAGCTATATTTCAAAGCTAATTTTTTATTATTCTTAGTATATGAGATTATTATAGATTATTATGAAATTTTTCATTATTTGAATATAACAAACTATCATTATTCCCAAATTAAATATTATACTCAAGTAAACAATGAAACTAATTTTACTATGAGTTAGCTAAAATGATTAGATTTAATTATTCCTAAATCATACTAATATGGAAAGATATTTAACATTTATCATTTTTTGAAATTCTAAGATGAAGGTTGACTAGTATCCTTTGTAAATATTTTTGAGAAAGGAAGCCTATTTATTTGTTCCTCCCTAGTTTTAATTATTTGCTCAATATTATCATTTTAGTAAGTACTTATGAATGAATCATATACCATTTACTAATCTGAACTAAAATATACTGAAAACCTTCTTTGTTTTATAGGTATCTCTAAACAAATTGATGGCTACCCTTGGTCAAGCAGAACCATATTTTGTCAAGTGCATTCGGTCTAATGCTGAAAAGGTAAAAATATCTCATATATATTGCCACTTAGGTCAGCATAATCCATACCAAATTGCAAGATTTAATATCATTATCAAAAGAGTCAGGGAGGAAAAAAAGTTTCCATTTCTGTAGGCAGTAAATTATTTTAATGGACATTTTACCTGGCTTACATACAATTCATTTAGCATATATAAAATTTGACATTAACTGGTTAAAATTTTAACCAAAAAAAATTTATGTCTTCTACTCAGACAATGTTAGATGCTTTAGTAAACCCTTTCATTTAGGGGTTGTGAACCTCTTTTTAAAAATATTTTGATAATTGTATTTCAATATAATTGGTTTCCTTTGTAGTTCTTTTTGTATTTTATTTTATGCATTTTAAGACATACTGAGAAAGGGCTTATAGGCCTCACCAGACTGCCCAAGGGGCCCATGGCACAAAAAAGGTTCAGAACCCCTGTTGTAGTAGAAGGCATTCCCAACTTGGAGAGAGGTAAGCTCTGGGTTCATGTTTTTTTATTTATTCATTCTGTAACTATTTTGTTTTCTCTGAGCTCAGTTTCTTCTTTCACGTGTATCTACATGTAGATGTATGTCTACATACACACACATAAAACCTACAGGATTTTGTAAGAGGTATAGTTAACTTCTCTAATGTTTTTAAATTTCCAAAGTGTTTTTACAGGCTTATATGTTTTGATCCTCAATTTGGTGAAGCATAGGTATTCTGGTAATAATTTATAGATAAAGTAATTGGAAGTGACTTAGCCATGATCTTAACAGCTGTATACATATTTAATTGCTCTTATTAATAATTGTTGGGGGGGGAGGAGTACTTGATAGCATTGTGGATAGAGTACCAGCCCTTAAGTCAGGAGGACAAGTTAAATGTAGCCTCTGATACTTAACACTTCCTTCCTGTGTCATCCTGGGCAAGTTATACTTAACCTCAATTGTTTCACAAACAAACAAAAACAACAACAAAATCAATAATCTTTTTTTTTTTTTTTTTTTTTTTTTTTTCCTTATTGCTTGTTTTTGCCCCAGTAGCTTACATGGTACGTTTGGAATTATCCTCTCATTATTGAAAATAGTAATAAAGAATAGTGAGTCAAACAACATGGTTTGCAAAACAATAAAAGAACAACAAAATCCCTATATTGAAGAGTTGTTCATTGTTATCATCTTTGAATTTTGGGTTTTAGACATCTACCTCACTGAAATATGCAGTGTGTGTCACTGTTAAGTTCTGGGAGTGTGATTTATGTATCGCCTGAGAACATAACTTTTATAGTCACTAATTCCATAGAGACAGTGTGGCATAGTAAATAGTGAGCTGATCTCCTTGTCTGGAAGAGTTGGATTCCAGTACTGATTTTGGATTAGTCACTAAAGTTCTCTTTGCTCCAGGGAACTCTCTTAAATTATAAATTGCAGAGAAAATACTAACTTGTATTAGTTGAAGGAGTTTCCTCATCAACTAGTTCCTAATACCTATGAAATCACAAATCCAATTTCTATCATTAATTTTATAATAATACCAAAGGCAAAATTGGTTTATTATTAAATACTTATTTGAACTTGGGCTCTATACTTAGCCACAATGCTAAGAAATTTTAATTACCTTCTTAGGTAAATTTTAAAAGTTTAGGTTAAAGAGTGTTTATTTCATATTAGTCTCTGCTTTTTTTTTTCTGCTTTTTGTTTTTAGCTTCCTTTAAGATTCAGTGATCCATTGGTACTTAGACAACTGCGTTACACAGGGATGCTGGAAACTGTTCGAATTCGGCAATCAGGATACAGCTGCAGATATTCTTTCCAGGTTAGGCCAGAGAGTCTCCTTTTGAATTTTAAAATTACATGCCTGTATTCTCTTTTTCTCTCACAAATTTGTGCATGTTGATTATTCATTCACTTCCATATTTCTGATGTACTTCATTGTTTATTATACATGTGTATTTTGCATATACTTATTCCTCCCTTTTTCCTTTTCTTTCTTTAACCCCCTGTTATTTGAAAACAGAAAAGATAGAAAAGCTTCATATAAGGATCTTTTCTATACTCCTATAATCAATAATGCCTTCCAATTCCTAGTTTTTATAAATTGATCCTAAAATTTGAAAAAATTGCATCTCCTTAGTCAGAAAAGGCTAATCATCTATATTCTTGGATGCTCTAAAGCAGGGGTTCTCAAACTACAGCCTGCGGGCCAGATGCGGCCCGCTGAGGACATTTATGTGGCCTGCCGGGTTATGGCAAATGGGCTGAGGGGCAGAGACAGAGTGTGAGTTTTTGTTTTTACTATAGTCCAGCCCTCCACCAGTCTGAGGGACAGTGAACTGGCCCCTATTTAAAAAGTTTGAGGACCACTGCTATAAAGGTTAATGGAACTCAGGTTTGCCTCCACAAAGTTTTTTTTTCTTTGATTTCTTCTGAATTTTCTGCATATGACTTTTCCTTGACTGACTGTAGCATAGCTGAAATCTAAAGCTTTTTATTAAATAAAGTTGGCTCCTGCTGATGCCATTTCTGGGCTAGGATCATATAGCTTTCTCTATTCAGCTCTATAGGGGCTTCTGTGTAATTGGGACCCTCTTTAATCTTTTCACTCTTGGCCTCAAAGCCTCATTCTTGGCTATGCACTGACATCTGCCTTTTTCACTTAGTTTCTGTGAAAATTCTTTGGTTACAGTAAAATTACTTTTTCAGCATAATAGAATAGACAAGGACAGCTCTATAACTTTTACAATTCATTTAATCTCTTATCCTCACTTTTCTTATCTTGAAAAGAAAAGAATTTGTTAGATGATTTCTAAGGGCTCTCTTGCTCTTAAATTTGTATAATTCTATAATTATCAACTACTACAGTTACTACCTCCACCATCTTCCTAAATTTATTTTATCCCCAGGTACATACATTTTATAATGTTTGAATTTAAAGGACAAATTGTAATTATAAGAAACTCTATTGATTCCACCAAATCTTTTGTGAAGTTTTCTTTTCCACCACACTACAGCCCTCAGAAATTTGCTGTTGAAATAGTTCACATGGGGTAGTTTGGGTTTTTTGTGTGTGTGTGTGTGTGTGTGTGTGTGTGTAGTGTGTGTGTGTGAAAATCATTGTAGAGTGTTGAGCACATTGTCTATCTAGCACATTGTAACCACTATAGAAATGTTAGTTGTTATGATTATTATTTATTATTATTATTATCATAATAGTTTTATCTTTTTTTCTTCATATTTAAAGGATTTTGTGGACCATTTCCATGTTCTTCTCCAGCGTGACACTATTCCTTCAAAATATAACATCCAAGATTTCTTCAGGAAAATCAAGCTTAGTCCTGATAATTATCAAGTTGGAAAATCCATGGTAAACACAGTGTGTTAATTGTTGATGTTTATTTAAAAATTAAGTTATTTACTTGTCTGAAAAAGTTTACCTAGGTAATCTGACATAATGAGTTCTAAAAGAGGAACAAGTGTTCAAATTCTGCTTCTGATGCCTACTACCTGTGTGATATTGGACAAGTAACTTAATCTTCCTGGGCCTGTTTTCCTCATCTGTAAAATGAAATGGTTGGACTAAATGTCCTCTGAGGCTTCTAAAGCTCTCAGTAAATGATCAAATGCAGTACACAGGGGTTCTCAAACTACGGCTTGCGGGCCAGATGCGCCCACTGAGGACCTTTATGCAGCCTGCAGGGTTATGGCAGATGGACTGAGGAGCAGAGACAAAGTGTGAGCTTTTGTTTTTACTATAGTCCAGCCCTCCAACAGTCTGAGGGACAGTGAACTGGCCCCCTATTTAAAAAGTTTGAGGACCACTGCAGTATATCACAAGAAAATTGATACAGCAAATGTTGATAATTATAATAAGGAAAAACTCTGAGCTACAAGTCTTTTATTTCCAACAGACTGTGGTTTATAGTGCATCACATGTTCTGCTCTTATTACCTTGAACTCATCATGTTCAAAATAATCTCTCCACTTTCCATTTACTGTTCCCAAACTTATATTCCTATCTATGATACCACTATTCTTTCATTATACCTAAATGGAATCTTGAAATTATACTTGCTTATGGGGGCAGCTAGCTGGCACAATGGATAGAGCACCAGCGCTGAAGTCAGGAGAACCTGAGTTCAAATATGACCTCAGACACTTAACACTTCCTAGCTATGTGACCTTGGGCAAGTCACTTAACCCCAATTGTCTCAGACAAAAAAAAAAAAAAAGAAGAAAAGGAATTATACTTGCTTTTTCCTTTTCCTTTCACTCTACATCAGATCTCTTGCTACATTGTCATTTATTTCTTGGAAATGCTTTTCAGATTTTCCTTTTTCATTGCTGTCCATCACCAATGTAATCTGAAACCACTTTATCACATATATTGATTACTATGTTTGCTTTTTCTATGGTTTGTTTATCTCTAAAATTTTCTCTGCAATTCAACATAATTCTTAGGATAATATTCTTAAAACCATAATCACATAGCTTCCCCTACTCTGGGACCTACAATGGCTCCTTATTATATCTACACTCCATTACAAGTAAATTCCTTGGCCAGCTCTTCAAAAGCTTCACAGTCTGGTATAATCCATTTCATCCAGACTAACTTCACACTGTTTGCCAAAATGTACTATCTAATTCAGTGACATAGGGACAGTCGGATAAACTGAAGGGTTTGGGGTTTTGTTGTTGTTTTCATTTAAGGTTAGGGGAGTTATAGTCATGTATAGGAAAGAGCAGGAAGGAATGAAATACTTAAGCATGTAGGATCAAGAATGCGTGTTGAGTGGTTGGCTTTTGTGAGGAATGGGAGTTGAGAAGGAGGAGGACAGGCTTTGAAAAGGAGGGGCACCGTGAGAGGCTTGAGGAGAAAGGAGACTGTTAGGAACAATTCCCAGAAAGTGGGGCACTAAATTGATTAGGGAGGAATGTTGAATAATTTCCTTACTATAATGAAGTTCTGATCCTTGCCCTCTGGAAGCTTACAGTCTTAAATAGGGCACTTTATCCATAACAAGGTAGATTCTCTACACAGAGAATAAGGCAGGTAACAAGAGGAGAAAGCACTTCTTGCTGAGAGTCCTGGGAATGGCTTTCTTCATCAGGTAGGGTTTGAAGAGGGAGAACTTACCAGGCACAGAGGACAGTCAGTTCTGACCCAGGCCCCAAACCATCAAGCCAAAGCAGGAGTGGGACAATGAGTTCTCAGAAGACTTGGGAGGCATAAATAGCCTTTACTGCCAAGCAGAAGAGTTTCCATTTTATCTAAGAGACACAAGAAAGCCAATAAAATTTAAAGGAGGATTGACATTGGAGTGTACTTTAGGAAAATCACTTTTTAGTAGATGTGTAGAGGATAGATTAATTAGGGGAATGGCTTCAGGCAAAGAGATCAATTAAGGGGCAATTACGGTAAGCCAGATGAGAGTTTATAAAGGTCTGAACTGTGGTAATGCTTGTGTGATTACCAAGAGACAGGTGTGTCCAAGAAATATTTTAGATATAAGTGACAGGATTTGGCTACAGATTAGATATGTAAAATATGTAAGGAGTCAAATATGACACTGAGGCCCTAAATATACTTAGGAAGTATATGTTAGACAGGTAGAAGAACCAAGAGAAAGCAATACCATGAAAACCTAGAGAGAATAAAGTGGTGAACAGTGTCAAGTGGTGTAGGATGAGGATTAAGTTATTTTGTGTCCAGTTGAACAGTTTAAAGTAGATATGGGGAAAGACTGTTTGGATACAGAGGAGAAATCAAAAGCAAGAGATCCAAAGATGTGTTCAAGATGTTGGTAAGGGAAAAAACATACGAGAGATATTATAGTGAGGATTTATGCTTTAGGTACAACTTAGAGTCACTGTCCTCTGGGATACATTTCAATGTTAAGGTTCTATGATCCAGTGCAGAAGATGCAATCAATGGTAACTGAAATGAATTCTACAAGGTTATAAAGTAGTAAGAGCCATGACCAGAAACCTAGAATTCTTAGGACCCTAGGACTAGAATCAGAAGGAATCACAGAAGCATTCAATTGCAACCTCTGAAACTGAGGGACCCAAGAAGCTGAAGGGCTTTGCCCAAGGTCATGCAGAGGCAGAGGCAGAATCTGAATCCAAGTTGTCAGATTCCAGAAGTAAGGTCCTTCCCGCTGAGCCAGGGCATGTGTAGTGATGGTGAAGCTTCATGTATTGATAAGCATTATAGAGAAGTGACTGCCATTTGTACCTATCAAACTAACTCCCAACAATGCCTGATTATTTTCCTCTCTAGATGCAATTTGATAAAGACACACATTTTCTGTGGCTACAGTGGTGACTATCCTTTTCTTCATTCTGTTAGGTGTTCCTTAAAGAACGGGAGCGGCAGCATTTACAAGACTTGCTGCATCAAGAAGTGCTCCAGCGGATCATACTATTACAACGATGGTTCCGGGCCGTGCTTTCTAGACAACATTTCCTCCATATGAGGCAAGCAGTCATCATCCTGCAGGTGAGAAAGATAGCATCTTCCCAGGACTTTTAGCTCGGTTTCAAATTTTAATCTTTGCTTCTAAGAACAGAAGGCTTTGACACTGAGACCATATTTACTAGCAGTGTGCCTTACAAAATTATCACTAGCAACAAAGGAACATGAGATATTAGTTTTTGATGACTCTTATATTTTTATAAATATTTTCTAAGTGATATTTTCAAATTAGAAAGCATAAAATTCTTGCTGCATGCTGTTTTAGATGTTAATGATATTGTCGGGATGCAACCTTCAGGTTCCTCTAGTCATTATCCTGAGCTATTTTTTGCAGTATATTTTTTCCTCTTTGTCCTAGAGCATCATTAACTTTTCCCCCCCAAAAAAATCTATTATTCCTTACCTAATATATCCTATGATTATTCTTCTGAAAAATTCACGGAAATGTCAATCTGTCAATAGATTATTAAAAATCTTTGATACTAGTCAAGTATTAGTGCCAGGTACTTTGTTCAACTAAGTGGTTACTGAAACATCATTATTAGAGATCTCATCATCAGTCATGTGTATTGAAAGATTATTTTAGATTCTGTTTTATAGGCCTAGTGACAAATTAAATGTATTTTATTTGAGAACCAGCCTAGCAAAATTCAGAGATACTCATCATTAGGTAGATTTTAAAGGTGATAAATTTTTGGCCTCTCTTAGCGTTATAGAAGCATTGCAATATGTGTCAATAAAAAGTTATTCTCCCCACTTCCCCTCCCAATGAAATTATAGATCTTCAAATTACTGAATTTTTTTTAATCCTATGGAATTTCCTGTTAAGGAAATAATTTTAAAAAGTAATTTTTAAAAGTGAAGCATAATTTGTTATGCCATACAATGGAAAGCACACTGAATTTAGAATTGGGTTCTAACCCTCACTCTTCTGTTCAATACTTGTTTTTCTTGATCAAGTTATCACTCTCTGCCTTATTTCCTCATCTACAAAAATGAGGTATTCGAACTGGATAACCCCCAGAGTTGCTTCTAACTTTAAACTATAGATTCTTTAAGCAGCAAAAACAATAATAATCGGTAATATTTATAGAATCTTTAAGGGTAGGCAAAGTACTTTTCCATAGTTTTCTCATTTGATTCTCATGACAGCCTTATGTAGTAGGTGCCCTCCAAGTTCAGGACTTTATCTAATACACCAGTCTTAATTTCTTTCGAATATATCCCCTTACCTGGCTATGCCCTTTCTCTGCCTAATAGAATGCAAACTGATGTTCATAGCACAATTCAGTTCTTTTCCCAGAAAGTAAATGAAATAAGGAATATCTTTTAAATCCTATAGAACTTTTAGTGTGAAATATACTAGTTGTTTTTGTTTTTTTTCCTCCATGAAATACCTTTGAATTTCTAAAGCACTGTATCAGGAGCTGGACATTCAAAGGCAAAAAACTGAAACTTTGTTCTATAGCAGTTCCTATTTTCTGAGTCCAGAATAAGGAAATACAAAGGAGAGATCCTAGACTGTAAGGAAAGAAAAGAAAATGCAGCTATATTTAAAAGAACTATATTATGGGTAGGTACTTTGTCATTTAGGGTGACATGAGTCTGAAATAGCCAATGTATTCTTGGATAAAGGGGTCAGCTCCCAGTTTGAGGCAAACAGAACAGAAAAACTATTAATAGTCTTTTCTGTGGAAAGATTAAATAAAATGTGGATAAATGAATTCTACTAGAGGAACAATATCAATCAAAAGACCCTGTGGCATAAAGTGTCCTGATAGATGCACCATAGCAAAATGTGAAAAGAGGGTCCAATTTTTATAAAGGGAAAATAGACTTTGTTAAATACCTAAATT
Source organism: Sminthopsis crassicaudata (assembly GCF_048593235.1). NCBI lineage: Eukaryota > Metazoa > Chordata > Mammalia > Dasyuromorphia > Dasyuridae > Sminthopsis > Sminthopsis crassicaudata. The sequence continues at coordinate 617,442,041 of NC_133618.1, read as the reverse complement.
TAAAAAATCAATGTGATAACTCACATAATGTGATAGGCATTCTTATTCCTTATTCTTACTTAGTAACATAGTATTTCTGAAATTCTCCATAAAAGAGAAGGAATGAATTAGATAGCCCATCCAAAACCAGTCTTAGCAATTCTGATTTTCAAAGTTTTTAGTCTTTGGAGTTTTCTTGGTCAAGAATTAAAATACTCTGAAAAACAAAATTACTTTTTCTACTTTGGCTTATTAAAGAAGCAACAACAAAACTTCTCATTGTTTTATTTCATTATGACATGGTATTTCATTTCCATTTCCTTGTATTTACAAAATGTGGTGTGAGAGAATCCTACAGCATAAACTGTTGGGTCTTTTGTAGCGAGCTTGGCGAAATTACTTGTGTGAGAAGCATGGTGAAGGCAGAGGTGTCCAGGATGATGCACTCGTGAATAATGCCGCAACTGTTCTCCAGGCTGCTTGGCGGGCTTACTGGGGGAGGCGGCAGTACTTGCAGATAAGAGCCGCAGCCTCCATCATTCAAGAAACTTGGCGGGACTACTGCAGACGAAGGCATGCTGCAGCTACCTGCATACAGGCAAGATGGAGAGGCTACTGGAAAAGCAAACTGTATAAGGAACGAAGAAACAAAATTATCCTGTTACAGGCAGCATGTCGAGGATTCAGAGCTAGGCAAAGGTAATATCTGCAACTAGTTAACATAAATCAGTAAAGAAAAAAGATGGGTGATCTGTTGTTTCTAGAAGCCTAGGCGTACAAACTGGGGTTTGAACCCCACTCAATTGACATCTCTGTTTCTCAAATATAAGCTGCTTACCTAGAAGTACCATTAAAAAAGGTGTTTGTTTGTTTTTGCTCTATAACTTTACATATGTCAGAAGCTATAACTTTCTAAATTGCAACTGAGTGTTTGGGTTTTACTTTACATTCTCAGGAGATTCCCTATTGGCTTAGATCGTTTGTCTCTAGACCCCTGATTTAATCCATAAAGAGACACCCTGCTGTGGAAATAGACTCCATTGATTGAGGTCAACCAGTCCTCTACAACTTAGTCTTAGTTGCTTGGCCCTCTGGGAAGGTAGGTAACCTTCCCACAGTCAAAAAAGCTGGTTTTTTTCAGAGGCAGCACTTAAATTCAGGTCTTCTGATTTGAAGGCTCACCATTTATGCACACACTGCCTTGTAGGTCTTAATATGATCTATAGATTTTCCCAAAATCTGACTTTATAAGATCTCAGGGAATTTCTTAATTGTTATCTTCATGTCACAGAGGAAGCTTACATTTCATTGGTGTGCCCAGACAACCTTTTTCCCACTAAAAAACAAAGTGTGAAGGAAATAATGCTATACAATCCCTGCTATTGGTGAAGCAAATTGAAGGAGATTCAGGGCTCCCAGCAGCATTCTTTCTGTAACTGCCTGCATCATTATCCTGAGTTTTTTTCAGGAAAGAAATACATTAGTGAAAAGTCTGGGAACTCTGATCTGTAACCTGAAATATAGAAATTTCTAGCAATGAGGGATAAAAGGTTTTTATGGAGTCTTCCTTACAGTTTATACTTTACTCTGTGGTTCAGGTGCTACTTGCCACTTGTGAAGGTAGGTGAGCCTTGCAATTAACTGAACAAATGGCTCCAAGAAGTTCCTTATCAGAACAAGGAAGGATAGAATTGGTAAGGAAGCTCATAGTACAATGTGAGGTTTGAGGCTTTCCAACTGAGGGAAGAGATGGTCTGAAGTCTTAAAGGAAGGGGCCTAAATTCCTAGGCTTATTTTCCAGTTTAAGTATCTAGCCTTTCTGGGTTTTTTTTTTTTTTTTTTTTTTTAAACAATTCTCTCTCTCTTTCTCTCTCTCTCTCTCTCTCTCTCTCTCTCTCTCGCTCTCTTTCTCTCTCTCTCTCTCTCTCTCTCTCTGTCTCTCTCTCTTTCTCTTTTTCTTTCTCTTTCTCTCTATTTTTAGTTAAAATGAGAGGTTTCATCCAAATATGTCTATTTTGTTTTCTGTACATGGTAATTTTGCACATTTTCAATATTTACATATGTGTGTATGTGGGTGTATTTCCACTTAAATTATGATTTAATTGAAAAAAATGATGCCCCAATTATAGGTAAATTTTGGGTTTTGGTTCAGCTTCCCTACCTTCCTTAATCATATTACTTTAGGCTAGTAATCCCTGTGCCTCAGTTTGCTTCTTTGCAAAATGCTTCAGCATAATGATATCCTCAAAAGATGAAGAAGTCAAAAAGAATGTTGTTTTGTTTAAAATACATAGAAGAGAGTATGATGAAGAGATATAGGCAAATGATAAAGTTTTGAAAACATGTTAAATTTATCATATACTTAAAAAAAAACAAATTTAGTAATACATTCAGAGTTTTACATATAATGTTCTTTTGCTCTTTATTTTACATGAAAACATGTTAATGTTTGCCAAATTCAATACAAAGAAAAATTTGGTTTGCATTTGCTTTTTTTTTTTTAAGTAATATTGTTGTTCTATACATAATCAATAACATTCCTTTCAATTAACATTTTATCAATCTGAGATTAAGTTTTAGAGGCACAGCTTCTATTTTAACCAATACTATTTATCTTGTATCCAATTGTGACCAAAAAATGATTCCAAAAATTCATGTCACACTTTTGTTTTTTCCATAGATTTAGATCTTTGAAAGAACAACGATTAAAAGAAGCTAAATTGAAAAATGGATTAGCTATTAAAGAAAATAATCTAGAAATTTGGGGTTCAGACCCTTCCAAATGGGAAGATGGGTCATTTGAAGAAAGAATGAAAGCTGTAGAAGAATACAAATATGTGATAGAAAATAATCGGATCAGCCATACCAATTCAGTGGACATCTCTGGGGATTTGGCATGCAAAGGACAGGAAAAGACTATTAGCCAAAGTAGCATAGATTTGGAGCAAGATGTAATTGTAAGACAGAGACGCAAGTCATTGGAGGACCTCAGTCCAAAAAAAGTAGGACGGGCAAAAAGAGAGAGTCGCAGAATGCGTGAGTTGGAGCAAGCAATATTTAGTTTGGAATTGCTGAAGGTACGGGGTGGAATGTCTCCTTCAGAAGAGCGTAGATGGTCCACAGAATTGATTTCTGAGGGCCTACAATCATCACAAGGAACCCCTGAGAGTGAAAGTTCTCAGGGAAGCTTGGAACTCTTGAGTTTTGAGGACAATCCAAAAAACAAATTAGAGGCAGCATTTTCAAATGAGGGAGACTTACAGATCCATTCATCTAAGGCACAGAAAGCTTTACCCTGTGATCCAAATTTTGATTTACAAAAAAATGTCCCCGTCATATCAGATGAGAGTAGTATATTGATTAGAAAGAGGACACCCTCCAATTTGGAGTTCTCAGAGAGTGTTGTCATAAAAGACAGGATGGACTGTGATTCTCAAACCATTACCTGTAAGCCGCAATTCAGAGAGCCCTTCATCCCAAATAGCCTTCCAACATTCTATATACCACCACAAGATCACACAAAAGTAAGTTCTGAACTTGGGGCAAGTACTTTGAAAAACATAACTTTGGAAAGTGAAGAAAAGCCAGAGATAGCTTTTACCTTGGACACAAACAAAGAAAGCAGAAAATGCCACTTGGTTGAGGAAGGCAAAACAGCTGCTACTGCTTCCATGAAAAATACTGACTTTTCTAATACTGTGCTTAAAAAGTTAGAAAGACTAAACATGGAAAAAGAAGAAAGACAAAAGCAGTTGCAGCAGCAAAATGAAAAAGAAATGATGGAACAGATTCGTCAACAGAAGGACATTCTGGAAAAGGAGCGAAAAGCCTTCCAAAACTTGGAGACACCGTGGAAAACAGGAGAGTCTTTGCTAACAAGATCTATCCGGCCATCAAAGCAAACAATTGAAAGGCCACAGTCTCTCTTTATAAACCCTACAAACAAGGAAGAACAGAATGTTCCAGGACCTTTGTCTGTAACTATTAAAGGTCTCACTGTTACCCCAAAAGGAAATACTCCTGATCAGCCAGTTCAAAAGGACCGGCCGGTCAGTATGTTCTTTGAAGATCAAGAAAGCCAAAGGCAACCTGGTCTTTCACAGGTCAGGACTGATGGGTGGAAGACTAAACTGAATGGAGCTTCCAGGGAGCTGCATTCCCAGGAGGGAAGGACCAAAGCTATTTTCTTCACACCAAAAGAGCATTTGGGTCTCTCACAGTAAGTGAAATGTGTCTTTAGTTTGATACCAGAATCTTTTTTTGACTATTGATTGCCCAGTACTCAAACAAGGATCTGATGGCATCATTCTCCTGCTGAATGAAGTCCCCTAATTCATTTAGGATCACATGCTAGTTCCTCTGATATTTAAGGCCCCTCATCACTTGTCTTCAGGCTACCTTCACAGCTTTCTTTTACATTACTTCTTTTCATATTCCTTAGGAACTTAACACTCTAGCCACATGGACTTCCCTTTTCTATTTAGAATGTCCTCCTTCCTGATTTGTGTTGTTTAGAATTCTTAATGTCCTTCCCTGCTGCTCTCTCGAGTAAGCTTTTAAAAAAAAAATACATGTAGAGATAGTTTTCAAGTATAGTAAACCTTTTGTGATCAACTTCCATCCTTAGAAGCTAGTATCTTTTCCCTATCACAAAATTTATTTTATTATATACATTTATTATCTCTGTTGTACCTCCCTTAGTAGGATATAAACTCCTTGAGAATACAGTTTCCTTTTTGTATTCCCAATACCTAGTTTAGCACTTCACCAAAAAATCAGTAATTTTACTCAGTAGAGCAAATTCTATTTAGAAATCAACAGGTTGAGGCAACTAGATGGCGCAGTGGATAAAACACCAGCCCTGAAATCAGGAGGACCTGAGTTCAAATCTGGCCTCAGACATTTAACCCCAATTGCTTCAAAAAAAAAAAAAAAAGAACAGGTCAGTTGCTATCCATCACTCCCTAGTGAGAAACTTTTGGCTAAAATTAACCAAAGCATATCACAAATGATGTTCATGATATTTAACACTCTAATATAGCATGTAGGCCTCCATCAGTTTGGCATTTGAAAAAGGCAAGAGGATTGGCCATGGCTTATGGCATTTATGTAGTTTTTATAAATTCCCTATGCATTCTATAATTTTAACAAGTTGTATGTATAAATTTTAAAATCTGCAAGTGGCATTTAAAATCAAGCTTATTAAAATATAAAACAATTATATTACCTAGATATATGCTCTGGACTCATTTAAATTGTATTAAAATGGAAAAAGGGTATAATAAGAAGGTAAGTGATATCCTATAAATAATCATGTTAAAGTAGCACATATCATCTATAAAAAGTATATAGAACTTGCCTTTAAATATCATTAGCAATTTTCTTAATTCACTTATTAAAATTTTAGAAGTTATAAATGTTAAATTTATCCAAGGTTCCTTGTAAACAGCCTTCATCTTAATATAATATTATTGTCTCCCAGCTTTTCTGGTTGTGAAATACCCAAAACATTCTGATGGTATTCATTATGCATCCTAACCATAGTTCAGCAACTACTACATACTTGCAGGAATTAAATTGCACTCTGGTAGGAAGCAGCTAGACTTTTTTTGGGGGAGACCCCATAACCTTCCATTGTAGTTCAATGGAAAGAACACCAGATTTGGAGCCAGAACTTGGTTTTACATCCCTATTCTATTTTCTATTATTTGTAAGTCACTTAAGCCTCTGGACCTCAATTCTTCATATGCAGAAATGAGCAGGAATGGATAAGGCAACTTCTGTAGTTCTTTCTTTATCCAAATCTGGAATCCTGTTATGGATTTACTATGGGCCACTAAGATAATATTAAATCATATCTCACAGGCTGATTCTCACTAATTCCACTAATTCTTCTTTTTTTTTTTTCATCCTCTCCTATCTTCAAAACTATCCCCAGATTTATTACTCAAAGCAAATAGCATTATTACAAATTGAATTGACAGGTGAGAAACTGATGTTGGAAAATGAAACACAGTACAATTTGAGGTTCTTTCTTTTCTTTTCTTTTTTTGCAGCCCTGTGATTCAGGGATTATCTGTAGTTGCCAGGTCTGTAGCTTTCTTCATAAAGCAGCTGATATCCAAAAAAAACAGATTTTTTTTTTAGAAGGCACTTGAATACATTGTTTCATGTCATTCCACATTAGCTTATTCTAAATACTAGTAACACTTCTGTTTGATCATATCACAACTTCTTTGCTTCAATGCCTTGTTTTCCTTTAATTTGGGATGAAATGGTTTTGAATATGGAATATTTCAAAAATAACTTTATCAGTTCTTATGTGGTCATTTCATCACTCTTCCAAGCTAAAAATTATATGAATCATCTAGTTTTTCTTTTATCTCTTCAGAGTTGCTTAATTTAGAAAAAACATGTTGCATAAATATATTTTGAAAATGATTTATAGTACAAATTTCTAGTTCCTGAAATATTATCAGGAGAAATTTTAGTATTTCATGGAATCATAAACTCTTAGAGCTTAAAGAAACTTTAGCTGTCTTTTTACAGATCAGGATACTATGAGTCCCAGAGTCATTAAGTGAGTTAGCTCATAGCTGTTTAGCAACAGGCCTGCTTCTAAAAGTATCACAGTCAGAACTTTAAAAAAAAATCCTCCCATTATATGATATATGCTTAAGAAGCAACTGGCTTCTCTGACAAAAGACCTGCCAATGAGACCAAACACCAAGGAAGTGGACAACCTTCCCTGCCACTAGAGCCAGATGCTCCCTTTCAACTCACCATATGGTTAGTTGACTCTCTGATTTTGTGAGTGTGATCAAAAGACCCCATGGACCTCAGCAGGGCTGGGGAGTAAGCCCAGGAGGAGCAGCCACTGCCCGCTGTTCCCAGTTGCAAGCTAATCCAGAAGTAGTGTCACTACTAGTGCTCTTAGAGTGAGAGAAAAATCCTTTATTCAGTGATTTTCATGAGAAGTGGGTGGGCTCCCAGGCGAGAGAGAGGAAGTTTTATCCTTTCAGTTTGGGGCCTTATCTCCCCCTTCAAGGCTCAGATGAGAGTTACCCTCAGAGTTGGGTACAACTGGTCAGTTTTAAGGTCCTTCTCAGTGCCTGATTATTGACCCTAGTCATTGGAACCAGTGTAGGCCTAGGCCCCTTTCTTTGGAATTTTGATCCTAAGCCAGTTTCTTAGCTTACAAGGGATTGATTCAAGATATCTTATTGAGATATTTCACCCCTTCCTTTATTCTATTATGACAAAATCGATGGAAACCTAGCCTTTTCATACTCTTCACTGTGAGCAGTCAAAGAGTATTTTTTAAAGAAACAAATTGCTGAGGAGCACCGGGATGCATGGCCTAGTTGTGTAACTTTATGAAGGATCAGAAGGCAAAGGTCAAGAAGGCTTTCCAGCCATGTGACCGAACAGGGGATGGACAGATCTCACACAGCCAGTGGGGACGTGTTACAGGCCTGGGCCAGAACCCTACCAATGCTGAAGTATTCAAAGTCTTAGGGAATTCCAAGAGTGATGAGATGAATGCGAAGGTGCTGGACTTGGAACATTTTCTGCCAATGCTGCAGACTGCAGCAAAGAATAAGGACCAGGGCACGCATGAGAACTCTGTAGAGGAACTCTGGGTATTTGATAAGGAAGGGAATAGCACAGTCATGGGGCCTGAAATCCCACATGTCTTCATCCCCCTGGGTGAGAAGATGAGAAAAGAAGAAATGCAAGTGTTAGTGGCAGGGCATGAGGACAACAAAGATTGTATCCACTTTGAAAAGCTAGTTTGGATGGTGCTGAATGGCTGAGAACAACTCCCCTTTCCACAAAGAACTCCTACCTTTCCAGTATGAAAATCATTCTCTTGTCCCTGAAGCAACTAACTACATTTTCAGGGATACTAAAATCCTTACTTCAATCCCCCACCCTATAGGTCCTCTTTGGCCTCTTTGCCCACTGGTTTCATTAAATAAACTTGCTATCTGTTTAAAAAAAAATAAATAGAAATTGCTTTTGATCTCCTGAGAGGGCAACAAAAATGAAATTGGCTGAATTATTAGGCACAAGGGAGAGACATAGAATAGTCATCTGATGGGAGAATCAAATTTTTAAGGACAGAGAAGAGATCTTTAGTAATTATCCATCTAGATTGTCTTAAGGTTTCCTGCTCAGGGACCCGCATTTGGACCAGATAATTCTTGTGGTTTAAAAATTAAACATTACAATTTTAAATAGCCCGTCACTCAAAGTATATTTTAGGCATAGAACACTTTCCTAGATGAAAGTTATGTAGCATTAGATAAAAGAGCAGTAGGATTTTGAGAAAAGGGAATGTCTGATATGGTCTCTTAAAAGCATGTGGTATTTTGTAAATAGAAATGACCTTAATTTTAATCAAGTTCTCTTGAATAGTTATAATGGGAAATTGACATCATATAGCCTTTCAAAGAAAATTTATGTGTTTTTTCCTATTCATTAGCCCTTTTTAAACTACCTTTTATGAACCATAAATCACCTTGTACTATTTAACTTTCTTTATCTAGATCATACTTTCTTAATTTTTCTGTACTGTGTTTGTCTTCTCTTTTTTTCACTCAACATCAAGCCTTTCATACTGTGGACTTATAGACCTGTTTGTTTCCATTCATGACAAAGTATGCTATAATTATTTTCTGACACTCTAGTAGCTTCAGTATTTTCAAGATAATTTTTGATTGCAACAGAAATCAAGTAAAAAGATAGAAAAGTACTTTCAGAATTTTTGAAACTCAAGAAGTATTGTATTTGTGGAGGCAGCTAGGTGGTGCAGTGGATAGAGCATCAGCCCTGAAGTTAGGAGGACCCGAGTTCAAATCCAGTCTCAGACACTTAACACTTCCTAGCTGTGTGACCCTGGGCAAGTCACATAACTCCAATTGCCTCAGGGGGGAAAAAAGTATTAATGCATGAAATTATTAAAATTCTAGTACTTGTCTAGATAGTTTATAGGGATTTATAGGACAGAATCTTCTTGTAATTTGTGTAATTCTATTGTCTTAAGTTTCAGTAAGGAATATTTAAGCCACGGAAATAATCAATTCCACACAAGAGGTGAACCATCTAGGAAGCCTCTGAAATTGACTGGGCCTGGCAGAGGAGAGGTAAGCAAAAAGAATTTGTTTATTTCTTCTTTTAACTGAAACAAATTGATGTTGATTTAGGAATTATTCCATTTCCCAATTGCCTTTATTCTACCCATCTTGACTACAAACATTTGCAATAAAAGAAGCATGAGCTAAGTTGATTTGCTAATGAGTTAGAGGCATAAAGGTGACAGGGGAAGCTTCAGGAAAGTTGGGAGTCACATCCAAAAATATCAGAGCAAAATTGGGCAATTGAGCTATATGAGTGTGGTGAAACATTGACACTGAACCATGGGAAAGGAAGACTTGATTGTTCCTTTGTGAAATTTAGCAGCATAGATTTCCTAACATCTCCTTCTGTCCTTTTTTCTAATTATTGTGTGTAATCCTTTTTGTTTCTTTATTGCTTCTCTTTATGGATATGGTTGGGTGGAGGGATGTTTTAAGGAAGACAGTAGCCCTTGTGAGACCTACACTTTGATGCCTTACATCAGCAGAATCTCCTTTAAAAAAAATATAGAAACAAAACAAAACATTTTTGTATTATTTGTTTTATCATTTGGTCAAGCAGGTTGCCAGACCGGCCCATAAAAAGAAAGCTCGCATGGCGCGGACGCGCTCCGATTTCTTGACTAGAGGTACTTTTGCTGATGGGGAGGGGGATACAGAGGAAGATGATTACGATGACATTATTGAGCCCCTTCTATCCCCTCACCAAGCTTCTCACCCTGAGCCAGGGCCTTCA